>NC_037338.1:54805951-55108637 GCF_002263795.3 Bos taurus | reverse complement strand
ATCCAACCATCTCATTCTCTGTCGTCCCCTTCTCCTCCCACCCTCAATTTTTCCCATTATCAGGGTCTTTTCAAATGAATCACTTCTTTGCATCAGGTGGCCAAAGTGTTGGAGTTTCACCTTCAAAATCAGTCCTACTAATGAACACCCAGGACTGATCTTCTTTAGAATGGACTGCTTGGATCTCTTTGCAGTCCAAGGGACTCTCAAGAGTCTTCTCCAACACCACAGTTCAAAAGCATCAATTCTTTGGCACTCAGCTTTCTTTATAGTCCAACTCTCATTTCCATACATGACCACTGGAAAAACCATAGCCTTGACTAGACGGACCTTTGTTGACAAAGTAATGTCTCTGCTTTTTAATATGCTGTCTAGGTTAGTCATAACTTTCCTTCCAAGGAGTAAGCGTCTTTTAATTTCATGGCTGCAATCACCATTTGCAGTGATTTTGGAGCCCCCCAAGGTAAAGTCTGACACTGTTTCCACTGTTTCCCCATCTATTTGCCATGAAGTGATGGGACTGGATGCCTTGATCTTAGTTTTCTGAATGTTGAGCTTTAAGCCAACTTTTTCACTCTCCTCTTTAACTTTCATCAAGAGGCTCTTTAGTTCTTCCTCACTTTCTGCCATAAGGGTGGTGTCATCTGCATATCTGAGGTTACTGATATTTCTCCCGGCAATCTTGATTCCAGCTTGTGCTTCCTGCAGTCCAGCATTTCTCATGATGTACTCTGCATATAAGTTAAATAAGCAGGGTGACAATATACAGCCTTGATGTACTCCTTTTCCTATTTTGAACCAGTCTGTTGTTCCATGTCTAGTTCTAACTGTTGCTTTCTGACCTGCATACAGGTTTCTCAAGAGGCAGGTAGGTGGTCTGGTATCCCCATCTCTTGAAGAATTTTCCAGTTTCTTGTGATCCTTGCAGTCAAAGACTTTGGCATAGTCAATAAAGCAGAAATAGATGTTTTTCTGGAACTCTCTTGCTTTTTTGATGATCCAGCAGATGTTGGCAATTTGATCTCTGGTTCCTCTGCCTTTTCTAAAACCAGCTTGATCATCTGTAAGTTCACAGTTCATGTATTGCTGAAGCCTGGCTTGGAGAATTTTGAGCATTACTTTACTAGCGTGTGAGATGAGTGCAATTGTGCAGTAGTTTGAGCCATTGCCTTTTTTGGGATTGGAATTAAAACTGACCTTTTCCAGTCCTGTGGCCACTGCTGAGTTTTCCAAATTTGCTGGCATATTGAGTGTAGCACTTTCACAGCATCATCTTTCAGGATTTGAAATAGCTCAATTGGGATTCCATCACCTCTACTAGCTTTGTTCGTAGTGATGTTTTCTAAGGCCCACTTGACTTCACATTCCAGGATGCCTGGCTCTAGTTGAATGATCACACCATTGTGATTATCTGGGTCGTGAAGCTCTTTTTTGTACAGTTCTTCTGTGTATTCTTGCCACCTCTTCTTAATATCTTCTGCTTCTCTTAGGTCCATACCATTTCTGTCTTTTATTGAGCCCATCTTTGCATGAAATGTTCCCTTGGTATCTCTAATTATTTTAAAGAGATCCCTAGTCTTTCCCATTCTATTGTTTTCCTCTATTTCTTTGCATTGATCACTGAGGAAGGCTTTCTCATCTCTCTTTGCTATTCTTTGGAACTCTGCATTCAAATGGGTATATCTTTACTTTTCTCCTTTGCTTTTCGCTTCCCTTCTTTTCACAGCTATTTGTAAGGCCTCCTGAGACAGCCATTTTGCTTTTTTACATTTCTTTTTCTTGGGAATGGTCTTGATTCCTGTCTCCTGTACAATGTCACGAACCTCCATCCATAGTTCATCAGGCAGTCTGTCTGTCAGATCTAGTCCCTTAAATCTATTGCTCACTTCCACTATATAGTCATAATTTAATTTAGGTCATACCTGAATGGTGTAGTGGTTTTCTCCACTTTCTTCACCTCACAATTGTTCAGTTTTCAAAGTAAATTCTTAATTACTCTCATGCATGGAAAAGGCTTAAGAAATCTCTGATTCCAGAATCATGGTCCAGAACTCCATAAAAGTGCCTGTATTTTGAAGGCAGACATCCTATTTCCAAGGAGCAAACCAAAGAGAAAAGAAGCAGTTTTGGCTAGCAAGTTAGTGTCTCACCTAACTTCACCAAGCACTGACGTTATACCCTCTATGTGACAGCTGCCTTCAGATGATAAAGCAGCACATTGTTTTTCTCCATATACTTTTGTTGCTTTGGAGCTAATATTATGCTGATATTTCAGAGTTGTAAATGTTAGTCAATTTCTTTTAAGCTCTTTCTACTTATAAAACTTCAGAGTGTACATCTGAGAGGTCAGCATTTGAGTTCAAGGAGTGGAAAATGGTGATGGGAATTTGTAGGATTTTTAAATGATTAAAAATGTATACATATGCCCTAGTTTGGGCTTTTTCATGAAAATGCTATAGGATTACACATCAACCAACCATTCATTCAGAGGAAAAAAAGTAATTAAGCAAGTTTTAGAAAAGAGTAACTGATTTAATTCTGTTGTTTTTCAGTCACTAAGTAATGTCCGACTCTTTGCAGCCCCATGAACTGAAGAAGACTAGGCTCCTTGTCTTTCACTATCTCCTGGAGCTTGCTCAAATTCATGTCCAAAATCTAGGTATATGTGAATCGGATGTGTATGTTTCAGCCTTGCACATCCAGGATTTTGCCAATGAAAGAGAACATCTAGAAATCTGTCAGATGATATTTTCTGTAGATCCTCAAAACATATCCTGTGAGGCACAATTTATGACCTGGGATCTCATTTCATCACATACATAAGTTGCTGCAGAGACCTGCATGGTTTTACAGAAACTGAGTATAAATAGGAATTGGCCTACCACTGGGAACATAAATAAATTTTTAAGGTGTTTGACTAATGCTTAGATAATTTAATAGATTTGACAAAGATTTGGGGTACTATTTTCTCTTCAAAGGAAGATAATGCCATCCATAAAGTTATACAGAGCTTTTTTTTTTTTTAATTTGATTTAATTTTTAAACTTTACATAATTGTATTAGTTTTGCCAAATATCAAAATGAATCCACCACAGGTATACATGTGTTCCCCATCCTGAACCCTCCTCCCTCCCCCCTCCCCATACCATCCCTCTGGGTCATCCCAGTGCACTAGCCCCAAGCATCCAGTATCATGCATTGAACCTGGACTGGCATCTCGTTTCACACATGATATTTTACATGTTTCAATGCCATTCTCCCAAATCTTCCCACCCTCTCCCTCTCCCACAGAGTCCATAAGACTGTTCTATATATCACTGTCTCTTTTGCTGTCTCGTACACAGGGTTATTGTTACCATCTTTCTAAATTCCATATATATGCGTTAGTATACTGTATTGGTGTTTTTCCTTCTGGCTTACTTCACTCTGTATAATAGGCTCCAGTTTCATCCACCTCATTAGAACTGATTCAAATGTATTCTTTTTAATGGCTGAGTAATACTCCATTGTGTATATGTACCACAGCTTTCTTATCCATTCATCTGCTGATGGACATCTAGGTTGCTTCCATGCCCTGGCTGTTATAAACAGTGCTGCGATGAACATTGGGGTACACGTGTCTCTTTCCCTTCTGGTTTCCTAGCTTTTTATCCATGGGAATGTTGTTGCTGCTGTGGTTTTTTTTTTTTTTTAAAGATAATGGAGATTCTGTTTGGTTTGGTTTGTGTTACTACAGAAATAAAAATTCGAAAAAAAAAAAATACCAAGGGAGTGGAAAGAATAGAAACTAGTTAAACTTCCAAACTTCCTGTGAACAATTTATCAAATACCATTACTATTATCTTTTGCTTTTGCCTCTGCTTGTTACAGTCATAAGGGGAATTTTCCCTCTGGCCTCAAGCTGTGGGTTCCTTCTTATCATGTTTAGCATTCCAGTGCATGGCAGAACAGAGATTAAAACACTATGTTTTCTACTAAAGCACCTCTTTTTATTTTGATACAGAAATTACAAAAAGACTTAGGATACATTAGTATAAAATTCTGATTATTCTTTTTCTAGTTTTGTTTTATTATCTCAATAGTTTTCTATTCAGAAGAAATATATAATGGAAAAAAAACCCACTTGTATTTGAAGGTAATAACAAAAACATCCTTGTATCTACTTAATTGTTGAATGTCTGGAGAAAGGAATAAAACATAAATCTGCATGGAGTTGAACAGACATATGTGTAACCATCTTGAGAATGTATTGATTTTCATCAACTTTTAATCTTTATTTCAGAGAGATTAACTTTAGAGATCAAGTTATATTAACTGGGTATTGAAAAGACTCCTTTTTTTTTTTTTTAATGGCTTGAACTCTACAACTCAAGTGTGCTTCTTAATTTTTTTTAACCTTTAATGTCACTAACATTGAATTTTTCTAAATCTGATTTTTTTTTTTTTCTTAATAGACTGGAAGAAAAGAAAAAGGAGATCCTCTAAACATTGCAATTGATAAGATGACCAAGAAAACAAGAGATCTAAGGAGACAGGTACTGTTTTGCTTTATAAGTGCCTGGTATTAATCCTTAGTGGTGGTGTCTAAGAATGTCCTTTTTCAGACCAATACTTAGCTTGCTGTTCTTTATAATATCTACATATACACAGAAGCTTTTCATCAACAAATCAGTCTGCTGAGCAAACAGATATAACAAGTGCAATAGTGATGGTGATGAAAACAACCCCTAAGTCAGGAGTGGCAGACAATGAGGGGAAACCCTCACACTGACCAGACACAATCTTCCTAGGTGGTAAAATTTCTGCCCTTTACATATAGTCTTCAGCTTTTCAGACCTAGGGATGTGAAGAACCAGTCTCTAATTTCTGCTAGTTCTTACTAAAACTCCCAAGGCAATCAATGAATAAACAAGAGTGCCAATGGTTAATGTGAAACACAACTGTTAATCTGATGGGCTAATTAAGGTCTCTGACCCAGTGTATTTCCTTGGGGACATAAATCTAGGGGAAAATTTGCTTATCAGATGGTTGTTTGGGAAGCAGGGAAACCAAGCAAGGAAAGGTAGCTGGATGATTTAAATGGCTAAGGGCATCATTAGCCTGAAGGGTCCATGTTGGGGGAGGGGGAAGGAATCTAGTCAGGGTCCCTTTTCATTTTGAAAATGCTGCATGAACACAACCCGTTTCTAGTACATCTTATTTTCTGTGTTGCTATGGTGAGCTCCACTGTCTTCTGTAGTGTTCTTTTCCTGGAAGAAATGGTACCATCCATTAAGGAACTCCTTCGTGATTTCTGCCTCAGAGGCCTTATCTCTTGCTGATAGCTTCTACATATATCCATCTCGTTCATTAAGTGTTGGTCATCTGGGACCAACCTCTGCTCTGAGGCAACACCTGCTTTACTTTCTGTATCTGTGAAAGCTGAACTGTCAGGGCTGCATCATCTATCAATAATACTCATCCCTGAAGCATGTCAAGTACAGAGATTAGCAAACTTTCTGGGCAAGAATGGCCAAGGAGCATCTTAAAAAATGATTTGAAGGAAAGCAAGACACTGCTTCAAATCACTGCTGTGGAGCTTCTCTGGGCTATTTTCAGGTTATCACCAGAAAGTACAGACACACTGATCTGGTTTTCTCTAGAAGGTACCACAATTAGTTAATAAGCTAATTAAGCTCTTTGAAAGTGAAAGTATTAGTCTCTCAGACTCTTTGTAACCCCAATGGACTGTAGCCCACCAGGCACCTCTGTCCATGGAATTCTGTAGGCAAGAATACTGGAGTGGGTAACCCTTTCCTTCTCCACGGGATCTTTCCTGACCCAGGGATCGAATCCTGGTCTCCTGCATTGCAGGTTGATTCTTTACCATCTGAGCCACCAGGGAAGCCCAATAAACCTTTAGAGGAGTGTTTTCTTTTTATTTTATCTTGAAATAAGGGAGAATAAAACATTGTCTTCTTAGGCATTAGTAGGTAATATTAAGAGAGAGTATGACCAGGTCTGCTTCTCCTTGCCTTCTTAGACTATCTTTCCATACAAAGTCCCCATCTGATAGGAAATGATATTGGTAGTAAGAATTGGGATTGGAGATGGTAGACAACAGTGAGTCAGGTGTCTGGAGCTCAGGGTTTTAGTTTAGCTCTGCCACTAAACTGACCTTGTGACTGTGGATCCTTCATCTCTTGGTCTCCTCTTATCTCTAAAATAAGAAGCCAAACTAGGTCTATAAACTCTTTAAATGAGTCCATTTATTTCCTCTGCCGGAAGTCCTAATGCCTGATACTCACAGGTTTTAAAAGTGATGGGAAGGGAACAGGCTTCTCTAGGGTTTGCCTTTGGCTGGATTGTCAAGCAGGCTTCCCAGGTGGTGCTAGTGATAAAGAACCCACCTGCCAGTGTAGGAGATGTAAGAGATGTGGGTTTGATCCCTGGGTTCAGATGATCTCCTGGAGGAGGGCATGGCGACCCACTCCAGAATTCTTGCCTGTATTTTGCCAGCATTTTTGACAAAGGAGTCTGGGGGGGCTATAGTCCATAGTGTCACAAAGAGTTGGACACAGCTGAAGCAACTTAGCACATAGGCATACAGGTTGTCGACCAGGCAAAGTTCATGAAATGAGTCTTCTTACCTCCCTCTCTAGGTCTTAATAGGGACAATTCTTTTACATTCTGGAACCAACACTTAAGTTCTCTTCACTCATGGCCTGTCACAAGAATTTTTTTTGTCTTACTGGGAAGGAATTGATACGGTAGTTTTTACCTTGATGCTACAATTCTCAGAAAAGTGTTGACTCTTTTTAGCTTTGGACAGCAGTGAAATTTGAAGATGGACTTCATGGTACAGGAATTGTAAATGCTTTGGTGACAAGATCTTTGAAGAGCTTCCTTTATGGTGGCATTGGAAGGAATATGTCATGCCCTCAAATCATTCCATGTATAACATTTTTTTTTTTCTGCTCACCTTTCCTAGAGATTGAGAGGACTAAGGGTGAGAGAGAGTTGTTTTACGATAATCAGATCCAACAGTTATGGCATAATTTCATACCACATCCCTGAATTTGGCTCAAACAGCCTTCTCTTCCCCAATATGCCTTTATAGAACTAAGATGGTCTCCATCTGTCAGTTCTATCCCAATCCATATGTTGGAATATTTTAATCTCTTTTCCCCATCTCTTCTGTTTCTCCATGCACACCTGTACTGGTACAAAACCTTGCCTGAGCTGAACAGAAGCTACCTAGCATTTCTGCAGATAGAATATGCAAGGAATCCGATTAGCTTGGCTCAGGTAGATGTTCAATTTAGATGTGCGTAGATGTGGGTAGCTAGTTAATTCGGAGAAGGCAATGGCACCCCACTCCAGTACTCCTGCATGGAAAATCCCATGGATGGAGGAGCCTGGAAAACTGCAGTCCATGGGGTCGCTGAGGGTCAGACACGACTGAGCAACTTCACTTTCACTTTTCACTTTCATGCATTGGAGAAGGAAATGGCAACCCACTCCAGTGTTCTTGCCTGGAGAATCCCAGGGACAGGGGAGCCTGGTGGGCTGCTGTCTATGGGGTCGCACAGAGTCAGACACGACTGAAGTGACTTAGCAGTAGCAGCTAGTTAATTGGATTAACAAAATTTGATCTGAGTCTCTGGTATGTGATGGCCCAGGGCCTCCCTGGTGGCTCAAACAGGAAAAAAAAAATCTGCCTGCAATGCAGGTGACAAGGGTTCCATCCCTGGGACAGGAGGACCCCCTGGAGAAGGGAATGGAAACCCCTTCGATATTCTTAACTAGAGAATTCCATGGACAGATCCTGGTGGGCTATAGTCCATAGGGTTGCAAAGAGTTAACCACGACTGAGCAACTAAATACACACACAATGAATGCTAGTGGTTCAGATGAAAACTGAAACATTTTCTGTTCCTTTAATTATGGACAGGTCTTTGTTAGAAAAGATTCTAAGTGAAAACCCTCAGCGATGCAACTCTAGTTACCTGTAAACCTATATTCCTTTATACAATATTTAGAGAAATAAAATCACAGGCTGAAATCAAAGAAAAATATTTCTAATCACTTTCATAAGTTCCCACCCTTTGGGCCTCCTCTCTTTTCCTCATAGCCCCAAGGTTGGGCAGTGTTCTTCAGAAGGTGACCCTGGGCTTGCAAAGTTCTAGTCACCAAATTAAAAAGAAATAAAGTCGATTATGATCATTATCTTGGACTTGCCTAATGAAAGAAAGTGGACTTAAATTTGTAGACATGTGAAAAAAAAATCAAGTAATTGAATAAAAAGGATTTCTGTTTTAGGTAGAATTTTCTAGTAAGTAGAGCTCCTTATTTTTTTTTTTTCCAGGCAGTATGTCCCAGGGAACTGGAGAGTCGTAAATTGTGAGAAAGGTTGCAGGAACCCAGGGGCATTATTTTAGCTGATTGGCATAGATCCATGTTGCCAATTAACCCCAAGAGAGTGGGCAGTGGTAGAACAGAATCCTTTTAGGAGTATTTTGTTTGGAGTTAAAAATGGATTTAGGGGAATATAACTGCCAGCTTTAAGCATTATGTTTTAATTTTAGAGCTGTGGGCACAGTATGCCCCATGTCTGAGCTATTGTCACTGCTGTGTTTCTGGAATCAGCCCATTGTAAAAACAAAAGCTTTTGGCTGAGTCCCTGCTTGAGTACCTAGTAGCCCACATGGTCTATTTATCCCATAGAGAGGGCCCAGTTGGTGTCTGCCAGCTGCTCCTCATGCCCCTCTTCTATATGCCACCTGTGAACTATTCTAGGCATGGCCTCTTGGTTTTCCTTATGCTTATAGTGATGTTGGTTTATCCTGATTGTTACTGTGGTCCTTGTGTTAGTCTTTCTCTCCCCCTAAGTTGATAAACAAATCGGGACTCAAATGTTTTCCTATGAGAAGCTAATAAATAGTAATCATAACATGTTAGTGTGTTGCTAAACTTAGCAGCTCTCTCTTATTCCTCAAACCAATCAATGGCCTAATTCTTATTCCATCACCCTTAATAGTCATCACAATAATTCCAGCAATGAGATGCAGTGTCAACTTGAGAAAAGTGTCAGTTTTGCTGTCACAATCAAAACATGCATAGAATGCTTTTACACTGGAATGCAAACTTAATAGAATGGATTATACAACAAAGGATTAAAAACAAATGAGCAAAACTTGTCACTGGATGGTTTGTTAAAGGTCGATTTATCAACACCCTGCCTCCAGATAGGACTTCAGAAAAAGCTCACTAGATTAATAAGAAATAATTACAGCTAAAGACTCCTCAGCTGTCCTTTTTGTGACCCAGTTCCTTACGTAAAAACTGTGGCTAAAGGTGGGCTGTCATCAGCCCAAGTTTGTAAAATCACTGTCCATGAAAATGTAAACTAAATTATAGCTGACATGTATGGAGTCTTTACATTGTATCAGGCACTGTTCGAAGTTCTTTCTATAAATGGACTGCATGTAATCCTCATTCAGCTCTATGAGATAGAATAGGCTGTTTACAGATGAGGACATGAAACCAGGTAATGAACCCAGGGTGACACTAAGTGGGGATGCCTGGAGGTCCCTGTCCAGGCAGTCTAGCTATGGGGTCTTGGCTCTTAGCCCTTCTCCATCCTAGCAATCCAAAGAACTAGCAGATGCAGTTGGGTCCCCCATATGCTATTCTCCTCTGGGGGAGGCAGTGGGGAACAAAGACGGTTCACATAATACGTAGAGATGCTTTGTGGTTTTCAACAGCACCTTTACTATTGTGGGGTTGGGAATGGCTGAAGAAATAATGAAAGTGTTAGTCGCTCAGCCGTTGTGACCCTGTGAACGCCCCTGCCAGGCTCCTCTATCCATGGAATTCTCTAGGCAAGAATACTGGAGTGGGTAGCCATTCCCTTCTCCAGGGGATCTTCCTGACCCAGGGATTGAACCCAGGTCCCCTGCATTGCAGGCAGATTCTTTACTGTCTGAGCCACCAGGGTTGGGTGACATATATGTAATTCAGACAGAAAAAACATCTGCAGTGCATGTTGAGAATAGGGTTCTAGTTTGTGATAGGATATCATCTCTCAGGTCTCCAGCTGTTATGGTTCACTGGATCTTTTTAAAAACTGCTATTATGTTTAGGTAGCTGGCTTCTCAAAGCATGAATTATAGATGTTCCAAAACATTTACAGAAAAAAGGAATTTTAAGGCATTCAATTCTTTTTCTCACATCTGTTCATGATGGGGCCAATTATTTTTAGATTCATTGTAAGAAAACATTTTGAAATCATTTATTTCCAGACTTGAAGCTGCTTTTCCTCATAAGGATTTGAGGCTATCTATATGGCTACAATTTAAAAATTATGAAACAAAATATTGATTTCCTCCAAACCTTAAGGTTTGTGTTCTTCACACTGAAAACCTATGTCAGAGCTAATAATCCTGGTCAGATTGCCTTGCTTCTGTAAACATGTAGAGACCAGAAAATGATCATACAGCAATTGGTGTTTGAAATACAGAACATAAGCAATTCTGGGACAGCTGAACACAAATGGCATCAGAAACACCAAAATCAGAATCAAAGAGACCAGAAGGAGAAGGGCAGAGGAAGGGGAGGGCATGAGCACTCTGAAAGGCTGTCTCTGGACAAGCCCTTTGATCACAGGTTGTATACTCAAGCTCTTTCTAATTTAGGAAAATCCCATTACAGCAGCCCTGAATGTCAGGCCACTACGTACTTATTTGTCTCCTGGAAAACACTCATTAGACCAGGTTCAAGGTACATGATTTTATCTGTTGCAAATAGTTCTTAAAATATCACTATTGGCAATCTCTTCCCTTATAAAGACACTGTTCAAATCATGGATTAATTGACTCCTGTGAGCCAGCATGTGGTTGATGGGTCACACATGAATACAGTCTTGGGGAGGATGCCAAGCTTGACCTCTTTCTCACCAGTGAGTCCAGATCACAGGAAGAGTCCAATAGCTTGATCAATATTGATTAATCAAATAACGCACTGTGCAGAGGAATCTGTAACACATGTATGAATAGGAAACTGCTCAATTAAGTGGAAGCTTCAACTACTGATTTATTCGCTTCTGCTGATTTCTTCATGCCCCAGAAGTCAAGGAAAAGTTGGATGGAGAAGGATACATAGCATTGCCTGAGTCTCAAAACATTCAAGAGAATGTGTGCTTTTGGTTTTATTTTGGACACTGTTGTTGTTCTAGGCAATAAGAGTGCCAGGCCAAAAAAAAAAAAAAAAAAAAAATTTTAAGCTGAATTTTATTTTTAATTATTATTTTTTTAAATTTGTTTTTGGCTCCATTGGGTCTTTGCCACTGTTCAAATTTTTTCTAGTTGCAAAGCATGGGCTTCTCATTGCAGTGGCTTCTCTTGTTGGGGAGCACGGGCTCTGGGGTGCACGGGCTTCAGTAGTTATGGCTTATGGGTTCCATAGTTGTGGTACACAGGCTTAGTTGCCTGCAGTATGTGGTATCTTCCCCAATCAGAGATCAAACCCATGTCCCCTATACTAGCAGGTGAATTCTTTACCACTGGACCACCAGGAAATCTCCTAGGCAGAATCTTAATCCTGACACTGGAAGATCCACTATAGGATTATAAAAAAAGTTCTATCATATTTTCCAGGATGAAATACCTAAGCAGGGAAATTTGGAAAATTTTCAAAAATGGTGGGTCAAATAAGGATTTTTCTTTTCTTTTCTCTCTCTCTCTCTCTCTCTTTTTTTTAAGAATGTCCTTTAAGCTTACCAAAACATTTCAGAACACCAAACCTAAGTGAGTGAGGTTGGTCCATATATATTGTTGGAGGCTACGTTTAGGCTGAAGTTTTCTATCCAAAACAGACACTAAAAGGGAGATAATTTTCAAATGTGTTCTGCAGGAGTTTGCCACTATGGCCTGAATTGAGCTTTTTGGGGAGCTGATGATAGCAGCTAATCGCCTTGATTCTGACAATGTATTTAGTGGATCTTTGCAGCCAGCTTTTGGTCAAATATATCTTGTTCCATTTGACCTCTCCTTGCTGAGGTCACCTTTTATTACTTGAAATGGCTCCTAGCATCCTTTTCTCAGGGGAAATTTCCATCAGGACAGCTGATTTTTTTTTTTAATCTTCCTATTTCCCAAGGGGGCTGGATGAATTTGAGATTTGGAAAGTGGTGGAAGCCCTGGTTTACTGTAGGATCTAAGCACTTTGTACCTTCCTGGCTTCCGGGGATATCACAGAGGATGTTTGAGGGAATTCACCATTCCTCTTTGCTTGGGCAGGAAATTGTGATGAATGATGCTGAAAACTCAGCCTGTGTGCACTGGTGTTGAATGAGTCTTGGAGATAGAGCTTTGAGTGAAGTAGAAAAAAATAGCTTTATTCCTTTGTCAGGCAAAGGGGGACACAGCGAGCTCCTGCCCTCAAAAAACTGTGTCCCAACCTGTGGTATTTGGGGAGGAGTTTTCTCAGATGGTAAAGTGTCTGCCTACAGTGTGGGAGACCTGGGTTCGATCCCTGGGTCAGGAAGATCCTCTGGAGAAGGAAATGGCAACCCACTCCAGTACTCTTGCCTGGAAAATCCCATGGACGGAGGAGTGTGGTATGCTACAGTCCATGGGGTCGCAAAGAGTCAGACACGACTGAGTAACTTCACTTTCACTTTCACTTTATAGCAATAGTTCAAGGTCAGGGCTGCTGATAAGGATCAAGGTGTGTGCAGGGCCTGCATTTCTTTAATTTGGCCTCAGATGGTCTCCTGATGAGCTTCTGTGGTTCTCAAGGTTATCACATTGTGGCCTTCTCTCTGGAATGAAGAATGCTCATCAAGTAGTTAATAACATCTTCTATGTACTGAGGGGCTTCCCTGGTGGCTCAGATGACAAAGCACCAGCCTGCAATACAGGAGACCAGGGTTCGATCCCTGGGTTGGGAAGATCCCCTGGAGAAGGAAATGGCAACCCACTCCAGTATTCTTGCCTGGAGAATCCCATGGACAGAGGACCCTAATAGGCTACAGTCCATGGGGTCGCAAAGAGTCAGGGACACGACTGAGCAACTCCACTTTCACTTACTTCTGCAGAAGAGCTCAAAGGTATTATTGTATATCCCTTGAGGTGGAACCAGGATCCTGCCTCAAGGCTACACTATTGTTTGTTGATTGTTCCTTCCTTGTTTGCATTCTCATCCCTTCTCTTATTAGCAGCAGTTTGAACTTGCCATCCAAAAAAAAAAAAAAAACTCTCTTGCTTTTTCAATGAAAAAAACAAGAGAGTTCCAGAAAAACATCTACTTCTGCTATATTGACTACCCCAAAGCCTTTGACTGTGTGGATCACAACAAACTGGAAAATTCTGAAAGAGATATGAGTACCAGACCACCTGACCTGCCTCCTGGGAAATCTGTATGCAGGTCAAGAAGCAACAGTTATAACTGGATATGGGACAACAGACTGGTTTCCAATCAGGAAAGGAGTAGGTTAAGGCTGTATACAGTCACCCTGCTTATTTAACTTACATGCAGAGTACATCATGAGAAATGCTGGGCTTGATGAGGCACAAGCTGAAATCAAGATTGCCGGGAGAAATATCAATAACCTCAGATATGCAGATGACACCACCCTTATGGCAGAAAGCAAAGAACTAAAGAGCCTCTTGATGAAAGTGAAAAAGGAGAGTGGAAAAGTTGGCTTAAAACTCAACATTGAGTCCATAAGACTGTTCTATACATCAGCACATGTATACCTGTGGCGGATTCATTTTGATATTTGGCAAAAATAATACAATTATGTAAAGTTTAAAAAAAAAAAACAACTCAACATTGAGAAAACCAAGGTTATAGCATCCAGTTCCATCACTTCATGGCAAATAGATGGGGAAACAATGGAAACAGTGACAAACTTTTTATTTTGGGGGGCTCCAAAATCACTGCAGATGGTAACTGCAGCCATGAAATTAAAAGACGTTTGCTCCTTGGAAGAACAGCTATGACCAACCTAGACAGCATATTAAAAAGCAGGCATTACTTTGCCAACAAAGGTCCATCTAGTCAAAGCTATGGTTTTTCCATTAGTCATGTATGGATGTGAGAGTTGGACCATAAAGAAAGCTGAGCACCAAAGAATTTATGCTTTTGAACTGTGGTGTTGGAGAAGACTCTTGAGAGTCCCTTGGACTGCAAGAAGATCCAACCAGTCCATCCTAAAGGAGATCAGTCCTGGGTGTTCTTTGGAAGGACTGATGCTAAAGCTGAAACTCCAATACTTTGACCACCTGATGCGAAGAACTGACTCATTGGAAAAGACCCCCATGCTGGGCAAGATTGAAGGCAGGAAGAGAAGGGGACAACAGAGGATGAGATGGTTTGATGGCATCACTGACTCTATGGACATGAGTTTGAGTAGGCTCTGGGAGTTGGTGATGGACAGGGAGGCCTGAAGTGCTGCAGCCCATGGGGTCGCAAAGAGTTGGACACAACTGAGTGACTGAAATGAACTGAACTGAACTGAACTTGCCACTGGAACTCAAGGAAAGTCTTAGAGGCTGAAGCCTAAACAAGAAACAGGACACAGAAAGACTTCTGAGCCCAAGAGCCCCAACAGGGTCCTGCTCAATTTCATGAAGGTGATGTTGGTTGTAATATTCATCCATTTACTTTGTATGTTCTTAACCAATCTTCGTCTTCCTTCTTTTCTGAATGAAATTTCCAGAGTATGTTAAAATTAAATCCTTACCCTTCCTCCACCCTATATACCTGTGTGCTCCCCACTATAATCAGCTTTTCAAGAAAGTTCTTGCCTTGTGTAATTTCTTCCATTATCTTTCCCTAGATCCCCACTAACTGTGTTTTGAGTGCACTCCTTCTCCATTACCATTGGCACTGCTTAGTTGCTTTTCAAAAAACGATCATCACAGCCTCACAATCAGTGACTTGACCCCAGGCTCCCTGCCTTCAGTTCAGTGTAGCTCCAGCAGTCTTTTAGACCAGTCTTCCCACATCTTCATTGCTTTGCACTTGATGTTACTTCTGCTTAGAATGCCCCTTTCCTTCATTTATCTTCTTTTTCCATGAAAACTCACAATTTTTCCAAATGCCCTCCCTCCCTCTTTTTTTTTTTTTTTTCCTTTTAGGAAAATTTGCAACTTTTCCTACAAGGCTTAGCTTAAATGTCACCTGATCATCACAACTTTATTCAATTCTTATAAACAGGGTTTATCCAGTAGGCTCCTAAAGCATTTTAAATACCTTTATTATGACACTTTTTGCTGTAGATTTAAGTTGTTTGTTTATTTTTGCCTATGCTCATGACCTAATGTTCTTTGTTTCCTCAAGGCATATCTTAGTGCCCAAAATAAAGTAAGTTGCCACCACACAAGTGATGAAAGGATGGAGAATCTGTATCCAGCCAGCCTAGAAGTATCCCAATCATCAACTTTCCTCTGTTCTAAACTCTCATGTCTTTGGTTCTTTTGTTTGAAGAGCAAGATTTGTTAACTTAAAAAGTCCATTTTTACTGTGATAATAGCTTTCTCCATTTTAAGAGAGAGTTTCTATGCTTTAACCCAGATGTTTCCTATTGCTGGGCTGACTTTAGAAAAGTTCAGCTTAAGAACCTACCAAAATGCAGATACCAGGTATCTCCTGTTTTTCAAAAGTCTGTTTATGCCTTTTATGAAAAACCTACATTGGTTTCTGTTTTTGCTAGCTGAAAGGAATTTGGAGGATTTTTGCTCTTACAAAGAAAGGTGAATGTAAAGATCTGTCCAGCATTTTACAGCCAACTCTTACACAGGCAGTGGGCGCTGGAAGCGGCAAGAGTAGCGCCACCAAGCTCCTTCCCTGGAAACTACACTCAACATCTCAGCATCCAGCCACCAAAGTTTTGAACTGTGTGAGCATTTGTGCTTTTATCCTGATGTGTTTTGGGCATCCATTAGTAAGACACCTCATAAGGTGATTGCTTCTTCATTCTACAGCATGTCATCTTGCAAAAGGTTTCATGAGCATCTGTACATTCAGATAGTGAGAGAAACCCGTATATGGCTTCATCTTGAGATTCTAAGTTCATGTAGCAGTGGCAAGTTAAATGCTATATTGCAATAAGCTTTCCAGATAATTGTGATGTTCTGGCAAGTTTGAATTCCACTGCTTTTATTTCTGGTGGGGGGAACTTTTATGTCTCACCATCATTCTTTGGAAGATTTGCGTGAAGATTCGTGAAGCCCTGCAACCTGTCTCCATTTGGCATCTTCTAGTCATCAGCACTTCATAGATACAATACCTGTTTTGAGGGAGGGAGAATACATACTTGAGCCTCTTCTTCCCGTAGGCCAGGATTAGAAATGGATGGTCTGATTGTTCACTGTGCTGTGTTGAAGGGCTTGGCAAGATCTGTGCTTTCTGGGGCAGGGCCAGGAGGAGGGGGAGAGGAATGAGGCAGTGGTAGCCTACAGCACATAATTTCAGGAAGAACCAAAAAACTAAGTAATCAAGATAAATAATATTTTTATGCAGTATTTTAGAAAATCAAAATTAATGCAAAAAAATTCATGATGAGTAACTTACCAACATTGTAAATTAACACAGGATCAGTAATAGGGCAGTGCTGAGCTTTACTGAAACCTGAAGCAAAAGAGAAAACCAGCAATACTGATCTTGTTTTTGTTTACAGTGTTGCTATTTTGTTTATAATGGGTGACTCTCCTTAGTCTTGGCTCTGCTCCAGAGCTTCTAGCTCTTAATGTCTTTACTGCACCTGCTGTATGAGAAAGTTTCCTCCCAAAGTCTCAAAGTCAGGTGGCTTTCTTTTTTTCCTATGTTAGTGGCAAAAGGGCTGACTTTTAAATTTTACGATGAGATGACACCCTGGACTCCAGATCTGAAGACTTATTTGAACTGTGGTGTCTTTTAGGTTGCCTTGCTCCAAATGCATTTTTTTTCGATGTTTATCACTGTGACACGACGTTTTTTGGGTTTTTTTTTTTAATGACACTCTGAAGTGCTTCAGAGAAAATGGAGAGCATTTTAATACTGCTGATTTACTTTTTCAGGTCTACAGTAATTTCCTTACTGCCTAATTATAAGGCTCAGCTTAATTTACTCTACACATAATGTTTACTGATGCACATATGGTGCCACATTTCAGGAAACTGTACCCAAAACAGGTATTTTTGTCAGACTGGAGCATGGAAAATTTCCTTCATGTACAGAAAAACAGCTCAGAAATTTAATCATCTGAACAAAGAATGTCCCCCAATGAGAGGAAGAGAAATCACACCCATCTTTAACTTCAGAAAGAAGGATACAGTCTCTTTATATGATTATTTTAAAAGTTGAATGGTGATTATATGTGTATAAAGATTTATAGTTACCCCCAGAATCAAAGGGGGGTAGGAGGAGGGGGAAAGGAGTGACAGGAAAGAAAAGCAATAGTGTCTTCTGGGCTTATTTCTCAACCAGCTTTTCTCTTGGAAGAAAAAAAGATGGATTCAGTGGGGGTCATAGACTCATAAACTCTACTCATAAAGTAGAAGGGACCTCAGAGATCTTTTCTCAGGGCAGAATTTCTTCCTTTAGCATCCTAAGACCCCCTGCAATAGCAGCCTCTGCTTTAGAAATGGGAGATTATCCCTTTACCCAGCATCTGGTACAATTACTGGGCAATTTTAGTAGCTAGCAAATTGAATTAAGATCAGTGATTTTGTAATTATCAAATTGTTGGGTTTGTGCTCCAAAACTAATTTTTTTCTACTTTGTCTAGCTTAAGGCCCAAATAAAAATTTCAGTAAAAGACTTCCCTGATGGTTCAGTGGCTAAGACTTCACGCTCCCAATGCAGGTGGCCCAGATTCTATCCTTGTTTAAGGAACTAGATCCCACATGCCACATCTAAGAGTTTGCATGCCAAAATGAAAGGATCCCGCATGTTGCAATGAAGACCAAAGAAGTTTCCATGCGCTGCAACTAAGACCTGCTGTAGACAAGCAAATAAATCAATCTAAATTAAAAATTAAAAAACATAATTTGTATGCTCTAAAGGTGGGGGGAGCTTTAGTAAAGAATTCTATTTAAATAGAGTTCCAAAAACCTACAAATTAGTGACTATCATTACACATGAATTTGTGGCTTCACAGCCACTTGGCTTGCCTTTCTGTAGCTCTGAGTGCTAGAAGTGGTTAGGCTTAGAAACTGGGCAGCTGCTGCTATCCTATCATTGAGAGCTGAAGTAGCCATCTGATCCATTGCTCCTATACACCTGGGTGTATATGAAGGTCAAGAAAGCAAAGTTGAACCCACAGATACTGTTTGACATTTCTTTAGCTAGTGTCCATTCTCTGTTTGATGTGTTATAATTTGATTCTAAAATCTGTCATTATCAAAAAGATTTTATTTTTACAGAGTAGCATTTTGAAATTCTGACAGTGAGCTTACATTCCTTACCAATATAAAGCTGGCAAGTTAGTGAATCCAAGTGAGCTAATTCTGAAGCCTGTCCTTTTAATGACTACAGTTGTTCAAGTTGATACACTTTGGACTTATTTTATAGCTTTTATTAAAATTCCATTACTGGGAAGGCTATAAGGTAAATATCAATTCATAATGTCTTGAGATCCTCAATAATAATCAAAATAATAGCCTTCCTGTTTAACATCCCTGATTTTTTTCTTCTTTAAACCACCCATATCTGTGGCCAACCCCATGCAAGACACTGAACCATGAAAGAGATTTTGATAATTACTTTCCTAATTAATCATAAGAGGGAAAAGTAAAGGACTTTTATCTTAGCTTGAGTGGGGGATGGCTGATTAAATGCAGACAGAGAGACTAGCCAACTTGCCTGGTATATTCAGTAAGAAAGACATGGATGAATTTTTGCCCCAGTGTTCCAGGATCGGAGAAGAACCATTTGTCCTGAGAACTTTGGTGACAGGAGGGGATTTTCCATCTGATCCAACCATAAGTGCTTGTCAGAAGTTTGGTGGATAACCAATCTCAGCCCCCTCTTCTCTCAAACCAGTTTTTTTTTTTTTTTTTTTCAGGAGTGCATCAATCCTGTTAACTCTTAAGGGCAGGACTTCTATATCTTTATTTGATTCCTTCAATTTCAGTGAAGATCAAGCTGTTTTTAAATAGCTGCAATCGGAGTTGCAGCTACATGAAGAGGGTGACAGAGAAGTTGAAGAGCACCTCTGGTTACGGCGAGCTGGGTGGTCCGGGCACTGACCGTGGGCAAGGGAGGGCTCAGAGTCACAGGGGCAGGAAGAAGGCAGCACTGACCATGCCTGACTGAGCAGATTTCCCACAGCTCCTCCTTTGAAATCTGAAGGCTTAGATCAGTGTTGCCCTGAGGCTATATCCGTAGATGCCGGAATAACGGGTGAAAGTAGATCCCTTGTGACTTTCGTTGTGTCTGTATGTTACCATAGCAACAAGCTTGCCTCGTGCTCTTTAGGTGCATTCTCTGTGTATTTGTCCAGTCTGTGGAAGGACTCTCAATATTTTTTTGCCAAATTAGGAGGAAATAATCAGGACTTGGAGTCCAGTCTAGGTCAGAACACCTATATTGAGCAGGCTGGGCAACCCAACCAGATACCCTTCTAGTCCACAGAAGTTTTAGGAAAAGTCAACAGCTTCTGCTTTTACATCTAACCATTCCTCTTTGTTCTCTGCCTTGAAGCTTCTACTAGAAAAGGAATTGCTTAGGTACCACTGAGATAAACTATGTTTTCTAACAGGATGTGAGGCAAAGAGAATAAACATCATCTTGGTCAAGTAAAGCAGTCAGACTGGACCCTTGAGGCCTCTTGAGGTCATCTCTAGTCTTCTCAATTTTCTTCTTATGCAGATAACTGCTGCATACTGAAGATGCTAGGTTCTAAGTAGAGAGTGGGTGAAAGGAACTTGAAATAGCCTGGGATTTGAAGTAGTAAAGCAACAGAGTGACATGGACAGGGTGATAGGGTTGTAAGACTTAAATTCCACAGATGAAACTATATAAATCAGGTGCCTGCAAATCAGTGGCCCACATCTGCCCTTGTGCCTGTTTTGAAAATAAGTTGTACTGTTAGTTTTTGTTCTATGATGGCAGAGTTGAGTAGTTGCGGCAGAGACCAACTGGCTGCAAAAACTAAATAATATACTGTCTGGCCTTTTATAGGAAAAGTAGAGAAGCCCATGCTCTAGAAGTAAGGATCTACTTGAAATGAAATAAATACCATGTAAGAGTCCAGGTCTTCTGTAAAACTGAAGGATCTGAAATCTGACTGTCACCTGCATTTCCCTAAACAGTAATAGCGCCAGTCATATTATGGGATTTCCACAGACTTAGAAATGTGGAGTCATCATTAGGCCTCTGCATGAAATGAAAAATTCATGCAGGAAAAATTCAGCAGCTGTTGGAAATGCACCACTGTGCAATAGTTACAGACAGGGAGTGAAAAAGTATAGCATATGGTGGCAGAACTTTGGGCAGAGAGGTTAGTTCAGAGGTACGCAGTTATCTACAATTGGAATAGAGCTGGGGAGCATGGGGAAAGGGTTTCTGTTTTAGAAAATGCAATGGGCTCTTTAATGACAAAAAATAGTCATAAGCTTTAGAAGTTCATTTACAAGTGACATCTGTACCAACAGTAAGTGCCCACCATCCATCTTCCCTAATCCAGCAGCATCTTATCTCCCCAAGTTTCCCATTCTGCTCAAGTGAAGCGTCACTTATCTGATACCCAGAGTACAAACTGATAGGTTTTCAATGGGGTCCTTCCAGAGTCTCTCATTTTTACAATGGGGATTCTTCTGAGACCCAGAAGACTTGTGATGTAATGTGGAATGGCCAGAAATATGGAAGTATGGGGCCAGATGACTCTGTCTGGTACAAATCCTGCCACACTGTGGCAGGTGTGTAGAACTGACTCCACCAGAAAGATGATTTTAGAGAGTCGTTCTCCTCTGCATCTAGTTCTTCATACATTTTAAAATAAGCTTCTACTGCTAACATGCTCTCAAACCATTCAGTCAATGATTATCTCTCCCAACTGACAATGCAGTTGGGGTTGTTGTTTGTTGTTGGTTAGTTGCTAAGTTGTGTCCCATTCTGTGACCCCGTGGACTCTAGCCCACGAGGCTCCTCTGTCCATGAAATTTCCCAGGACAGAATATTGGACTGAGTTGCCATTTCTTTCTCCAATGCAGCTACATTGGCGAGTGGTAGTGTCAAATCTTTCTTTGAGAAATATTTCATAAGCTTCCTAAGTGTCCTTGCTAGAGTTAACTTATCTGATATAACTCTATTTATTTATGTTTTGTCTGTGCTGGGTCTTCACTGCTGTGCATGAGCTTTCTCTAGTTGCAATGAGTAGGGATCACTCTCTAGCTGCGGACAAGGTCTCCTAATTGCAGTGGTTTCTCTTTTTATAGGCTCTAAGGCACGTGGGTTTCAGTAGTCTCAGTTCTCAGGCCCTAAAGTGCAGGCTCAGTAGATGAGGCACATGGGCTTAGTTGACCTGTGGCAGGTGAGATCTTCCTGGGGATCAAACCCCTGTCCCCTGCCTTGTCAGGTGAATTCTTAACCACTGGACCACCAAGGAAATCCTGACATAACTTTTGACTCTCTTACATTGGATTCAAACAGTTTATGCCCATTCAATGCTAGTTAATCAGTGGTACTCAGAATGAAATATTCAGGTGTCTAAACAGATCTTTTGTGGTAAACAGTGTCTGAGAGGATACAATGCTGGGGATAAGTGGCTGACTCGGTGTGGGAGTAAAGGATGGAATAAAAGATCATCTTTATCCAATTGTGATTTGTGAATTTGAACAGCCAGATTCATAAACACTTGGACCTTAAGTAAAATAGCACTAATCTTGGAACCGGAAGACCTGACTCTGGCATTTTCTATACGTAACCAGTGAACCATCCCTTTCCTCATTTATGCAACAAAGAAAATCATGCTGGCCCTGCAAACTACATCTTTCACCCTTACTGTGACATTATAAAGAAAGTCAAATGAAATAATGTCTAGGGAAGTTCTCTGCAAGCTATAAAAATGAACATGCACAGGATTAATATTAAGGGCAATAAGCAGTCAGAAACTGAGTAGGCCTTCAGAATACACAGAAGAATCAATCTGTTTTTTAGTGTGGGTTTAGGGTTCTGACCAAGGTGTTTATTCTCCAAATATCTTTTTCACCTTCACCTATGCTACCTAAAATTCCATGCTTTTGAAATGTCAAATCTTCTGGGCTAACAAACTGGATATTTGAAAGTATGTCTGTTTGAACGGAGAGGTGGAGAAGTCCTGGGAGGACCTTTCTAAGTGAGAAAAAGAAGTCTACTAACATAATCTAAGAAAATTAACAAATCTGGACTTGTTTATGGTGTTTCCTTGGAGAAGGCAATGGCACCCCACTCCAGTACTCTTGCCTGGAAAACCCCATGGATGGAGGGGCCTGGTAGGCTGCAGTCCATGGGGTCGCTAAGTCGGACACGACTGAGCAACTTCACTTTCACTTTTCACTTCCATGCATTGGAGAAGGAAATGGCAACCCACTCCAGTGTTCTTGCCTGGAGAATCCCAGGGACGGGGGAGCTTGGTGGACTGCCGTCTATGGGGTCACACAGAGTCAGACACGACTGAAGTGACTTAGCAGCAGCATGGTGTTTCCTAGGTCAACACACTGAACAGGAGGCACTCCTGCTTGCCTCTGAGAAGCATCATTTATGAGGTCACTCAAGATATGAGCTCAAGTTGATCACGGTAGCTTTATTAGTAGCTAGAAATTGAGATAGTAGAGGGGATTTTAGCAATGAGTGAGAGTTGATGGTTTGTCTTATTTTTCTTCGTGTCCCTGGTCAAACATAGTGCTTCATATACCTGGAATGCTTCAATTCTCAGAGAAGGACTAAATGAGTGAACACCAGTTATTGAGAAAGAGTAGAATAAAAAGAGATAAAGCATATTTTTTCTCTCTGAACTTCTTGCAATAACTTCCCTGCTTCCTTTGAGCTAATTGCATTACTGTGTGCTGTGCTGTGCTTAGTCACTAAGTAGTGTCCAACTCTGAGATCCCATGGACTGTAGCCCGCCAGGCTTCTCTGTCAGTGGGGACTCTCCAGGCAAGAACACTGGTGTGGGTTGCCATGCCTTCCTCCAGGGGAACCTCCCAACTCAGGGATCGAACCCAGATTTCCCACTGTGCAGGTGGATTCTTTACTGTCTGAGCCACCAGGGAAGCCCAAGAATACTGGAGTGGGTAGCCTATCCCTTCTTCAGGGGATCTTCCTGACCCAGGAATCCAACCTGGATCTCCTGCATTGCAGGTGGATTCTTTACCAGCTGAGCTACCAGGGAAGCCCAATTGCATTACTGCCTTCCCCATTTTATTTTTATGCATTTATTCTCATTTCTCTTATTTGGTGCAATGTTTAAATGTCTTTGATACTAATGTGGCTTTGTGAAGATTTTTCTTTATGGATACTTTTTCCTCTGTGAGATCAGAAAAGATATTGAAGTGCACAACCGAAGACAAATTAAACGCCTATGTCTGTGCAACATTGGAGAAGGCAATGGCACCCCACTCCAGTACTCCTGCCTGGAAAATCCCATGGATGGAGGAGCCTGGAAAACTGCAGTCCATGGGGTCGCTGAGGGTCGGACACAACTGAGCGACTTCACTTTCACTTTTCACTTTCATGCATTGGAGAAGGAAATGGCAACCCACTCCAGTGTTCTTGCCTGGAGAATCCTGGGGACGGCGGAGCCTGGTGGACTGCCGTCTATGGGGTCGCACAGAGTCGGATACGACTGAAGCGACTTAGCAGCAGCAGCAGCAGCAGTGCAACATTATTGAAAATAGTCAAAACATGCAAACAAACTAAGTGTCCGTCATGGATATTGAATAAATAAAGAATATGTAACATATATAGATATAGATATAGATATGGCTTCCCAGGTGGCACTAGTGGTAACTCCAACACCAGAGATGTAAGAGATGCAGGTTTGATCCCTGGGTCAGGAAGATCCTCTGGAGAAAGACACAGCAACCCTCTCCAGTATTCTTGCCTGGAGAATCCCATGGACAGAGGAGCCTGGCGGGCTATGGTTCATAGGGTCTCAAAGAGTCGGACATGACTGAAGCAACTTACCATATGCACAAACATATATATATATATATATATATATATATATATATATAAAATACATGCACATAATGTAATATTATTTAGCCACAAGAAAGAAGGAAATTCTGCCATTTGTGACAACATGGATAAGCCTTAAGAGCATTATGTTAAGTGACATAAGCCAAACAGAGAAAGACAAATACTTCATGATATCACTTATATGTGGAATATTAAAGAAAAAAGTCATATTTATACATATGGTGAATAGAAAAGTGGTAACAAGAATGAGGGAATGGGGGGGAGGTTGGTAAATGGGTACAAACTTTAAGCTTTGAGCGGAATAAGGTCTGAGGGTCTCACGTAAAACAAAGTGACTACAGTTGATAGCATTGTCGTGAAACTGAAATTTTCTAAGACAGTAGAACTTAAAATTCTGACCAAAAAAGAAGTATGCTAGGTGATGGATATATTAATTAGCGATATGGGAGGAATCTTTTCACAGTGTATATGTATATCAAATCACCATGACATACACTTTAAATATCTTACAGTTTTATTTCAAACACAATTTTGTCTCAATAAAACTGAAATTAGAGAAAGAATGAATGTCTATCCATTAAAAAGATTTGCAGAGATGTTCTTTCATTGGTTAGATTACAATTGGGCTTACAACCTTTAAAGTCTCATCCAAGTTTGAGGTTCTATGATTCTTGTTGGCTGGGAGAGCCATTTTTTCTTGAACCATCTTCTTCAGAAAACTTTCATATTCATCAAATGGTTGCAGACTTTTAAACTTTGTGCAAAATATTTTTGGTATATCTATTTGAAAGTGACCCAGTATGCATCATGCATTCCTTATGGCCCATCCTATAGGCAGACCATTTTGGTCATTTTAACAGTTTATTCTTCTTCTTGAGTTTTGTGAGTTAAACTCTATCTTTTTATCACTCTGCCCTCTCATGAAAGTGAACTGTAAGAACAATTATGATACATCAACTGTTTTCCTTTGGTTTGCTGAAGAAAATGTACTTATTTACATTGATTAATAGCCCTAATTGGGTAAAATAGACTGGTAGTGCTGAGCTAATACCTTTAAATGTCTTGTCTTAGGCCATTAATATTCCCTTGTCACACATACATTTAAACAGTTGGAAGAAAGCCTTGTGTTCTTGACTCCTGTCAGACTTAACGAATGATTTTGTCAAGTCATTCCTTTCTGCCCTAGTTGATTGATAGCTAAATTTTGGTCTTCTAGCTTATGTAAAAAGTGTTAACTATGTCTTTCAGCTTGTAGGCAAGGGCATTTAAACTATTCTAATAGTCAATTTACAGAGGAATTACATTGCTTGTTTACTAGAGGGGTCAAAGAATGTGCCCCTATTCATCAGAGACACAAGTCACAGGACTCATGAGCTAATGAAGGCAGTATTTATGAGTCCCTGCACTTGCTGGATGATACCAAGTTCAAGGTGTCCCTGGCCCTGTCTGCTTGGGACTCGGGCTCTCAGTTTTGGATATGCCTATGCTCATGGACTATGTACTTAGGATGAATATGATTTAATCCTAAAATTCTCAAAAATGATTAAAAAAAAAAACAAACCCTAGAATGCTAGGTTGTCACAGTCCTAAACTTCATCTGCACCTTTCAGAGATGTCTCTATGATAAGGCAGATCCCTTATAACCTGTGTCATCACCAGGCTAATAGATTTTCATACATACTGTAATTATCATCTAAAAGCATGGAAAGTAGATTTGATCCTTTCTGGAAGAACTATCACTTCCACACTTCCACTGCTACGAGTCTTCGTTAAGAATCTGAAAATCTACTGTTTTGAAACACTTTGACCAGCAATTTATAAGACAGTTACATAAAGGCAATTGACAGGTTTTTGCAGTAGACATATCTTGACCCATGAGTCCTCCATTTTTTTTTTTTCTTCACAGACTCCTAAAGCCCCTGAAAATCAGAGAGTCTCTAGTGAGTGTCCATCAGGCTCCTTTCAGCTACTGGAATGGAAATTCATTAAGACTCTGCATCAGTTCTGCCTCTGGAGGGACAACTGATTCCCTCTAGGGGTGTCCATCTGCTCCTGGGTCTGTTTTCCCACCCTCTCTACTGGGGTTTTCTTCTTTTTGTTCTTATTATCTTGGAGGAAGCTTTCAGAATTCTTTATGCACTGTACTCATCATCCAGAAATCTGGACCATGTGTTTTTCCAGAATTATACACACACACACACACACACACACATACACGTTGCTTTTGCTTGATATTGTATGCAGAGCTGGTGGAGTTCAGTCATATGAGAGGTTACATATATTAGTAGTTTAGCACATGAACTCTGGGGCCAGCTTGGGTTCAAATTCTGCCACTGCCACTTATCATCCATGTGAATGTGGACAAGTAACATTCATTTGCCTCAGTTTCCTCACCTATAAAATGGAGAAAATGTACCCAGCTCTATTCAGAGAAATAAATATTATTGAAAGCATTTAGAACAGTGCCTGACACAAAATAGCATTAAATAAAGTCTGTTAATATGAAATACTAGTTTCCCCCAGTTCTTTCCTGCTCTCCTTTTTGCCACTTTTCTCCGTGCCCTGTCACTGCAACTCTGCCTTCTGCATACACCCTCCATTCCGCCAGCCTCTCCTATACTTCCTTATATTGCCTCCAGCACTAATGGGCTCCATGTTCTGCTCACAGTTTTACCATCACCAAGGAAAGCTGCTGGACTGAGACCACCTGGAGATCCATGATGATCCAGCACAGCCTGGCATCCTAAGGCAATATTTCACTCTCTCTCTCCCCATGGAAGCAACTGTCCCTGCCTATTGTGGAGGGAGATGGGTATTTTAGTACAGTCATGTGTACTGGGGCAAAACAGGGAGCCAGCAGAAGGAGCCAAACACCTACTGCTGTTCTTCAGGGTGATCCCTGACCAAGCCTTCCCTGTCCTAGTCCCCATGACTTGTCAGTACAATTTTGAGCTAAATGCTCAAGTTCTCAGTTGCTCAGTCATGTCCAACACTGCAACCCCATGGATTGCAAGCTGCCAAGATCCTCTTTCCATGGGATTTTTCAGGCAAGAATACTGGAGCAGGTTGCCATTTCCTCCTCCAGGGAATCTTCCCAACCCAGGGATCAAACCCGCATCTCTTGTGTCTCCTGCATTACAGGCAGATTCTTTACCATTGAGCCATCAGGGAAGCCCCCTATTTTGAACTAGAGTTTGTTAAATCTATCAGTTCAGTTCAGTCGCTCAGTCATGTCCGACTCTTTGCCACCCCATGAACCACAGCACACCTGGCCTCCCTGTCCATCACCAACCCCTGGAGTCCACCCAAACCCATGTCCATTGAGTCAGTGATGCCATCCAACCATCTCTTCCTCTGCTGTCCCCTCCTCCTCCCACCCTCAGTCTTTCCCAGCATCAGGGTCTTTTCAAATGAGTCAGCCCTTCGCATCAGGTAGCCAAAGTATTGGAGTTTCAGCTTCAGCATCAGTCCTTCCAATGAA
This sequence comes from Bos taurus, assembly GCF_002263795.3. NCBI lineage: Eukaryota > Metazoa > Chordata > Mammalia > Artiodactyla > Bovidae > Bos > Bos taurus. Next base: position 55,081,006 of record NC_037338.1, on the reverse strand, counting down.
CACCCAAGACTGATCTCCTTTAGGATGGACTGGTTAGATCTCCTTGCAGTCCAAGGGACTCTCAAGAGTCTTCTCCAACACCATAGTTCAAAAGCATCAAGTCTTTGGTGCTCAGCTTTCTTTATAGTCTAACTGTCACATCCATACATGACCACTGGAAAAACCATAGCCTTGACTAGACGGACCTTTGTTGACAAAGTAATGTCTCTGCTTTTTAATGTGCTGTCTAGGTTGGTCATAACTTTTCTTCCAAGGAGTAAGCGTCTTTTAATTTCATGGCTGCAGTCACCATCTGCAGTGATTTTGGAGCCCAAAAAAATAAAGTCAGGCACTGTTTCCACTGTTGTCGCATTTGCCATGAAGTGATGGGACCAGATGCCATGATCTTAGTTTTCTGAATGTTGAGCTTTAAGCCAACTTTTTCACTTACCTCTTTCACCTTCATCAAGAGACAGTTTAGTTCTTCTTCACTTTCTGCCATAAGGGTGGTATCATCTGCATATCTGAGGTTCTTGATATTTCTCCTGGCAATCTTGATTCCAGCTTGTGTTTCATCCAGCCCAGTGTTTCTCATGATGTACTCTGCGTATAAGTTAAATAAGCAGGGTGACAATATACAGCCTTGATGTACTTCGTTTCCTATTTGGAACCAGTCTGTTGTTGCATGTCCAGCTCTAACTGTTGCTTCCTGACCTGCATACAGGTTAAATCTATACAAGTAAATAATTGCAGCTGTGTTATTTTTAAACATAGCCCAGGATTTATAGTGGTCCACATAGAGCAGACTACTGTTAAACCAATGCTTTTGGCCAAAGAACTGAATTGAAATAATGTCAATCCATCAATTGATTGATCAGAAATTTATTTTGATGGTGTTTTCCTGAAAATGTGGTTTAGTGACCACAAAAACTTATTCTAGTTAAATGTGTATATTATCAGTTATCTATTGTCACAGTAGTACAGCATAACATTTAAGCAGCAAGCAATAATAGCATTTGCTTATCTCTAGTCTGGAGTGGTCACCTTGATCAAGTCCTCTCACGTGTATGGGTTCACTTGCTCTTGACTGACCCAAGACAGTCTTGATGGAGATGACTGAGGGGACCTAGTTCTATTCCATGTGTTTGTCTCCTTCCTCCTGGAACAAGCATTCTAGCCTGGGCATATCCTTCTCATGAAATTGGCAGAGAACCAAACCAAGCAAGTCCAGTTGACCAAGCAAGCCCACCCCTGCATGCACCATAATGGCCAATATCCATTGACCTTAAGCATGCCACATGGCCCAGCCCAGAGCCAGAGAAGGCAGACAATACAGAGTTACATGGCAATGGGTTTGAGAGGCAGTGGAGAATGGAGTCATTCATATAACAATTCTACTGCAATTATCTACTCAGTGCTTCTTACTTCATCAGCAAGATATTTATCAGCTTTTATCTTGACTGCATAAGTACTCTTAGAGAAAAAATCTAGAGGGCAAGGACTGTTTATCTGGCTAAACTAAACCATCACATGTTTGCTATTTGGAGCCATGCTTTGGTGTTTCTAACAATGACAGTTGTGCTTTGAATTGATCCAGTAGGGCCTGAATTGGGAAGAGGGGTATATGGAGAGAAGCATGAAGCCTGATGAACTCTTCTTTTTTTCTTTTTTAAAGAAATAATTGGTTTTCCTAAAGAAAGAAGCTAGCACACTAATTAAAATGATTTTGCTTCATAGAAGATAGTCAGTGCCATCCGGATAATGAATAGAATGACCAAAGGATTTTGTGTGTTTCTCATTAAAAAAGAAAAACAAAATAAAGTAGAAACAGTGATTATTCTCTAAGTGCTCTTACACAAGCTTCATAAATACGTCTCTACTCCCCCCATATCTGTCCCCACCCCCAGCCCAAACTCGGAGCAGTGCTGTCATTACCGTTGGACTGTGCATTGGTGGCACCTTAGCTTATTAAAGTGGCTTTGGGTAGATTACTGCACTGACTGATTACCTTAATTGACCTTCAGACTGGCTAAAATTTGCCTGACTTAATGAGGTTCAATTTTTGTCAAGCCCCGAGGCTAGATGGCTCCCGGCCCAGACACTTTGTTGCTTTGATTTTTCATGTTTAATAACAATTACACCCCAAAGCTTAAGGAAATATGGTAAAATATGTCAGTGATTGTGAAGAGCCCAGAGCAGCTGTATCCTAGGGAAGACTTAAGGTTCAAAGTTTTGAACCCATTTAAAAATCACCCTCTTACATCATTGTAGTGAAGAAATTAATACTATTATTCTTAACAAGATTTTCCTAAACATCTGTCTAAATGGCAAGACATCTTAAAACAGCCAGCCATTTGTTAAATATCATCAGGGCAGCCTAGATTTGGGTGTTAATATTTATTTCTGAAAATCGAGATGGCCCTGGATTGCTCTGATGCACAGAAACCATTCCACCTAAAGGTTGATGTGCAAAAACTCTTTAATTAAACGTAAGGTTCAACAAAGAAAGAAAGCTTTCCTTCTGCAGGAGAAATAGGATTTATTGACAGTAGTGACCTGGAACACTGACCTGAGAAGGGTTATGAAAGAGTATTTGAGCCCAGGATAAAAGAATGCCAGGATTGATTAGTTGTGTCTGGTGTAGGCATAGAAAGGAAACGAGGGAGCATGTTTGCCATTCCTGTCCCACCCAGTTCATAGTTTCTGATCTTGTTTCTTATAAACAGCCCTTCACCTTTAATTTTTTTTCTATAAATGTTTTTATTGTTTCAACCTTCCACCCATGCTTGAGTACTTGAATCATTGCTTTATCAGACCTATTCTTTATTGGCCATTTTTTTGGTTTTGATTAAGCCTCTGAGTTCCTTTCCTATCTTGGGGGAATTCCTCATTATATGAATTTTGATATAGGAAGCTAAAATGGCAAGAACACTTGATTTTACAAAACATTCCTCAAAAAACCTTCCTCCTTCATCCTTGCAACTAAATGTTGACACATGAACCACAGTTAGGGTCTGTATTTTGCCTGGATAAAAATCAGGTGCATTTGCCTAAGACTTTGAATCAGAAGCTAATGACAGAAAAACACAGTGTTAACATTCTGAGTTCTTTTCCTTCTTTCAACTAATAGGAGAGCTTTTCTGCTTAAATCTTCCAGAATTAGTCGCTAATGCTTGCAACTAAGAACTTAACTGATACAACAGGTCTTCTAAGGCAGAGCTCCTCAAACTGTATTGTGCATAGGAATCACTTAGACTTTTTATTAAAGTGCACATTCTGATTGAAATGGAGGTCTGGAATGTGGCCAGGGCTTGCTTTTCTAACAAATTCCCAGGAAATGGCAGTGATAGATGATACTGGCCTGTGGTCCATCTTTTAAGTAAAAAGGATCAAGGAAAGAAAAGGGAACCTGAAAGAAGATAGAATTGACAAGGGGAAAAAAAAGATCCATTTCAATGTGTTTTAGTTAAGTTATAGCAGACCAACTGTTATAACTAATAAACTTCAAAATGGGCAACAGGTCCAGTAAGATAGAATTGCATTCTTAATCATGTAACAGTACTGGACTAATATTGTTACCCTGGGTGAGGTTACCCTGGGCAGCATTCCTCCATGCACTAAGGTGTGGGTTGATTGTGGGGAGGAGGGATTGTCCACCATCTTAAACTCATGGCTTCCCAGGTCATCCTGGTGTCACATCTGTATTTTATCCAAAAATGGAAAAGCATATGAGAAATATTTCATTTTTTGAAATTTTGAAATATAAAGCATGGGTGTAGAAATCCACACATAATAAGTATTATGCAAACACTCTTGTAACCACTACCTAGGTCAAGAAATGGAACTTTGCCAGCCTCCCTAGAAGCCCTCTTATGTAATCCAAAAGTAATCATTATTCTGACTTTAGAGTGCTCACTTCCTTGTGTGTTTTTGTGGTTTTATCATCCTGATGTGCATCTTCAGATGACATCATTTGGTTTTGCCCATATTTTGGGATTTATCTTTTAGTCTATTAATCTATTGCATCCACTTCATTCCCTTTCTTTTGCTTATACTCCATCTGTTGGAGAACACGGATGGTTAGTATTGTAAGTTTTTGCATTTTGCTGAATACACATGTGTGGTGCCATATGTCCTGTATGTTGTTCTGTCTTTTGTACTTTCTGCAAATCACCAAGGGGATCCAGAGCCTCCACCATATTCAGGTTTGATCCCTTTGACATCACTATGGTTGGGATTGTGCTATTTCATCAGAAGGCACATAGTACATGATTCTTTCTCTCTTTTTAAAATTGAAGTATAGTTGATAAACAATATTATATAATTTACAGATGTACAATATAGTGATTCACAATTCTTAAACAGCTGTATTTTTTAGTGATTTTTCAAACACTGTTGTTCATTATCTAGAATGAAGACATTTTAATTCATTATTGGTTGGAAAATGGTGATATTCTATCATTTTGTTTTCAATTTATTAAGTGGACTAAATTTAGAGTCAGATATTTCTTTTATTACAAAGAATTTCAGTTCACATAGGAAAGGCAAGACATATTCTTGATTTTCCCAAGATAAGTGAAATTGGTTCCTTGTTGTCCTTTTAAGGTGACCAATTCATCATTATTATTTTTTAGTCCTTATACACTAATTTAAAGTTATTTTATGGGTTTCAGGCCACTGGAATTTTTATTGTTTGAGAAGTCTAAATTGTCTAAATTGTCTAGTAGTCTCTAATGGGCTTCCTAAGTAGCACAGTTGGTAAAGAATCTGCCTGCCAATGCAGGAGACACAAGAGATGCAGGCTCCATCCCTGAGTAGATCCTCTGGAGTAGGAAATGACAACCCATTCCAATGTTCTTGCCTGGGAAATTCCATGGACAGAGGAGCCTGGTGGGCTACAGTCCATGGGGTCACAGAGCTAGATACTACTGAGCACACACAGACACAGAGATCTTTAATAACCCTTTGCTATTGGACTGTAAAGAAAGCTGAGTGCTGAAGAATTGATGCTTCTGCACTGAGGTGTTGGAGAGGATTCTTGACAGTCCCTTGGACTGCAGGAGATCTAAGCAGTCAATCCTAAAGGAAATCAGTCCTGAATATTCATTGGAAGGACTGATGATGAAGCTGAAGCTCCAATACTTTGGCCATCTGATCTGAAGAACTGACTCATTGGAAAAGACCCTGATGCTGCAAAAGATTGAACGCAGGAGGAGAAGGGGACAACAGAGAATGAGATGGTTGGATGGCATTGCCGACTCAATGGACATGAGTTTGAGCAAGCTCCGGGAGTTGATGATGGACAGGGAAGCCTGGCATGCTTCAGTCCATGGAGTTGCAGAGTTGAACACGACTGAGTGACTGAACTGACTTGACTGATCTGGTATAATAAAATGTGGGCTTCCTAGGTGGCGCTAAAGAATTCACCTGCCAATGCAGGTTAGGTGTAAGAGATTTGAGTTCAATCCCTAGGCCAGAAAGATCCCCTGGCAGGAGGGCAGTGGGAAGGCGGGCACAGCAACCCACTCCAGTATTCTTGCATGAAGAATCCTATGGACAGAAGGGACCTGACCTGCTGTAGTCCGTAGAATCTCACAGAATCAGACACAACTGAAGTGACTTAGCACGTATGCATAATAAGATATTTCAGGCTTATTTATATATTTCTAGCCTCAAAGAACTTGGAATCAACCATTTCCCCAAGAAGCTTTAGTTTGTTTTATGGTAAAATTGTATTTCAAAAATGTTCATTATTACTGGACTGGCCACTGTTGGACAGAACTGGAAACTATATGTGTGTGTGTTTACTTAAAAATCTCATTTGTTCATAATGGTATTTCTACTTCAGGTCTAGAATAATAGGGTTTTTCCGTAATCTCTCTTTTAAAAAAAAGTCTCTTTTATATTACATTGTCTTTCTTCCACACTAACACTTCTGGTTAGCAAGGACACAGGAGATGAGAAATGAAATTTCATAACTGTTTGCTTTGTGTGCATGCTCACTCAGTCATGTCTGACCCCTTGCGACCCTATGGCCTGTAGCCCACCAGGCTTCTCTGTCCGTGAAATTATCCCACCAGGTCTATTGGAGTGGGTTGCCATTTCCTCCTCCAGGGGATCTTCCTGACACAGGGATCGAACCCTCATCTCCTGTGGCTCCAGCACTGGCAGGCAGATTCTTTACCACTGAGCCTACCTTTAAACACAGTAGTGTTAGAATAACAATATTCATGCTACCATTATAATTAAAATCACATAAAATAGTTAAGATCTTTTTTACAAAAGATCCTATTCCCTTTTTCTTTTCATGTTTACATCTTCATTGTCAGAGCTTAAATCCATTTTATATTATACTCTCTCCCATTTGACTATGCTGTTCTTAGTTTTATAAATAAGAATATACTGAATGTTCACTGCCAGTACTTATGTTATGCTTTTTGAGTTATTAGTTGATGTTTTTCTAGTTCTTTTGCCAGGTAAAGTTCATCCTTTAACAGTTTCTCTGTCTCATAAAAATGATATTTTCTGAGTTCTTGCATGTTGATCAAATTTTGTCTGTGGTTTAAATCCTTGAAAGTCAGTTCTGCTGGTTATAAAATTCTTAGCTCACATTTTATTTCCTTGAGGGTCTTAAATGTAATATTTTATTTTCTTCTGGCATAAAACTTTGCTGTTGAAAAGTCTAGTGATCATCTATAAATAATTTCCTTTCCTTTCTTTGCCTAAATACATAAGGATTTACCCCTTTTTTCTTTAGAATCCAATTTTCTTGGTTGATAGTATAGGTTTCCTTTCTCAAGTGCATGAAATGCTTTTTTAGAAAATTGTTTATATATTATGTGTATAATATATATTTCTATATCAAATATATGTCTATATATAATGTATATAGAATATAATTTCTATATTTTAATAATTATATTAAATAAATAATTATATAAGTAATTATATTTATATAATAGCACTTTAAAATTATATATATCTTCAGGAAAATATTCATGAATTACTGTACTTCATTTTCTTTCCATTTTCTTGCTTTGATTTTCCTCTTTAGGGACCTCTGGTAGCTATATATTGAAATTTCTTTGCTTATCTTCAGTATTTGTTACCTTTTCTCAAATTTTTAAAATCTCTTTTAAAAATTTTTATTTTGCATTTAAAATTTTTTCCTTCTTTTCTCTATTTCTTTTGAGGCATTTGCTATTGTGTTTATTCATTCTTATTTAGTCTTTTTCAAATGATTTTTCTTTTACTTATAATTCTTTTCTAAGTTTCATGACTTCATCCTTGAATTTCTTCTTCTTCTAATTTATGTTCTTTCATATCTTGCATCATTTTTAGTGCATTTTAATGTGTTTGAAATAGTAGATTACAGTTTTAATTTGTTTTATAGGCATATCTTTCTGGGATGCTTTCAGTTTGTGTAGAGATGACATGTTTTTCTTATAATAGTTTTATGTGAATTTTGACCTTGCTGATTTCAAGTTGCTCATACTTAATGAGAACTCAATCTTCCTGAAGGCTTGGAAAAAGTCTAGAAGAGCAGATAATTCTTCTAGCTTCACAGAGCTCTCACTTCTCTTATTTTATGTAATACTTTAAAATACAGTAGGTTAGACACAAAATGACAAATATTGTATGATTTCACTTGTATGAATGATCTAGCATAGACAAATTCATAGAGACATAAAGTAGATTTATTAGGGCTGGGAGAAGTGGACCACAGAAAATTCTTGCCTAATGTTTATAGAGTCTCTGGGGTGATGGAAATATTTTGGAAGTGTATGTTGGTGATGGCTTTACAACATTGTGAATGTAATTAATGCCACTGAATTATACACTTAAAGTGAAAAACTTTTATGTTATATATATTTTGCAAAAATAAAATTTTCCTAAGATATAAAAATCAAACAGTGTCTTGATTGGTGAGATAGCTTAGTTCTGACCATTGCCCCCACTTTATCTAGATCTTCTCTTTCTTTTATCTCTGTTGTCCCCAGCCAGTTCAACTTTGATTACATTTAATAGCTTCTCCTTCATGAGGGTTTCTGTCCTGGAGGAGAGCCAAGCCAGGTCAGCTTCAAGTGTCCTCTGCACTGTCCCCTTCAGACTTTATTAGAGGGCTCTGCTCTTTGCCACCTTATGAGGGCAGGCAGGTTATTTAACTTTTCCAAGTCTCATTTTCTTCATCTGAAAAACTGGTGGTATAAGAATAGTCCCTATCTTATAGTATTGTCATGGGGATTAAGTGATACAACATAAAAAAATCTTGGTTGATCTAAGTTGTCTGGCACATCACATATGGCCAGAATGTATGAGCTCACCAATAAAAGTATTATTCCCAAGCAGAAATATAACGCACCTTGCTAATGAGTAACTAATTAATGTTAATTTTCCACAAATCTGTTATGTTTTATATGGTAAAATGTCCAACTCAATCCAGAGTTAAAGTAAACTACACATACACACAGGGATACCCTTTGGTAATTAGTGCAAAAAGGAACTGAGATTTGTACATTTCCCTTCTTCTGATCAATGATAAATGTGTATGTATCATACTATCAAAAGATTTGCCTGAATACCCCTGAATAGGAATATTTGCTTGGAAAATATACACACTGTTTATCATCTTCTCTTCTGTTTATTTGTATTTGGGGTGTTTTCTCCTTGCACACATTCTGATAATTATGAACAAAGCAGCACTAAGGTAATTGTTCAGTACAGTTCCGTTTCATTTTAATGTGGCTGTCCTACTTCCCATTTAAACAATGTAGGAATGATGTGTAATTATGCATTATTAGAAATTTGGATATGTTTATTCTAAATTCGGAGAAGGCAATGGCACGCCACTCCAGTACTCTTGCCTGGAAAATCCCATGGATGGAGGAGCCTGGTAGGCTGCAGTCCATAGGGTCGCTGAGGGTCGGGCACGACTGAGCAACTTCACTTTCACTTTTCACTTTCATGCATTGGAGAAGGAAATGGCAACCCACTCCAGTGTTTTGCCTGGAGAATCCCAGGGGCGGGGGAGCCTGTTGGGCTGCCGTCTATGGGGTTGCACAGAGTCGGACATGACTGAAGTGACTTAGCAGCAGCAGCATTCTAAATTACCTTGAAGAATAATTGTCAGTACTTCTTTCTGGAGCATACCAACTATGTCATCATAGCACCTGGCAGATACATTTTTTAAATTGTTGGGTGTTTCATGTTTCTCGCTCCATCAAATACAAACAATGGATGTAGAAAGGACTGGAGACAGTAGAGAGATAAGATTTTCGGGTCACTTCAAGGCCTAGTTCATCATTTAAAGTTCTCCCCACCTGTTGACTGATGCTTACATTTCTTCTTTTTCTAAAAAGCCTGAGTTCTTAAGCTGAATCAGGACTCAAAACCTGAAGGGAGACACTTGGCCAATGAAGGATGTGAGCAGAACTTTGATAAGGACAGTCTATAATGTATTGAGCTACAAGTCATGTGTGTAACTTCTAAGTTGACATATAATACAGATAATTCAGAATCATTCTTGGTCATAGCTCTTTGCCTTCCTTTGATATGATAAGCACCAGGAAGATTAAAAAGAGAGTTGCAACATTATGTCTGTGAACCATGAGAACTGGGGCTTTAGAAAAACTATTCCTAGGAAGTGATTTAATTCATATGACTTAAAGAGTAATGCAGTCAAATAGTTCCTCTATCCCTTAATTCTTTTTTTTTTTTTTTCCTACTGTAGCTTCGGAAAGCAGTGATGGATCACATATCAGATTCTTTCTTGGAAACCAACGTTCCTTTGCTAGTTCTCATTGAGGCTGCAAAAAGTGGGAATGAGAAGGAAGTGAAGGAATATGCCCAAGTTTTCCGTGAGCACGCCAACAAGCTGGTAGAGGTAAGTCAAGAGAGGCTCGAGACTAGAATTTGTATCAGTATGTTTAATCTCTATAAATGGCTCCTGGAATTTCAACAAACCAGGCTCCTGTGATTTTCCTGGATCTTTCTTTTATCTTCTGGTGACTCCATCCTTTGTAAAGGACACAGGTTTTCAGTAATCTCTCCTCTCTCTATTACACAATTCTAAACAGATTCTGAAATGTATCTGCTAATTTTCCTCAACAGTAAGCAGAGGCAGAAACAGGAGCAATAGAAGGGACAGTCCAAGTGCTGAAGACCAGCTTTGATTTGAAGAAGTAGAATTAAAACTTCCAAATGGAGATTTAGACACAGTTCCCTTTTCTTTCCCATTTCTACTCACCCACCTAAACCTGAATTAGCTGGCCACATTATGAACATTGTAAAAATTAGTCTCCCCTCCCTAAAAGAGATGTTTGGACTCTTGGTAAAGACTCTTGGGACAGTAGTAGGAGTGTAAGTTCAGGTCCTAGGTATATTCTCTGTGTTAGAGACATCTGTAGGAGTTGCTTTATAAATGCAAAATTGTACTGTTTGACTAAAACCCTTGAACTTCCTACTGTAGCCCCAGTGTCTTGAGGTGACATTAGACTAAAGAAGCTGAAAATAGAGTCATGCTTATAATATTATGACAATCTTTCTGGCTCTGTTCCCAAATATGGGGCAAATACCCCATCACCCCTCACATTCTACCTACAGATTCCAAGATTTGGCTTCAATTCCAAGTTAGCCATTGCAGAACCCAAAGTCTTTCCAAGGTTCGCCTTGGAAGTTCTGCCACTTTCAACTTTAAAGAAAGAACAGCTGAAGAAGGAGTGGGATTGGAGTAACAAGGGGAGGAAGAAGCGGAAAGGAAGAATGTGAAATGAGTGCTACAAAAGTTAAAAATATTAATATGCAATAAACAATAATATTAGCATACAGATGCATCATCCCAATATATATAATTCTAGTATTTACATGATAGTTGCAGAATTTATAGAGAACAATTAATGATGTGTTGTAGCTATTATCAATAAAGACAGGGACATGAGTTTAAAGTGCTATGATAAACATCTCCTACTTTCAATTCTGCCAGTGTCTTTCTGTAATTCTGTGTACAGCCTCATTTGCAGATCGTTTGAAGTTCAAATTTGATGTCCTGGGTAAATATGAGGCCAGGGCTAAATAGCTCCCTACTCTTTTTTCCTATCTTATTGGCCCTGGACACAGCCATCATTTCCCCTCATCCCATCTGTATATTTCACTGTAGGGAAATCTAGTCACTCTGGGTGTCTCTTGATTCACAACTTGTGCCAGCAGCAGAAGATCCAGGTCATTCAGATGCCACATTTCAGACTGTTGCTAACTTGCTCCCCTTAGTTATTCCTTTCCTTCTACCTGTGTGGTCCCTGCAGCCAGCAGCATTTTGGAATGTCCTGATGCCTGGGAGGTGCCAGGACAAGGGTGTACACTGGCCTCTGTTTGATTAGACATGAGCTGGACTTGAAAACATTTCTGCATCTTCTGTGCTTCAAACAAGTGCATCACTGCTAATGCACACATGTCAGAAAACTTGACCACTGGGCTAAGAGTCACACTTTTTCCAATTTGAAAGTGTCTATATGGACCTGGGTACTTTTCTGGGCCTTAGTTTCTGTCTGTGATATAAAAAATTTGGTTGTTATATTGATTTTCATATCTATTACCTTGTTAAATTCACTTCCTAATGCCAAGTTTTGACTGTATCCTGTAGGATTTCCTATGTATATAATCATGTTATCTGCAAATTATGAGTTATATTTCTTCTTTTCCAATCCCGTGTTTTCTTTTTTCCTTGTATTATTGCACTAGCCAAACCTTCAACTTAGAAGTATGGTAATAGATATTTTTGTTACCTTTAGATCTCAATGAGGAAATTTTAATATTTTACCATGTATTATATCATTAGCTCTAGATTTCTTGTGGATATTTTTATTAGATTATTTGTCTTCTGTTACTCCGTTTTTAAGATTTTTAAAATTTATGAATATATATAGAATTATATCATATTTCTGAGACTATTGCATAATTTTTGTCTTCTTTATTCTCCTTCAGAGGTATCAAAAATATGTTTTCCCTCAGAAAATAAGTTAGAAATTATATTTTCTTTCTGTTTTCTGGAAGTGAAGGTGTGAGAATGGCATTATATATTTTTTAAATATTTGGAGAAATTCACTGATATAACAATCTGAGCCTGGGTATTTATTTGAGGAAGAGTTAAAAAATTGCAGATTAAATTTTTAAAGCATAAGACTGTTTAAATTTTCAGCTTCTTTTGGGTCAGCTTTGGTAAGTTGTAGTCTAGGAATTTGTTATTTTCATTTAATTTTCTAAATTTTTGACATAAAATTGCTCATGTCTTCTACCATTTTTAAAAAATGTATTAGAATCTGCACTACTCTTTCTTTTTTTTTTTTTCCCATTCATCCCTCATGTGCCTAATTGTGTCTTCTTTCTTTTTCAATGATTAGTTTTGTAAGAGGTTGACCAATTTAATAATCTTTTCTAAAACATAGCTTTCAGTTTTGTAGAATTTTTAAGTTTTATTTAAGACTTATCTTTGTATTTCTTATCTTTGTATTTCTCTTATACAAGAATGCTCTTATCTTTGTATTTCTTTTTTCTGCTCTCTTCTGTTATAACTTACTGGGTTTTTTTTTCTAACTTTTTGAAATGAATAATCCTATCATTGATTTTTATCCTTTTTTATTTTAGTAATATACATGTTTGAGACTATAAATTTCTTCCTAAACTATACATGTGTCTGGTTATTTTCTGCTGACCTAATTTTTAGCTCACTCATCCTGTCTCCATCTGTGTCCAATATGCTTGATACTGATCTATTGAGTTCCATTTTTATTTAAGAATTTCTAGTTAATTCTTTTTTTTTTTTTTTCTTTTTAATGATTCCGGTTTCTGATATTATTCATTATCAGGTCATCTCCTTTAAAAGATATTAATTAGAATTATTTTAAAAATCCAAGTCATAAAACTCCAGTATTTGAATCAATTTTGTTTATGTTTTGTGGTTGCCCTATAGAGTGGTTCAAGCCAGTCCACAGTGGCTTCAACAGAGACAAGTGCTTTTTGTTTTTATCAGGCTTTGAGGTCTGGAGTCAAGATCTCCATGTAGGAGCTGGAGTTTAAATGTTTCTTCAGACTTCCCTTTGGCATAGGAAAAAAGGTGGGCCTTCCTATCAGTTTGCCCAGTTTGTAGCCAGAGGGAAAGGGGGAAGAGTGAGGCTTAAACACTGTCAGCAGCCAAACATTCAAAATGGATTTAAGACTCTTAATTATAATTAATCTCTGGTATTTGCCTGATGACTAGAATATGCCATGTTTCATTTAATTGAATTTGTACTTGTTTAAGTAAATGGTCATGTAGCTCTATGAGGCTTTCAAAATGGAGACTTTAGTTATATGTATGAAACTCCAGTACTTTGGCCACCTCATGCGAAGAGTTGACTCATTGGAAAAGTCTCTGATGCTGGGAGGGATTGGGGGCAGGGGGAGAAGGGGACGACAGAGGATGAGATGGCTGGATGGCATCACCGACTCGATGGACGTGAGTTTGCGTGAACTCCGGGAGATGGTGATGGACAGGGAGGCCTGGCGTGCTGCGATTCATGGGGTCCCAAACAGTTGGACACGACTGAGTGACTGAACTGAACTGAACTGAATGGTGACTGTTTGCTATTTGATTTTATCTTGATGATTCTTTATTTCTTTCTCATATGTTGGTTAATTTTTGATTGAATGGTAGACATTCTCATGAATAAATATAAAGAGTCAGTGTCTTAGTCTATCCAGGCTGCTATAACAAAGTACTACACATTCAGTGGCCTGTAAACAACAGAAATTTATTTCACACAGTTCTCGAGGCTGGGAAGTCCAAGACCAAATTTCCTGAAAAGGTGTGTTCTGTGAAGGCCCTCTTCCTTGTTCATAGCTTCTCACTGTGTTCTCACATGCTGGAAGGGGAGACGGATGACTGTGGGGTTCCTTTTCATAAAAACAGTAATCCCATTTATAAAGACTTCACTTTCATAATGTATGAAACTCTCAAGACCTCACCTCCTAACCATCATATGCAGCATTAGGATTTGAAAGTATGAATCTTGGGAGGACACAAACATTCAGACCATAGCAATGTGGATGATTTTTCTCTCCAAAGAGAATTCATCCTGTCCTCTGACACGCAGCAGAGAGGCAAACCACCTCAGTCTAATCAAAGACTTGAGACTTCTCTGATTTGAGGCTAGTTTATGATTACCTAAGGTATAGTCTACCTTTCTATCCTAGTCCTATGGAATGGTCATCCCAGATGCCAAAAGAGAATCAAATGTAGTACCTAGTATCCCACCTCATCTATGAAGCATTTACTCCAGTTTTTGTTTTCTCATCATCATGATACGTGTAAACTTTGATTTGTTTTTGTATGCTTCAAGGGACTACTTGGCTCTTGTTATTTGTAACTTAATAGACAAAAATGGTGGGAGAAAGCATTTTCAAAAGAAAAAAAAAAAAGCTTATTTTTGAATGTCCCTTTGTTATGGCACCTTAGTTCCAAGCCTTTGCTTCCTTGGCCATCCTGTCCAGTTTTTGCCTCCCCAACCCTAGGAGGTTGCTGAAAACTCGTAAAGAATCATTTTCCTCTCAGCAGCAGCCTTCTATTTGTATCTCAGTTTCTCTTTCCATAGTAAGATTTTCAAATCCCTGGGAGGAAAAGTGAAATGCAGAAAGCTGGGCCCCCTTCAATGAGCATCTCTTTTGAGCAAGTCTAAGTTTTGACTCCTTTGGCTGATGTCTCATGCTTTGAAGCAAATTCTTTTATTTCTGCATTTCTAGTTGTTCTCATCAGGAAAGTGAGATGAGTCTCTTACAAGATTCTTTTTCATGACTGGAAGTGGAAATTCCTGAGAGAACTGGTTGGGATACATTTGTGAGATGATTTTTGTTGTTAATACTTTTAGTCAGAGATTTTTTTATTCAATGGAATGTGCTGTGCTTAGTCCCTCAGTCATGTCCAACTCTTTGTGACCCCAGGGACTGTAGTCCACCAGGCTCCTCTGTCCATGGGGATTCTCCAGGCAAGAATACTGGAGTGGGTTCCAACACCCTCGTCTATTCAGTACTGAAATGGGTTGCCATTTCCTTCTCCAAGGGATCTTCCTGAATCAGGAATCGAACCTGCATCT
This sequence comes from Bos taurus, assembly GCF_002263795.3. Lineage (NCBI taxonomy): Eukaryota > Metazoa > Chordata > Mammalia > Artiodactyla > Bovidae > Bos > Bos taurus. The sequence continues at coordinate 55,065,905 of NC_037338.1, read as the reverse complement.
CCTATATCTCCTTCACTGGCAGGTATATTCTTTACCAATGGTGTCATCTGGGAAGCCCCATTAATGTAAATCACATAGGAATTATATATTAGGGAATTTTGAAGAAAGAATGAATGAATAATCAATCTCTGACTATCAGTTCAGTTCAGTTCAGTCACTCAGTCATGTCTGACTCTTTGCAACCCCATGGGGGACAACAGCACACCAGCTTCCCTGTCCATCACCAACTCCCAGAGCTTGCTAAAACTCATGTCCACTGAGTCAGTGATGCCATCCAACCATCTCTTCCTCTGTCGTCCCCTTCTCCTCCCACCTTCAATCTTGCCCAGCATCAGGGTCTTTTGAAATGAGCCAGCTCTTCGCATCAGGTGGCCAAAGTATTGGAGTTTCAGCTTCTGCATCAGTCCTTCCAATGAACACTCAGGACTAACCTGTAGGATGGACTGGTTGGAACTCCTTGCAGTCCAATGGACTGTCAAGAGTCTGCTCCAACACCACAATTCAAAAGCATCATTTCTTTGGTGCTCAGCTTTCTTTAAAGTCCAACTCTCACAACCATACATGACTACTGGAAAAACCACAGCTTTGACTAGATGGACCTTTGTTGGCAGAGTAATGTCTCTGCTTTTTAACATGCTGTCTAGGTTTGTCATAGTTTTTCTTCTAAGGAGCAAGTGTCTTTTAATTTCATGGCTGCAATTACTACCTGCAGTGATTTTGGAGCTCAAGAAAATAAAGTCTGTCACTGTTTTCATTGTTTCCCCATCTGTTTTCCATTAAGTGATGGGACTGGATGCCATGATCATAGTTTTTTGAATATTGAGCTTTAAGCCAACTTTTTCACTCTCCTCTTTCACTTTCATCAAGAGGCTTTTTAGTTCCTCTTCACTTTCTTCCATAAGGGTGGTGTCATCTGCATATCTGAGGTTATTGATATTTCTCCCAGCAATCTTGATTCCAGCTCATGTTTCATCCAGCCTGGCATTTCTCATGATGTAAACCAGACCACCTGACCTGCCTCTTGAGAAACCTGTATGCAGGTCAGGAAGCAACAGTTAGAACTGGACATGGAACAACAGACTGGTTCCAAATAGGAAAAGGAGTACGTCAAGGCTGTATATTGTTACCCTGCTTATTTAGCTTATATGCATAGTACATCATGAGAAATGCTGGGCTGGAAGGAGGCACAAGCTGGAACCAAGATTGCCAGGAGAAATATCAATAACCTCAGATATGCAGATGACACCACCCTTATGGCAGACAGTCAAGAACTAAAGAGCTTCTTGATGAAAGTGAAAGAGGAGAATGAAAAAGTTGGCTTAAAGCTCAACATTCAGAAAACTAAGATCATGGCATCTGGTCCCATCACTTCATGGGAAATAGATAGGGAAACAATGGAAACAGTGACAGACTTTATTTATCTGGGCTCCAAAATCACTGCAGATGGTGATTGCATCCATGAAATTAAGAGACCCTCCTTGGAAGGAAATTTATGACCAACCTAGATAGCATACTGAAAAGCAGAGATATTACTTTGCCAACAAAGGTCCATCTAATCAAGGCTATGGTTTTTCCAGTGGTCATGTATGGATGTGAGAGTTGGACTTTAAAGAAAGCTGAGCACCAAAGAATTGATGCTTTTGAACTGTGGTGTTGAGAAGACTCTTGAGAGTCCTTTGGACTGCAAGGAGACCCAACCAGTCCATCCCAAAGGAGATCAGTCCTGGGTGTTCATTGGAGGGACTGATGTTGAAGCTGAAACTCCAATACTTTGGCCACCTGATGCGAAGAGCTGACTCATTTGAAAAGATCCTGATGCTGGGAAAGATTGAGGGCAGGAGGAGAAGGGGACGACAGAGGGTTAGATGGTTGGATGGTATCACTGACTCGATGGATGTGGGTTTGGGTGAACTCCGGGAGTTGGTGATGGACAGGGAGGCCTGGTGTGCTTTAGTTCATGGGGTCACAAAGAGTTGGACATGACTGAGTGACTGAACTGAACTGAACTGAATCTGCATATAGGTTAAAGAAACAGGATGACAATATACAGACACAATGTAATCCTTTCCCAATTTGAAACCAGTCTGTTGTTCCACATCCAGTTCTAACTGTTGCTTCTTGACCTGCATACGGATTTCTCAGGGGGCAGGTAAAGTGGTCTGGTATTCCAATCTCTTTAAGAATTTTCCAGTTTGTTGTGATCCACACAGTCAAAGATTTTAGGGTAGTCAATGAAGCAGCAGTAGATGTTCTTCTGGACTTTTATTGCTTTTTCTATGATCCAACAGTTGTTGGCAATTTGATCTCTGGTTCCTCTGCCTTTTGTAAATCCAGCTTGGACATCTGGAAATTCTCAGTTCACATACCGTTAAAGCCTAGCTTGAAGAATTTTGAGCATTACTTTGCTAGTGTGTGAGATGAGTACAATTGTGTGGCTGTTTGAACTTTCTTTGGCATTGCCTTTCTTTGGGGTTGGAATGAAAACTGACCTTTTCCAGTCCTATGGCCACTGCTGAGTTTTCCAAATTTGCTGGCATATTGAGTGCAGCACTTTAACAGCATCATCTCTTACGATTTCAAATAGCTCAGAATTCCATCACATCTACTAGCTTTGTTCATAATGATGCTTCCTAAGGCCCACTTGACTTTGCATTCCACAATGTCTATCTCTGGGTGGGTGATCACACCATCATGATTATCTGGGTCTTGAAGATCTTTTTTGTATAGTTCTTCTGTGTATTCTTGCCACCTCTTCTTAATGTCTTCTGCTTATGTTAGGTCCATATCATCTCTGTCCTTTATTGAGCCCATCTTTGCATGAAATGTTTCCTTGGTATCTGTGCTTTTCTTGAAGAGATCTCTAGTCTTTCCCATTCTATTGTTTCCCTTTGTTTTTTTGCATTCTTCACTTAAGAAGGCTTTCTAATCTCTCCTTGCTAGTCTTTGGAACTCTGCATTCAGATGGATATATCTTTCCTTTTCTGCTTTGCTTTTTGCTTCTTCTTTTTTTTTTTTTTTTTTTTCAGCTAGTTGTAAGGCCTCCTCACACAACCATTTTGCCTTTTTGCATTTCTTCTTCTTGGGGATGTTTTTAATTACTGCCTCCTGTTCAATGTTATAAACCTTCTTCCATAGTTCTTCAGACACTCTATCAGATCTAATCCATTGAATTAATTTACACTTCCACTGTGTAATCATAAGGGATTTGATTTAGGTCATACCTGAATGGTCTAGTGGTTTTCCCTACTTTCCTCAATTTAAGTTTGAATTTGGCAATAAGGAGTTCATGATCTGAACCCCAGTCAACTCCTGGTTTTGTTTTTGCTGACTGTATAGAGCGTCTTCATTTTTAGCTGCAAAGAATATAGTCAATGATTTCAGCATTGATCATCTGGTGAGGTCCATGTGTAGTGTCATCTCTTGTGTTGTTGGAGGAGGGTGATTGCTATGACCAGTGTGTTCTCTTTGCCAAACTCTATTAACCTTTGCCCTGCTTTATTTTGTACTTTCAAGACCAAACTTACCTATTACTCTGGGTATCTCTTGACTTCCTACTTTTGCATTCCATTCTATGAGCCATGTTGTGTAGGGCCACCCAAGATGGATGGGTCATAGTGGAGACTTCTGACAAAACGTAGTCCACAACATGGCTCATAGATTCATTGAGTTAGACAAGGCTGTGATTCAAGTGATCAGATTGGTTAGTTTTCTGTGATTGTAGTTTCCATTCTGTCTGCCCTCTGATGGACAAGGATAAGAGGCTTGTGGAAGCTTCCTGAGGGGAGGGACTGGCTGTGGGGGAATCTGGGTCTTGCTTTGATGGGCAGGGCCATGCTCAATAAATCTTTAATCCAATTTTCCATTGATGGGTGGGGCTGTGTTCCCTCCCTGTAGTTTGGCCTAAGGCCAAACCAGGACTATTGTATTCAGTGCCCCTGACCCCATGGCAGCCCACTGTCAACCTGGGCCTGTGCCAGAGACTCCTGGACACTCTCAGGCAAGTCTGGCTCAGTCTCTGTTGGGGTCACTCATCCTTTCTTCTAGGTGATGCGCTGAAGGTTTTGTTTTTATCCTCCAAGAGCCTGTTTCCCCAGTCCTGTGGAAGTTCTGTAATAAAATCCCACTGGCCTTCAGGTCAAAGTCCCCAGGGGTTCTCATTCCCTTTGCTGGATTCCCAGATTGGGAAATGTGGGCCCTAGAACTTTCACAACAGTGCAAGAACTTCTTTGGTATAATTGTTCTCCAGTTTGTAGGTTATCTTGTCAGTGGTTCTATGGTGGGGCTCACATCATGCACCTCCCAAGTCTGCTGCAGCCAGAGCCCCTGTCCCCATGGCAAGCCACTGTTGATCTCTGCCTCTGCAGGAGACACTGAAACACTCAGAAGGAGGTCTGGCCCAGTCTCCTGTGGGATCCCTGGGTACTGGTGCACACAAGGTGGTTTTTTTTTTTGTTTGTTTGTTTGTTTTGAGCTCTCTGAGCATCTCTGGTGGGTATGGAATTTGATTCTAAACACAATTTCACCCCTCCTACCTTTGAGGGAGACCTGGGTTCGATCCCTGGGTAGAGAAGAATCCTGGAGAAGGGAAAGGCTACCCACTCAGTATTCTGGCCTAGAGAATCCCATGGACTATATAGTCCATGGGGTTGCAAAGAGTTGGAAAGAACTGAACAACTTTAACTTTCACTTTTACCTTTGCTTATCAGTTCAGTTCAGTCATTCAGTTGTGTCCAACTCTTTGTAACCCCATGAATCACAGCACTCCAGGCCTCCCTGTCCATTACCAACTCCCGGAGTTCCCTCAAACTCATGTCCATCGAGTCAGTGATGCCATCCAGCCCCTCTGCCATCCCCTTCTCCTCTTGCCCACAATCCCTCCCAGCACCTGAGTGTTTTCCAATGAGTCAACTCTTCGCATGAGGTGGCCAAAGTAATGGAGTTTCAGCTTCAGCATCTCAGTCCTTCCAAAGAACACCCAGGACTGATCTCCTTTAGAATGGACTGATTGGATCTCCTTGCAGTCCAAGGGACTCTCAAGAGTCTTCTTCAACACCACAGTTCAAAAGCATCAATTCTTCAGCGCTCAGCTTTCTTCACAATCCAACTGTCACATCCATACATGACCACTGGAAAAACCATAGCCTTGACTAGACGGACCTTTGTTGGCAAAGTAATATCTCTGCTTTTTAATATGCTATCTAGGTTGGTCATAACTTTCCTTCCAAGGAGTAAGCTTCTTTTAATTTCATGGCTGCAATCACCATCTGCCGTGATTTTGGAGCAAAACAATAAAGTTTGACACTGTTTCCACTGTTTCCGCATCTATCCGCCATGAAGTGATGGGACCAGATGCCATGGTCTTAGTTTTCTGAATGTTGAGCTTTAAGCCAACTTTTTCATTCTCCTCTTTAACTTTCATCAAGAGGCTCTTTAGTTCCTCTTTACTTTCTGCCATAACGGTGGTGTCATCTGCATATCTGAAGTTATTGATATTTCTCCTGGCAATCTTGATTCCAGCTTGTGCTTCCTCCAGCCCAGCGTTTCTCATGATGTACTCTGCATATAAGTTAAATAAGTAGGGTGACAACATACAGCCTTGACGTACTCCTTTTCCTATTTGGAACCAGTCTATTGTTCTATGTCCAGTTCTAACTGTTGCTTCCTGACCTGCATATAGGTTTCTCAAGAGGCAGGTCAGGTGGTCTGGTAGTCCCACCTCTTTTAGAATTTTCCACAGTTTCTTGTGATCCACACAGTCAAAGGCTTTGGCATAGTCAATAATGCAGAAATAGATATTTTTCTGGAACTCTCTTGCTTTTTCGATGATACAGTGGATGTTGGCAATTTGATCTCTTGTTCTTCTGCTTTTTCTAAAACCAGCTTCAACATCTGAAAGTTCACTGTTCACGTACTGCTGAAGCCTGGCTTGGAGAATTTTGAGCATTACTTTACTAGCGTGTGAGATGAGTACAATTGTGCAGTGGTTTGAGCATTCTTTGTCATTGCTTTTGTTTGGGATTGGAATGAAAACTCACCTTGGACGCGGGGTTGTTCCTCTCGGCTGCCACCCCTGACCTCGGGCGTGGCGTAGCTTCTCTTGGCCGCCGACCCTGATTTAGGACGTGGGGTAGCTCCTCTCCGCCGCTCCTGTGCCTACGCAGCCTGGCACTTCACCACCCCTGACCTTGGGCTAGGGGTAGCTCCTCTCAGCCACGCTTCTGCGCCGTCCGTGTCAGCCGGCGCGTTATAGAGTTTCATTATTTTATATTCCGTTTTCACCTATTTTTATGTGCTTTTTTTCTTATATTTGTGTACCATTTTCCCCCAGTTTGGTATTTGCCATTCAGAGATGATGGAAGGCATCACAATCTTTTATATAATGTCAGTTTTTAGACAATCTTCAACAAAGACAGTATAAGTGAAAATAAAATATTAACAAAATATGAATAGACAAGAATAATTTGAATTTTCATAATTGCCTTAGCAAGTGAAAATTTGAGGCTTTTTCCCCCATAGTGTTTGTCACATTAAGTAAAAACATAGGTGAATTTATACCCTAGTATTTGTTGATTTGAGAGAACTTACCGGATCAGCAGTGATGCTTCATGAACTGTAGCATCAGCCACTATAGGAAGTACTACCAGAGGTCATTTCCCCCCATCTCCAGATTCCAGCTAATTCCTTTCTTCTGAGGGTGAGCTCAGGGCTTCAGGGCAGGGCTGACTCTGATCCAAGCACACCTGCTCTATCTCATTCCTAGGCTTTCTGGAGAAATGCAATGCAACTTATGACAACTCAGTTACAACCAAAGTAACATGGTCTGGGAGAGGGTGAAGTGGATGTAAAGTGGGGCAAAATATGCATTGCAGCAAAAAATAAATAAAACTGAATCTGGAACATGTAAAATCAATACAGCTGTTTTAGAGCCTCCAGACTGAAACATTTCTTCCATGGCTTTGCCTTCAGTGTATCTGCCTGCTCTTCTTTCTAATTCCCCATCTTTACCATAAAAGCTCCAGTGCAAATTGCATACCCTGTAGTCTGGGGAAATGCTGGGTCCTCCCAACAGGCCTCTCTCATATGCCTGGTCCTTCTGCTGCAGCAGCCAGAGTGAAATTCTGAGAATGCAAATCAGATTGCACAACTGCCCTGCCTGAGGCATTCAGCGATTTCCTCTTGTTCTCAGGTTGAAGATCAAGGTTTTAAGGAAGTCTGCAAGATCTGCAGAATCTGGCCGTCTCTACAGCCTCCAGGCTCATCTTTCTGTCCTCTCCCACTTCCTACCTGGCAGGCATCAGACAGGCTACTTTCTGTTTGTTGAAAGTGATAGGCTGCCTCCGCCTGGGCCTGTGCTTTCTTATATTGACCCTTTCCTGACAGTCTCCCTGCTCTACCCCTTCCCGTCATTTCTGATTGTTCAGCTTTTAGCACAAACATCATGTCCCTGGGTGGGATCAGTTCCTCATGTTTTGCACTCTCATGAAACCCTATTTCCTTTTTTAAAAAACAAAACAAAACAAAAACCAAGTATTTGTGATCTCAAAGATTTTCTGAAAATCTTTTCCCCTAGTTTTACTGAGATATAATTTACACACATAACTGTATACATTTTTTCCTTTATTTTTCTTCTTATTTTATTCAGATATATTTGATGTGTTGTTGTGTTGTTTATTCTCTAAGTCGTGTCTGACTCTTTTGCAATCCCATGTACTGCTCCTCTGCCTATGGGATTTTCCAGGCAAGAATACTAGAGTGGATTGCCATGCCCTCCTCCATGGGATCTTCCCGACCCAGCACCTCCTGCTTGGAAGGCAGATTCTTTACCACCTGGGAAGTCCAATATTTGATACACAGCTCTGTATAAGCTTAAGGTATACTGAATGATGATTTGATATATATACTTCTGAAGTGATTACCAGAAAAAGTTAAGTGAACATCCATCATCTCATATTAGATACACAGTTAAAGAAACGAAAACCATTTTTTTTCCTTTTGATGAGAATCCTACTTACTTTTGATTTGCACACATCCACCTCTTAGCCTATCTGCTGTTTCTCTTGCTAAATTAGCAATTTCTTTGAGAAAAGGACCATGTCTCATTGATTCCTAACTACTTAACAGATATGAGTGCCTAGCATAGAAGAGGTACTTAATAAACAGATACTGCCTGAAGAATGAATGAAATAAGTGAGGCCTAGGATATTACCAGCATGGCTGCAGAACCCTGAATAGGTATTTCTTGGATCAATAAACATTCGTTGGGCTTATTTACCTCCCCAATGTACTACCAAGGAGGAACTGTGAATCTGAGAGCTTATACTCCCATTTCTATACAGTAGAAAGTCTTTGCTTTTGGAGACTGTGAGAAGTTGAATTAACTCTAGAGTTAATGCCTATTATTTCTTCCCTGCATTTGCCTTACAAGCATGCAGTTGTCCTTATTCTTGGTTACAGAGGATGCAAGAAAGGGAATTGGTTTTCTCCGACAAATTGAAGCACGTCACTGAGGCCATAGCAGTGACGTGTAGCCATAGAGCTACACAAGGCAATCTTGATTCTCTGCTTCATCATGTTGACTTTGTTACTTTTGGTAGAGGCTCCCCATGCAGGGTAGGAAGCTGCGTCCGTTAGAAAATGCGTTTTGAAATTAAGGCACAGAATCTCATATTCAGAATGAGGAATGGGATCATCAGTGAAGCACAGACTGCCTTAATTTCAGCCTTGAGTAAGTTGCTTTTCTCCATCAATCCCTCTGCTTGCACAGAAGATTCATTTAGTCACAAGTGTTTACTAGGTGGTTACCATGTGCTGACAGTTGCTGGCAATAAACAATGAACCAAGCTGATATATTTCCTGCTCTCATGGGGCAAATATTGTGTTGGAAAAGATAGAGTGAGATAAATGTATAAAATGTAACGGTGGGACTCTGCTGTAGAGCAAAGTGAAGCAGGGTAGGGGGATGGAGAATGATGTTTAGCATGTCTCTGAAGATGACTATTAGGCATGGATTTAAAGGAAGTGAAGAACATTCCAAACTGTGCAACAGAAAGGGCAAATACCCTCAAGGCAGCAGTGTGCTTGGCATGTTTGATAAAGAACAGAGAGACCAGTGTGACTGTAGTTGAGCATAAGAGGGAAAACTCCAGAGATAAAATTGAGGGCTGGGTGCAAGGATTTTGTATTCTACTTAGATATTTGAATGTAAGGTACAGTGTGATCTAATTTCTATATTGAAAGAGTCATTCTATGGCTTTATGGAAAATAGACAGTAGAGTGATAAAAGGAGAAGACAAGAATAGATGGAAGGATGTTCCAGTGTTCCAGCAACGGATTAATACTATGGCCAGAATAGAAGCAATGGAGGTGGGAGGAAGTGGTTGGCTTTAGGGCTGACATAATTGATGTTAGGATAAGAGACAACGTCTGGGGTGGCTCCACCTTGACCTGCTCCAGTGGTGAAATCACTTGGAATTTTTTAAAAAGAGCCTTCATTCTGAGATTATTTCTTGATTAGCTGTAGCTGTAGCTGTTTGTTAGGTATGATTCTGTAAATGCTACACATATGTCTTGAGTTGAAATAAACATGAGAAAGCTTTGTCCTTTCCAGGGTCTTGATTCAAATCATGCATGAAAAAGAAAATCTAGGAAAACTGCATTAAAAACAATAGGGATGGAACTGGATCTCCAGTTTAAAAAGTAAAAGCTGAACATTCTCATCTTTCCCTCAATGTTTCCTTCCCAGTTCAGTTAACCTACTTGAACTGGAAATGAATTATTGGAATTTCTCAAGTAATTGTCATAACGAACCTGTAAATCATAATATTTTACAAAGAACTATTTTGTTCAGGTCAAGCATATGTTAAACTTAAAAGTTTTCTTTCTGTTCTTTAAGTATAGATTTGAATGCCTCTCTTCCTCAAATTCTCTAGTTCCTTAGTATTAGTTGCTCAGCTGTGTCCAACTTTTTGTGACCCTATGAACTTTAGCCCACCTGGCTCCTCTGTCCGTGAAATTCTCCAGGCAAGAATACTGGAGTAGGTTGCCATTTCCTTCTCCAAGGAATCTTCCCAATCCAGGGGTCAAACCTAAGTTATCATCTAGGTCTCCAGCATTGCAGGCAGATTTTTTACCATCTGAGGTGCCAGGGAAGTACCTAAACTCTACCATATTTTATAATTTTTCCTATAACATACAATAAAAGATTTAAAGAAGTTCAAGGATTTACTTTAGGCTGTTAGTAACTATTTGAATATAGAGCCAGGGTTCTTTATAAGCTCTTTATTACTTATTACCTTGTTTAAAATGCTTTTGGCAACCATATGAAGTAGCCATTACTCTTTTAAATTAATTTGTTTTTTTATTGAGGGATAATTGCTTTATAGAATATTGTTGTTTTTGATCAAACCTCAGCATTAATCAGCCATCATTTCAGTTCAGTTCAGTCGCTCAGTCTTGTCCAACTCTTTGCAACCCCATGAATCGCAGCACACCAGGCCTCCCTGTCCATCACCAATTCCTGGAGTTCACTCAAACTCATGACCATCGAGTCGGTGATGCCATCCAGCCATCTCCTCCTCTGTTGTCCCCTTCTTCTCCTCTGTCGTCCCCTTTTCCTCCTCTGTCATCCCCTTCTCCTCCTGCTCCCAATCCCTCCCAGCATCAGAGTCTCTTCCAATGAGTCAACTCGTCGCATGAGGTGGCCAAAGTACTGGAGTTTCAGCTTTAGCATGAGTCCTTCCAATGAACACCCAGGACTGATCTCCTTTAGAATGGATTGGTTGGATCTCCTTGCAGTCCAAGGGACCCTCAAGAGTCTTCTCCAACACTACAGTTCAAAAGCATCAATTCTTCGGCACTCAGCTTTCTTCACAGTCCAACTCTCACATCCATACATGACCACAGGAAAAACCATAGCCTTAACTAGATGGACCTTTGTTGGCAGTAATATCTCTGCTTTTTAATATGCTGTCTAGGTTGGTTATAACTTTCCTTCCAAGGCCATAGGTATACATATATCCCCTCCCTTTTGAACCTCCCTCTCATCTCCCTCCCCATCCCACCCCTCTAGGTTGATACAGAACCCCTATTTGAGTTTCCTGAGCTATACAGCAAATTTGAGTTGGCTATCTATTTTACATATGGTAGTGTAACTTTTCATGTTACTCTTTCCATATATCTCACCCTCTCGTCCCCTCTCCCCATGTCCATAAGTCTGTTCTCTATGTCTGTTTCTCCATTGCTGCCTTGTAAATAAATTCTCCAGTACCATTTTTCTAGATTCCATATATATGCATTAGAATATGATATTTATCTTTCTCTTTCTGACTTACTTCACTCTGTATAATAGGTTCTAGATTCATCCACCTCATTAGAACTGATTCAAATGTGTTCCTTTTTATGGCTTGGTAATATTCCATTGTGTATATGTACCGGTATTTTTTTTTTTTTTTTTTTTTACTTTTTATTTTGTATTTGGGTATAGTGGGTCTTCCCTGGTGGCTTAGTGGTAAAGAATCTGCCCATCAATGCAGGAGACAAGAGTTCAATCCCTGGGTCAGAAAGACTCCCTGGGGAAGAAAATGGCAATTTGCTCCAGTATTGTTGCTTGGGAAATCCCATGGACAGAGAGGCCAAGTGGGCTAGAGTCCATGGGGTGGGGGGTCACAAAGAGTTGGACGTGACTAAGTGACTAAGCACACAAGCAGCATGTCTGGGATCTTAGTTCCTCAGCCAGGGAGCAAACCTGCTTCCCCTGTGTTGGATGCTGTGTTCTTAACCACTGAACCACCAGGCAAGTCCAGAAATCAGTTCTTTTTTAGATGTAAGAAGGACTATTTATTTCCACAAAAATTTGCTGGTATTTGGATAAAAACTTACCCCACGCTGACCTACCCCTATAACTCACCCAATAGGTAAATTAAGTACACTTCTGGGTGCTACGGGTAAAGAACCTGCCTGCCAAAGCAGGAGACATAAGAGACTTGGGTTTGATCCCTGGGTCCGGAAGATCCCCTGGAGGAGTATATGGCAGCCCACTCCAGTACTCTTGCCTGGAGAATCCCATGGGCAGAGGAGCCTGGTGGGCTACAGTTCTTAGGGTTGCAAAGAGTCAGACATGACTGAAGTGATTTAGCATGCACACACATGCACTGAAGAAGCATCCAGAAGAGAGAGGATAGTTAATTCTGTTGCCCTCATCTCAGAAGAGGAAAGATACATAACACTTAGTTTGTTCTCTTTTCTAGATATTATAATATCTTCCATATTTTTTGTCTTTTAATCCTTTTAGCTGGTAAGTTCTTTAATCATCATAATTTTGCAGATTAAGAAACCAAGACCTGTGCATGCTAAATCACTTCAGTCACATTCAACTCTTTGCAACCCCATGGCCTGTAGCCTTCCAGGATCCTCTGTCCATGGGATTCTCCAGGCAAAAATACTGTAGTGGGTTGCCATTTCCCCCTCTAGGGCATCTTCCTAACCCAAGGATCGAACCTGAGTCTCTTACTTCTTCTGCATTGGCAGGCGGGCTCTTTATCACTAGTACCAACAGGAAACTGAGGCCCAAGGAAACTAAAAGTAGCCTGACCAAAATCATAGCTGGTGGGTGAGTGATGGAGCTAGAATTCAGATGCCTTAGGGTTCATGTTCTCTCTGCTAGCCCATGCATTCTCCTTCCCTCCTTTCCTTTCTCCTTCCCTCACCTCTTTTTCTCTCTTCCTTTTTCTTCCTCTATTTCTGTATATATTTATATTTACATTTATATGTATTAGCCTTATATACTTCTTAACAGTTTACCTTCACCACAATAAAATTATAATCCAGCACTCTGTTAATGTTATGTCAGTCTACTCTTTGAAGCTGGAGAATTGTGTGTGTTATAAAGATTGCAAGGTACCTGGGTTCTAAGCACCTGTTCTTGTGGTGCTGCCTAATCAGGCTTTAGAGTTTGCATTCAGTGTTCACTGTTGCTTCTGCAGAGAAACAAGACAAAGTTAGTCTTTTGTTATACTGAAAAGTAAGTTTTACTTTTTCATCATCTGCATGGGCAGTGACTGATCCCTGTATGTATATGTCCATTTTCCCCCATGGTTTGTGTTTTCTGTGACTGTTTGAAGGTATGTATACTTTAGTCCAACAAACTCACAAACTTTTCTATGTAGTATAACCTTACATCTGTAAGGTCAGATCTCTTCAATACAAACATGAAAAACCAAGCCCCATTAAAAATGATGGGGTTTGTTCAAGAGCAAGAAGTTTTTAATTGTAGAGGAAAAAAACCCTTTGATGCTCATGTGTTCAATCTTTGTTATCTGTAGGGTTATTATATCAAAAAGCCCCCTAGCCAGCCTGAAGCTATAGTTTTAGAGGGATGGTGTGTTGGGATATTTTTCTTTTGAACTATAAACAAGTTTTCCGATGACCTTGACTCCATCAGTTTTAGAAGGGGATAGATTTCAACTTCATAGAGCTCCATGGTTGGCCTGAGGCTCAGTGTACATGTACTTTCAATCCTTACCTTAGAAAACAGCACTGGGTCTTTTGGACCCAGTGACTGGGGTTTTGTTGATGTTATAATGAACTACCCCATGGCTGTGTGAATGAACAAATTGCTTTAATCCTCTGACCCTCAGATTTTACATCTGGCACATCATTGTTTAAGTGCTGACCATCCCTGAACTTCTTTATTCTAAGAGTCTTGCCTACTTTGGATTCTAGGAAAAGAGAAGACTCAAATAACTGTCATGTTCTAGAATGCATTTGGAGTTGGAACTGAAATTTGGGAACTGCAAGAAAGACAAGTCACAACAGCAGTTCCTTGTGCCCTCGTACCTCACATGAACAGGAGCTGAAACTTGGGGTTTGCTGCTGCTTCTGCTGCTGCTGCTGCTGCTAAGTCACTTCAGTAGTGTTCGACTCTGTGCAACCCCATAGGTGGCAGCCCATCAGGCTCCCCCGTCCCTAGGATTCTCCAGGCAAGAACGCTGGAGTGGGTTGCCATTTCCTTCTCCAATGCATGAAAGTGAAAAGTGAAAATGAAGTCATTCAGTCATGTCCGACTCTTTGCGACCCCATGGACTGCAGCCTACCAGGCTCCTCTGTCCATGGGATTTTCCAGGCAAGAGTACTGGAGTAGGGTGCCATTGCCTTCTCCGACTTGGGGTATAGTTGGTGGCAAAGCTGTTCCAGACCATAAAGTGACCAAAAATATAGACCCTATCACTATTTATTGTACTCCTATGGCTTTGGTCTGTGACTGACTAATGTCAGAAAGACAGGTTTGAATGCTTCTTAATCACCTTGGTGTTTATATACATGAAAAGCAAAGAGAGAATAGAGGTCAATCCTGCCATAGAGAAAAATCTACATATTAGCTAAATTATTAACTGAGATAATTTATCTATATGATTTAAGAGCTCCCATGTTCTTTTCTTTTTCTGCAAGCTCACTAGTACCTGCTGGTGAAGCCAATAGTTGTGAATGGCTGCCAAGCCTAGGGTGACAGGTGATGTGGCATTCTTTAGCGGTCCCCAAGCTTTTTGGCACCAGGGACTGGTTTTGTGGAAGACAGTTTTTTTCTGAGGATGGTGAGGGGGATGGTTTAGGATGATTCAAGCACGTTGCATTCATCATGCCACCACTGATCTGACAGGAGGCGTAGCACAGGCAGTAATGTGAGCAATGGGGAGTGGCTGTAAATACACATGAAGCTTCAGTCAGTTGCCCACTGCTCACCTCCTGCTGTGTGACCCAGTTCCTAACAGGAACCCAGGAGTTGGGGACCCTTGCTTTAGCACATTTACTCCAGTCTCCAGAGAGCATTCTCCATCACTCAAAGCCCCTATATTACATGTGAGTGTGGGGGTATGTATGTTACACTTGTGTACACATTTTTAAATCTAAAGCACAAAGATTTTCTCAATCATATGTCAAATACAATATGAGCATCTTTAGAAAAAAATGTGATGTTTCAATTAACCTTTAATGTAAAATCTAAGTAAAAACTGTTTGTCGTGCAAATGCACCTCCCAGAATTTCCAACTATAAATTCCAACCAGACGGCTACCCTCCATTGCTCCTATTCAGATGTTTGGAGCTGCCAAAGAGTGTGAGTATCATATGTCCAAGATGCCTGGAAATCAAGTCAATATTTTCACGTAATGCCAGTTGCTACCAAAATAAAGTTACTTGCTTAGACTGACAAGTTGTTATTTTTTCGGCTAAAACAATAGAAGCCCAGGGCTTGTCTTTCCTAAACGTTTTCTTACAAGACTGAAAACACAAATACATATCCCCCCCACCCCCCAAATCTGTATAACATTCCAAATGAATGATTCCCTGACCAAGTTCTATGTGAAAGAATCCAAGACATCAGAGCCACCATCTTCCCTCAACCACAAAGCTTTTTAATTTTTTTTCTTATTTTACGTATTCTAAAAGATTGGTTTGTAACAATTTTAAGACACAAGATGCTTTGATGGTGAAGCCTGTAATGTAGCAGCAGAAATGCATTTCAGGTTCCCTATGTGAAGAACAAGGCTGCATGTTTTCTGTAAAATGTCATGACAGTTTCTTTCTAGAGCCTGAAGACTTGGAGGTTGTTAAAGGTATGGGAGCAGCCAAATTTTCTATGGATCAGTAGTTTTACAAACTAAAAATAGGCGGTGATTTGACCTATCCTAATGCAACACTCAACTAAAGAGGCTGTTTGGATCCCCATAATCAAGTATCTCAAAAAGTCAAGTCTTTTCAAGTAGGTGCCTTCAAGTATTTCTGTTACACAGAGCTTAAAATTTTTTTTTGCAAATTTACATTCAAATTGGTATATTTTTCATGTGCCCATTTTATAAATGTGACACCAGAAGACCCATTTCCCCATCAGAAGACCTGTAACATCTTTATCTCACATCCATTTGGGGGGAAAACCTTAGATGTCCACCCTCCCTCCACTGCCCATTGTGGAGGGTGAATCCACAGGTAAAGTCCAAAGTTGAGAAAGTGAAACTCATTTCGTGGGGGCAGTCAGGAATTAAGGTGGCTCAGAGGTTAAGAATCCACCTGACAATGCAGGAGGCATGGGTTTGAATCCTAGGTCAAGAAGATCCCCTGGAGAAGGAAATGGCAAGCCACTCCAGTATTCTTGCCTGTGAAATCCCAGGGACAGAGGAGCCTGGTGGGCTACAGTCCATGGGGTTACAAAAGAGTCAGGCATGACTTAGAGACTGAAAAATAACCATAGGAGTTAAGGACAGGACACTTTCTTGAGGAGGATGTGGAAACGTAGTCAGGAAGAGTGCAGACGCTGTGTTTCAGGCTGCCAAGTCGAGACACGAAGCTTTGGGAAGCAAGATTGGATTGGAGAGTTCCTGTTGGAGGCAAGTGGGAAGAGAAAGATCTGACAGGTGGGGAAATCTGGCTGCCTCTGCTAAGTGTTCTACTGGTATGGTTCTAATTTGCAAGTTAGACCCTTGCTGTTTCTCTGCCCTTGAATTTTGTCTTGAGGGTCATTTTCCCCTTTTACTAACTATACAGGCTCTGTCTTATTTCTTCGTATGGTTTTTCTGTCACCAGAAACCTTTCAAATTGGCATTCAGTATATTTGTAGGTTTCAGTGCCTTGTGTTTCCACAAATACTGGTTATATAATTGCCCATTATTTCCCCGATTGTGTTTTTTTTTTTTGGTGGGGGGGAAATCTAACATCCAATGAGTTCTCTTTGTTAGATATTTTCCTGGAATTCTGAGGGTAACAGTTGCTTTTCTCAAAATGAAAACAATTCATCCATTGTGCTAGTTGCTTAGCCTGCATTTTGGAGAAAGAACTTTTGCTCAGATACCATTCATAAATGGCTGCCTCAGAATTCTGAATAGTTTCTCACGATCAAAAAGTACTAACGACATTTTGTGCAAGTGATTTTCTTGCCCTGTAAAGTCCAAGTATCAATCCACAAAGAGAGCACTGAAGCTACTTTTTCTTCAGCCTATCTTGGTGAACTTCAGTTCAGTATGAAATGCTTGTTTTCATCAGAAGTTTTCCTAGAAGGAAGAAGTTAATTGAGGTTTTCATTTTCACATGATTGCTTGTCAGTTTTTAGGCACAATTCCTTAGATTATTAAGATAACAATAACTTATTTTCCACAGTAGCTTTCAAAGGAGTCAACTCTTGGTTGTTCAAAGAAATTTACTGTTTTGCAGAACTTTAATGGACTCTCAGCTGTTACAGTGGTGTACTTGAAGCTGTACTTGTGATTGCTTTTCATTCTGGAGTAACATGGTGGGTGGTCAGGATTTCAAAAGAGCTGATCTCTCCTGGGCATTGAATGGAATTTGGTACATGGGTAGAGATTATGAAGATCAGAGTATTTAATAAAGAAAATATAATTGCTTTACAACAGGGTTTCTCAACCTCCTCCTGAGGAACATTTTAGGCTCATAATTCTTTGTTGTGGGCACTGTCCTGTTCGCTGTAGCATGTTTAGCTGCATACTTGACATCCCATCAGATGTCAATGGTACCATGCACCCAAATTGTGACAACCAAAAATGGTACTGAAACTTCCAAAGATTCACTAGGGCACAAAATTCTTCCTAGTTGAAGTCACTTCTCTTTTATATATATATCTCATAAAATTTAAATTATGTGTACTCAATGCCCTGTACCTCATTGGTTAATTTGTAAGAAACATTATTTGATATGAAGAAGTGACAAGATAAGAGAAGAAATAGATGACATTCTATTTCTTTATTGAAGTTATCTCTGAAATTGCAATTACTCAAAACTCACCAGTTTCTCTTATAAGTAATTTGGTGAAAACTCCTGGTCCCCAAATGATTCCCCTGTGATCTTTAATGGTCCCTAAAATCTCATTATTTAAAGAATGTCTTAATATTCTGAAAGGTCTTCCAGGAGGGGATACTTAACTGTTATTCAAATAGAAGTATTTAATTAGGATGGTCTCACTGATTTCTTTTTAACCCAGGCAAAGCTGAAACTAAGGCTCTGAGGAAGGAGGACAGGGGCAGGTGTTGGAGAAGAAGGAAGGTCGATAATAAATTGGGAGATATGTGCACAATGAAGAGAAAGGTAGATGCTAAACTCCACCCTTATTACCAGTAACGTTCTGGACTAGTTATTACATGAGACTGACTACAGGACAGACATCTCACATGCTCAGTGCTTATTGGCTAAATGCTTATTAATTGAGAGTTAAATTGGGGTTGGAATTTCTTCAATTGACCTGATCTCCTTTGGTACCTCCTGGTCTACCTTTGCAGTATGACTTTCTAATAATTCCTTTAAAAGAAAAGAAATATGTCAAACGTTTCTGCATTTAACAACTTTCCTTGGAGCCCTGACATACCTCAAACTTGCTTCCTCAGAGCTTTAACTTTTACCATTTGCTCAACCAGGAGTGTCTTCCCATTTCTCTGCCTAGTCATCTCTTTCTTTATCATCTCTTGCTTTATTTCTAAATGAAAAGATCAGAAGAATGCAAGATACATTACAAGCAGTTAAGGGGAAATATGTGTTGTGAATCTAGTGCCACATTGTAAGTCACATTCAAGGTGAGCTCAGTACACAAAGGCAGGAAGAACGCCACCATTCCTAGGTCACCATCACTGGCCTTGAACAGACTCAACTCCCCAAGGTTTGTAGATACTGGTTACAGAAACCCCAAGACCTAGCTGCTCAAAGTGTCGCCCCTGGACCAACAGCATCTGTTTTTCTTGGGATCTTGTTGACAATGCAGAATCTCAGGCTCCACGCCTGACCTCAGTCTGCATTTTAACAGTATTCCCGAGTCCCATGACTTTCAAGTTTGTGGAGTTCTAGCATAAGAGACATCGTTTTCGTCACTAGAAGTCCAAAGCACTATCCGTTGTGCCACAGAGCCACCTAGAGAAATCGTTTTCTAGTGTGTGTCTCCATGAGATGCTTTCTGGAAAAATAGGAGTATGGCCTCAAATGCATATTGGGAATCTACTTATAGCCACTTTTTAGAGATCCACAAGGCTCATGGCCACTGAGAAAGGCACTTTGGAAATCCCAAATTATAATATCAAGCCTTGGGGGCTGATGAGACGCTACAATCCCAGACATTTTGCAATTCAGATTTGGTTAGAAAACAATTGAAGGGACTGACATGACGGAAGTAATGTTTGGGGTGATTAGTTTGAATGGACCTTATTACTTTTAATGCTAAAATATGGATAAATTTTCAAATGTCATAGCAGTCAGTTTGCTCAGTGCTATTAACTTCCAAATTACCTTGTCAAAGGCAGTCCAGAAATGCATGATTACCATTAAGTCAATGCTTATTTCCCAAGCCTAATTGTTTATTTAGTTGGCAATTTTATTTTTCCTGGGCATTTATTCTAAATTTGTTTGATAAAATGTGGACAATTCTAAGGTGTAGGTACTACATTCATTTGCTAGGACTGACATAAAATACCACAGATTGGGTGACTTAAACAGCAGAAATATATGTTCTTGCAGTTCTGGGACCTGGACGTTCAAGATCAAGGTGCTAGCAGGTTTGGTTTCTCCTGAGGCCTCTCTCGTTGGCTTGCAGACAGCCACCTTCTCCTTGTCTCCTCACATGGTCTCTCCTTTGTGCGTGCATGTCCCTGGTGCTCTCTTGTATGTCCAAATTCTTCTTATAAGGACGTATTCATAGGCTGAAGTACCAGGGTTAGGGTTTCAACATATGAATTTGGCAGACGGGTACTGTTCAGTTCATAAGAGATATTAACTGGCTTTCTTTAAGAAAAAAAAAAAAGAAGGCAGAATACTTACTTTTGTATGTCTGTTTTGAAGAATGTGTGTTTTAATTTTCACCCATTTTTAAGCCTACTTCAGACATGAATTTTATAGTGGTCTTGTTCATTAGTAGTAATTTTTTTCTCTGACAGGGATTTTTATACCTTAAAAAATCTTAACTTTTCTATGTATGTTATGCAGAGAAGACTGACTTCATAAGGAAGTTCCTGAAAACTTTCTAAGTGTGGTTTAGGCTGGTGTAGTCAGTCATAATCTTGTGGTATCCGTCATTCCATCCATTTCCTTATGAACCTGAAACAGACTAGTGTTAGATTTTTGCTCTGCTGTAATTTGTTCACCAGTGGTCATATTTTTTCTTCCAGGATTCATCAGTAATTCCTAGCCTATGAAGTCATTGTTTTGTTTTTTCCCCATCATACATTTCTTGCTCATCAATGACAAGGTACTCAACTTGCAACCTGAAAGACCTCTTTTGAAGGTATGCTCTAAACAGCTGAAAAACCACACTAGAGCCTTTTTGCTAAAAAGGGCTCAGAGATGGGTGAAGGATGGTTATTATGCTGACCACTGCCTCCTGTCCTCCGTCTGGGAATATCATTTCCTAGCTGGAGCAGCTGCTGTTCTGTGATTCAGGCCATTGCCACTGCTGATTGAGAAATACATATTTTTGAAATGTTTTCCTCTTTTTGATAATAAAATATTCACTGAAAATTGTATGAGTAAACACAATAGGGGTAGAAAGTGAGGCCAATAATGATATTGAATCCATCTTGTAATTATGAGCTAGAGTCTCCCAAGTCTAAATAATTCCTTGACTACTTTTGGGCCCTTTGCCAGCTGCATGAACTGCAGCCAGGGTATCTTATTATAGCTAGTGATTTACCCTAGCAACAAAGAATGTCAGGAAAATTTCATGATCAATTTATTTTTCATTTCTACCAGTGAATTCTAATGTTAAGATATTTGCAAAAAAGGTAGAAGTCACATGAATAAATGAAGCATTGTATGCAGTTGTACTAGACAAAACATCTACTGTTTGTATCGCATTTTAATATTTTTCAAAAACACTTTCATCATTATACATCTGATTTTATGAAAAGCCCACTGAGGAAGATAAGGCAAATTGCTTTCCCAAGAAATCCACACTGCCGATTGGTAATAGACATGATTCTCAAGTCCAAATTTCCATCATCCTAATTTCAATTCCATTCAGCCAATATTAATGGACTGCCTACTATGTGCCAGACACTGTTCTGAACAGGTGAGATGTATCAGTAAACAAAATAGAGCTCTCCACCCTTGGGGAATTAATTGTAATAATAGAAGATAGACAACAAATGTTAGACAAAATAAATATGTAACTTATTTAATATTTAGAGGGTGGCAAGTGCCATGGAAAAAGAAAATGTACTGCTATAAGGAAGATGGGGAGTAGGAAACTGCAATTTTAGAGTTACTAGAAGAGGCTATGGTGAGATCTTGACATTTGAGTTAAATCTGATAAAAAAGAGTGATTTTGGTGTTTAGCAGTTTTTCCACTGAACCTTCCTTCCACTTGAACATTGGTTGAAGCATTGAAATTACCAAACAAACTGCAAATATTTTCTTAGAACCTTAGCATTCGTGGAACAATTAGAAAGAACAGTGGGCATTGGCCTTCACTTCTAAAAACTGACAATATGGAACTAAGAGAAAGCCAGTCTTCTTCTCCCATGCAGTTTGGGTATACAGGAATTCCCAAAGCCTTTTATTTTGTTCAACTTCATTGAGGAATTATTCACAAATATAATTGTATATATTTCAAGTGTACATATGATGCTGTGATATACATTGCAGAATGATTATCAAGATCAAGATAATGAACATATCCATCACATAGTTAGATCTTTTTGCGTGTGTAGTGAGAACACTTAAAAGCAACTTTCAGGTACACAATGCCTATTGTTAACTCTAGTTGCTATGCTGTATGTTTACTGGATCCTCGGAACCTGTTCTTATAACTGAATCTTATGTCCTTTGACTAACATTTCACTATCTCCACAAGTCTCTGTCAGTAACCATTCTATTCTGTTTCAATGAAAGTGGCTCTTCTTTTTGGATTCCACATGTAAATTATGCTATACATTTTTTTCTTCCTCTCTCTGACTTCCTTCCCTTAATATGATAATCTCTAGATCCATCCATGTTGCTTCAAATAACATTTCATGCTTTTTCATGGTTAATCTGTTTGCATGTATGTACCACATTTTTATCCATTTCTCTGTTAATGGACATTCAGGTTGCTTCTGTGTCTTGGCTATTGTAAAACGTGCTACAGTGGGCATAGGGGTGCATGTGTCTTTTTGAATTATGGTTTTATCAAGATACATGACCAAGAGTGGGATTGCTGAATCATATGGTAAATCTGTCCACTGTTTTTTAAGGAATCTCCATACTGTTCTCCATAGTGGCTGTACTGATTTACATTCCCACCAACAGTGTAGGAGGGTTCTCTTTTCTCCACACCCTCTTCTGCATTTATTGCTTATAGACTTTTTGTTGATGGCCATTCTGACTAGTGTGAAGTGATACCTTATTTGGTTTGATTTGCATTTCTCTAATATTTAACAATGTTGAACATCATGTGCTTTTTGGCCATCTTCTTGTCTTCTGAGAATTGTCTATTTAGGTCTCTGCCCATTTTTTGATTGGGTTATTTGTTTGTTTTGATATTAAGTTATATGAGTTATTTGTGTATTTTAGAGATTAATCCCTGATAAGTCACATTGTTTGCAAATATTTTTTCCCCCAGTCAACAAGTTATCTTTTCATTTTGTTTATGGCTTCCTTTGCTGTGCAAAAGCTTTCAAGTTTAGTTAGGTCCCCTTTGTTTGTTTCTGTTTTTATTTCCATTATTCTAGGAGATGGCTTGGAAAAAATCTTGCTGTGATTTATGTCAAAGAGTGTTCTGTCTATGTTTTCCTCTAAGAGTTTTATAGTATCCAGTCTTACATTTAGGCCTTTAATCCCAATTTGTTTGTTTTTGTGTATAGTATTAGAGAATGTTCTAATTTCATTCATTTATGTGTAGGTGACCAGTTTTCCTAGTACCATTTATTGAAAAGACTGTCTTTTCTCCATTGTGTATTCTTGAATTCTTTGTCACAGACTAATTGCCTGTAGGTACCTGGACTTATTTCTGGGCTTTTTATCCTGTTCCATTAATCCATATCCCTGTTTTTGTCCAGTATTGTCCTGTTTTGATGACTGTACTTTTATAGTATAGTCTGAAGTCAGGGAATCTGATTCCTCCAGCTCTGGCTTTCTTAATTACTCTTTAAGACATTTTATTGTTA
The DNA here is from genome assembly GCF_002263795.3 of Bos taurus. Taxonomy (NCBI): domain Eukaryota; kingdom Metazoa; phylum Chordata; class Mammalia; order Artiodactyla; family Bovidae; genus Bos; species Bos taurus. Next base: position 55,042,788 of record NC_037338.1, on the reverse strand, counting down.
TTGTGTAGAATGCAACTGGTTTTTGTATGTTGGTTTTGTATCCTGCAACTTTATTGAATTCATTTAGTAGTTATGACAGTTATTTGGTGAAAACATTAGGGTTTCTTATATATAAGATCATGTCATCTGCAAACATAGATAATTTTGTTTCTTGCTTTCATTTTTAATTCCTTTTATTTCTTATTCTTGTCTATTATAGCTAGGACTTTCAGGACTATGTTGAATAGAGGTGGTAAAAGCAGACATCCTTGTCTTATTTCTGGTCTTAAAGGTTTTTAATTTTTTTTTTTTACCACTATATGTAATATTAGCTGTGGGCATGTCATATATGGCCTTTAGTATGTTGACATACATTCCTTCTATAGATAATTTGGTGGGAATCTTTTCATGATAGTGCTCTTCGTCTCAAGTACTTTTCCTGCATCTCCTAAGAAGGGCTCATGAGGGTAGAAAAGCCTGACAAATATCATAGGTTAGGTAAATAGTGGTCTTAGTTAAGAAATTGAGATATAACTGGGAAGGCCAAATGGGTGTGAAAGGTCACACAGGAAATAATTTGAGCCTCTGGATCAGGTAAGATGAGAGTGGACAAGCAGGTCTCAAAGGCTTGATTTGGAAGAAGCAAGAAATAGAGAACTCAGTCAGCAGCACTGCAGAGCTAGATGTGCCCATGTGAGCTCTTTTTCTAGGGCAGAAATGAGACCAGATGGTAGGTCAGGCAGAAATGGGCTTAGCTAATTCTGCCTTTTTTTTTCCGTGAAAACTCTTACCTGTCTTTAGCCACACTGGGGGTGGAGGAACCTAGATATCTATATTTAAGCTTAGGTTTTTAGGGATGTCCAAAAAGTATATATTTTTGAACATGACTAAATCCTTAATCTGCAAAGACAGAGACAGGTAGTTTATATTTGCATTTGTAACCCAAATATAAAGGGGACTTTTGGTCTGGCTCTAAAACCAATCTCTGTAGGGGTGACATATCCCCAAAGAAGTATAAATTAAATTGGTGGTTTAGTCCTAAGTTGTGTCCAACTCTTGTGACCCCATGGACTGTAGCCTGCCAGGCTCCTCTGTCCATGGAATTCTTCAGGCAAGAACACTGGAAGCATAGACCTACCTCAAAAATCCTTGAGGAATACACAAATCTACAGTGAAGTTGTTTTTTTTTTTTAAACATTTATTTTGTCTGTGCTGGGTCTTTGTTGCTGTGCAGACTTCTCTCTAGTTGTAGTGTGGGGCCTCTTATTGTAGTGGCTTCTCTTGAGGAGCACAGACTCTAGGGTGCATGGGCTTCAGTAGTTGTGGGTCCCAAGCTCTAGAGCACAGGCTCAATAATTGTGCATGGGCTTGGTTGTTCCATAGAATGTGGGATGTGAGGTCTTCCAGGATCAGGGATTGGACTCACGCATCCTGCATTGGCAGGCAGATTCTTTACCATGGAGCCACCAGGGAAGCCCTGCACTGAAGTTTTAACTGAGGGTAATTAAGGAGAAGAGGGGTTTACACAGCCAACATTTGCTTTATTTTTTTTTTTTTTCTAATTTTATTTTATTTTTAAACTTTACATAATTGTATTAGTTTTGCCAAATATCAAAATGAATCCGCCACAGGCAACATTTGCTTTAAAAATCTCTTCAGAGGACTTCCCTGGTGGTCCAGTGGCTAAGACTCCACACTCCCAATGCAGGGGACCCAGGTTCGATCCCTGGCCAGGCAACTAGATCTTACATGGCCCAGTGAAGATCCCACATGCCACAACTAAGACCCAGTGCAGCCAAGTAAATATTTAAAAAACATTTTAATACATGCTTTTTTTCCTCAAATGTCCTTTTTCTGTGCACTGCTCCTAGCTCTCCTGATATGACATAGTGACTAAAGCCAGACATGGAATTTCAGTTACCTGGCTTGAATTTTGGTTCTACCACTTGTTAAGGACAGCTGTGCTGTCCTTAAGTCATTTGGACTGTGAACTCATTTGCTTGTATGTACAGTGGAAATAATGGTAAGGTGGTTGTGGTAATGAGCTAACTGGTATATAATAAACTTAGAGCAGGACATGACATGTAGAAAGTTTTAATGAAGTATGAGCTGTTATTATTATAGTCAGGACCCCAGCCCAACCTTTTTTCCCACTCCCCTTTCTTCTCTCTTCTGACTTTTGTATCTTTTAAAAACATATTTATTTATGTATTTATTTATGTGGCTGCATCAGGTCTTAGTTGCGGAACACATGATCGTAGTTGCATCATGCAGGCTCTCTAGTTGTGGCACGTAGGTTCAGTAGTTGTGGTGCATGGACTTAGTTGCTTCAAGGCATATGGGATCCCAGTGCTCTGAGCGGAGATCAATCCTGGGTCCCCCACATTGCAAGGCAGATTCTTAACCACTGGATCACCACTGAAATCCCTGACCTTTGGGTCTTTATATTAATATTCTATTTGCTCATGGCTTCTTCAGATTCTTTCTGCATCTTTTCTTATTGCTCTGTGTCCATATCGAAGCAGCATCCATATTGGAAGGTGAGAGAGTGGGAAAGGTAGTAAATATCTATATTTAATGTCTTGTTTTGTCTCAGTCACACATCCATCAAACTCTAAAGACTATATGGTAGCCTATATGCCAATCTGCATTTCTTCTTTTATAGAAACTGCTAATAGCCTCAATCAGTGTGTATGAATTTATGTATATCCAGGATTTTGATGAGCTCCTTTGGCTATCTGTTTGAGTAACCCCCTTTGGTCACTCCATCAGTGCTAGAATTTCTCAGTTCCTCATTCAAAGTTCCAATTATCAGTCACTGAGCATTGTAGCTGAAACTTTTGTGCTTAGTCAAAGGCATCTTCACCCTCTTTGATGTAACATTGGTTCCCCTTCAATTAGATGCTAATGACACTATTTGCAATTATTGAGTGTTGACTACATGGTAGATCTTAGGCTTGGTGCTTTTTGTGTATTATTGCATTTAATCTTTGCAATAAATCTTATTAGGACATAGGTTGCAGTTTCCCAGGATAGGGAAACTAAGACCTCAGTAGATCAAGACACTCTTCTAAGGGGTGGGTGAGTTCACACATCCACTAAGTGGTAGAGTCAGATTTTAAACCATGGTCATGCCTGAATTGGAAACTACTTCCAGCAAGTTGCTTTGCTTCTTTACAAGGTAAGGAAATAGTTGCCTGTTACTCCAGCATCTTGATTATCTGTCCTCTATTATGCTCTAAAGTCAGTGTTCTTTGCCTAATAGCATGGCGTGTGGCAGACTTAATCTCTCTTTGACAGAAAGCTGAAAATGAAAACACATTTCCCTAGGAAGGAGACATTTGTACACTATGTTAATTTCTATGCAACAGCATTGAACTGCCCAAGTTCAACTTCCAAAGCCATTGCTTACTGGTTGTGTGACTTTGGGCAACCTGCTTTTTCTCTTTGTCCCTCAGCTTCCTCCCCTGCAATATGAGGATAATAATATTGGCTTCACAGGCTTTAGAGAGGAAAAGGTGGAAAATATCATGTAAATTCATAGAATCATTTTTGGTGACTAGTTTGTGCCCTGTAAACTTTATCATCATCATCATTGTGGTTATTTTTACTATTTCTAATATTCTTTTTTGACATTGTTGCTGTTAATCTAGAAGGGTAGGTCAGAGCTATGCCTGTTTTAGTTAAATCATCAGCCAGAGAATGAGCCAGGACCAACAAGAATACATATCATTGCTGATTAAGGACAAAAGGGAGACAGAAGTCATGCAGGCTATCTTCAGGGAGGAAGATGGTGTTTTCTTTCTCTTGCATATTTCTGCCCAAAGACTGACTGCAAGAGGACTAGTAGCCTGCAGAAGTTTGTTAAAGGTTAGCAAATATCACAATTTTTTTTTTCTCTAAAAAGCAAATAAATAGGCATGTCTTTATATGGTCCATCCTTGCATATCTCCTCCACTCTTCAGTCAACACCTTAAGCCTCAGCCTTTCTAGTCATCTTCCTTCAGGCTCCCTTAGTGGGACAGTTTTGTGATATGGTCAGAGGGCATTAATGAGTCCATCTCTCGTAGCTCCCAGTTTATTGATGTGCACTTCTCTGAAGGAGATCTGGAGATGGAGCAACAGATTTTATTTATCATCTTGTTTGTTTTAGCACTTAGCCATCAGACCACACAGGAAGCCCCATCAGAATGACAGGATTGTAGTATAAATGCTGAAGACTCCAGACCAAACATGAGCCATGCAGTGAAAGTTCTCGTAACTTGAACCCCCTCAACACATGCACTAACCCCTACTTCAGTGGGAACCCTGACTACATTTTGCTTTTACTTCTTAATATGTGTATTTCTCCTGTTTCCAAGGAGCTCCCATGTTCCACCCTCTTAGGACAAGAGGACGATCCACTGATGTTAGAATTCCAAGCCATGAATCCACTCTCTCTTTTCCTTTTTTCTCTCTGTTTTCTGTCTGCTTAATGAAGATCCTAAAACCTTCCCCTTCCTCTGGAAGACAAGAGAAGAATTTAATGAGTTTCAGTCTTGAAACCTCTCCCCTTGCCAAATAAAACAGAACTATGAGTGGCTTCAGAGAAAGACCCAGACAAGGGCTCACATCATATTTGCCATTATACACATCTTATTTTCTCTTATTAATTAGTCTCCAGGTAGCTCAGAACAGAAAACAGAGTGGCCCTAGCTCTGACAGGGTCACAAATTTCCGTTTCTCTCTGTCAGCACCTTCTGTAATACCCACCTGAAGCTGACAATGACAGAGGCCCACAGTAAGCAACTCAAGCCCACATTTTTCCTCTTACCTGTTCACCTGTTTTAATCTTCCTTTGGGTTCCACAGCTGGGGAAAAAGTAAATTTGTAGTCCAGAAGTATTGTTTGATGAAACAAAGACAGTCTTCCCATGGAACGGAAGTTTACTTAATCGTGCCTTGAGTCTGTGTGTACACAAGTGATGTTCTTTAGTGTTGATTCAGAGAAATATCACCTGCTTTTATAGGATCAGAAGACAGTAATGGAGGCTGAACTGGCCTCCTTCTTCCCAGTTGTGTAGGCAGGTTTTTCAATGGAGAGCAAGGTATAATTTTCAACCCATAATAGGATTAATTCAGACTGACAGAATGAGGAAATTAATTTTTCAGGTTACCATTTATTCTTTTTTTCTATCAGTCAGTCAAAAAATATTTGTTGAGCACCATCTATGAGCCGTGAATTGAAAAGGAAACAGAAAAGGATTAAGTGAGCTCCTTTACCATTTATTGTTTGCTTGGGGAAACAAAGCCAACGCCCATGATCTAATAGAAAGAGCTTTCAGAATCAGGAGAGGTGTGGACTTGTCCCAGTTTGTTGAGTAAGATAGTTTGTGGTGGTGGATTTCCCAGGTGGTGCAGTGGTAAAGAATCTGCCTGCCAATGCAGGAGATGCAAGAAATGTAGGTTTGATCCCTGGGTCAGGAAGATCCTCTGGAGTAGGAAATGTCAACCCACTCCAGTATTCTTGCCTGGAAAATCCCTTGAACAGAGGAACGTGGTGTTTTGCTATCACAGCACTACTGAAACATTCTTGACTTTCTTTTAGAATCTATGTTGCACTTAGAACAGAATTTTCTAACATTACAGTTCCTAAGAAATTTGAAAAATGAGTATTCCTAAGTCCTCCCTCCTCCCAAGACAGTCTAATTCAGTATATCTCAAATGAGGTGTAGGAATCTGTATTTTTAGAAAGTGATCCAGGTAAGTATAGTGCAGCCAACTAAGGACTACGGGTGGAAACACACTGTCTTGGAAATAGCCTGCAGAGTGTACAAATGTGATGTGCTCATTACATTGAGCTACTCAGAGTGATAGACTGTATTCTGGGACATGATCTTGGACCTGTCCTCCAATAAATGCCCCATATAATCATGAGTGCAAACATTCTCTCTGTATGTGTGTGTGTGTGTTTGTATTTGATTCTTGTCAAGCATTTTCCTTGGCTTCTAGTTTTCTTTGATTCACTTGGAAATTTTATCAAATTAATTGAAATAAAAAATATGTAGGGATTTTTTTTTTTTTATATAGGAGAATGGCACATTGGAAATGATGTCATTTAGACTTAAAACCCTTACAGCAGGACACTTAAAACTGTTGGACTCCGAACTTGTGAAAATATCTGGGAATTCTAAAAGTGACACAGATTCATAACAAGTGAGAATCCAGTTATATGTAATTTTAAAGGCCTGTCAGTATATATTTTCCTTTTGTCTTTATTCCTGTTCTTTGGTGAAAATTTAAAAAAAAAATGAATAGAAAAGAATTTCTTCCTTAGGGTTCTTTCAGGGGAAACAGGATTTTTCTCATTAAAAAAAAAAAAAAAGGCAAATGTATTCTGATTGCACTAACTTCCCTTAACATGCACTCAAAAATTCCCAACTTTTTTCAATGTTAAGTCTGAAGAGAATTATGACCATCATGAATATGTTCACTATCAAAATCAGAGACATTGCTGAAAATAGATAGATGTTAAGTGTGCTTTCAGTTAAATGGTAGATGTTATCTCTGTGCTTGGTGTCATTTTTATTGTTCACGTAGTTGAATATTTTAGGAAGGAAAGGTTGGTAGTCTAAATTTTGTTCTCCAACAATCAAGAGACCTTGGTATAGTTTTTCTCCTGTAGTGTATTTCTCAAGTGAACCAAATTCCTTCAGAGTCAATCTATTCCTCTTCCCTCTGAAAAAACTCTTGGGTAATATGTGTGAGTGGTATGTGCCTACTCCATGAAGATCATTAGCTGGATTATCACTAGACTTTATTTTTCTAAGGCAAATACATATTGCTGGCTCCTTCCATAGAGTTCTAAGGGTCTTATGGGAGTCTAGAAGCAAGTTTCTCAGTGTATAATTTATTTCTTTTATTCGAGACCCATGTGGGAAGTATACACTTCATTCCTACCAGATTACATACAGGTTTTTGCAGAATTTCATATATGCACAGATGCTTTAATACCTCCTGGAATATGAGGAGGATGTTTGTTAGTTGGGGGAAAGTCACTGGTGGAATAATTCTTCCTTTCCTACCCCATCAGTCAGGCCTCTCCCTTCTTTCTCCTCCCACTCTGGGGTAACTTCAGTTTGAGGATCCTTTGATGACTCCTGATCTTTTAAACAAATGTGTGGGTGGGAAGTTTTTTTTAGCTCAGTTTTAAAAATCCAATATTGCTATTAACTTGTGTAGATGGTGGTAGGAGAGGGGGCAAGTTAGGGTGGGGATGGAGACAATGTATAACTAAGAAGGACCCTCTTGGCTTGCCCATTCTTCCAGGGAGACAGGAAAGAGAGAGTGAAAGTCGTTCAGTCCTGTTCAACTCTTTGTGGCCCCATGAACTGTAGCCAGTCAGGCTCCTCTGTCCATAGGATTCTCCAGGCCTCCTGGAGGCCTGTTCCCTCCTCCAGGGCATCTTCCCAACCCAGGGATTGAACCCAGGTCTCCCTCATTGCAGGCAGATTCTTTACCATCTTAGCCACCAGGGAAACACAGGAATACTGGAGTGGGTAGCCTATCCCTTCTCAGGAGGATCTTCCTGACCCAGGAATTGAAATGGGGTGTCCTGCATTGCAGGTGGATTCTTTATCAGCTGAGCTACCAAGGAAGCCCAGGGAGACAGGAGCAATATAGAGTTAACCATTTCATCTTATCTTTTCAGAAAAGGAACAAGACAGGGACTTCCCTGGGGGTCCAGTGGTTAAGAATCAGCCTTGCAATGCAGGGGCCTCAGGTTCAGTCCCTGGCTGGGGAACTACAATTCTCACACGTGGCAAAGCAACTAAGCCCATGTACCACAACTAAAGAACCCATGCTCTGCAACGACACAGCCAAATAAGTAAACAAACAAGACAGATATGAACATGTAGATTATCTTGTTGAATATTTATGGTAGAGTCTCAAGTTATTAAGGAGGCAAAGATTTGATCCCTGGGTCGGGAAGATTCCCTGGAGGAGGAAAATGGCAACCCACTCCAGTATGCTTGCCTGAAAAATCCTCTGGGCAAAGATGCCTGGTGGGCTAAAGTTCATGGGGCCTCAGAGAGTTGGACATGACTCAGCGACGAAGCATACACACACAGCAGAACCCTAATCGCTGCACTAAGTTCTAGAAAGAGTCAAAATACAGCAAAATATGTTGGTCATGGATTCTCAGATTAAGAGCAACTGTCCAGGAAAGCCTAGTCTCTCTCCTGATTGGGCCCATCACTGACACCTTCTCCATTTTTGTCCTCAAATCTTGTGAAGATCCAAGGCTGCATAGGTGAGCCTCACTCATTAAAGAAAGACACCATTTCCTCCACCTCCTCATTTACTAGGTACGGGAGAAGTGGGCGTTTTAGGACAATGTTCAACAGTAAGGGTGATTGTACTCAGTTTCACCCTCAATCAGTTATAATCTGAATATTTTCATTCAGTCCAGAAAATAAAACCACTCTTGTTTCTGATAAGCATTCAGCAAAATTGAAAAGTCAGTAAGATTTGCTTGTATTTCCTGTGTTTCACCTACCCTGTATGTTTCTGAATCCTAGATATGTATGCATTAGCATCCCCCAGGGAACTTCAGAAGCTCCGAACCTGCGGGCCCCATCCATGGAAATTCTAATTCAGTTGATCTGTGATGGGGCCTGAGCATCAACCAGGTCAAAGATCCCCAGGTGATGTCTCTGTGTCTCCAGGATTGAGAACCACAGCTGAACTATTTGCATGGATATCATTTCTTGCTGAAATTTTTTTCAACCTGCCTTTCTTTGAACTGATTTTTAAAGGGTCACACTCTTAATAGGCATGGAGCTGATAAGGTTTAATATGTCCCAGGGGTCTTTGCATTTAGCAGGGACTCCAGAAAACCAGGAATCCAAGTAATGATGCTAAAATTTTGGATTGAGGGGCAGCAGTGCTTTCATTTCCCCCATTCCCCTTCCCTTCCTTCCTATTTCTGTTCCTTCTTTTCTTTCCCCAATTTTTAAAAGTGGTTCTTTAAGAGATTTACACTCAAATTCCTACCATGTGTTTGATTATCTACCTGTGGATGCCCTTCTAGGGCATATTCCTGCTTATACCAAATATTGATGATTTTGGTTTGCACATTTAGTCTAGAGTGTTTGATTAGCCATCTACAATAAGGCTTTTCAAATCAGTAGAAGCTTGGTTAAGGACCTGAAAGACTTAAAAACAAAAATTAAATTCTTTTTGGTCTATTTTTTATTGCAACAATAATACCTGTTCATTGCAAAAACATTAGAAACCACAGATAGGTTAGAACAAACTTGAAATCACCTGTAATCATTCCACGTGGCCATATGCTTTGAGTTATCTCTGGCTTTCCTTCTGTCTCTGTTCTCTGTTTTCAAATAACTTCCTATACTTAAAATGCCTTTTAATGATCTGTCTCCTGGTACATTTTAAAATAGAGCCTCTGACTAAGGCAGGAACGTTTAAGATTTTTAACCAACTTTGTACCTTTGAGTTCAAAATTCATAAAATTTCTTGGAGCTTCAGACATTAGAATGACTGTACAGTTTATCAAGTGATGGATAAAGTCTCAGAGAGATTAAGGAGCTTAACATCAGACAAGTCAGTGACAGTCCTAGATGTGAAATCTAGGACCACTCAGTTCTAGGGGTCATGTGTCCTTCTGGTTTATGCCACACCATGACTTAGGGGCAGAATCCAGGTCTCTAAATGAAAAATGATGCTTCCAAAAGTATTTTGGTTATGTTTGTACATGTTAAGAGAAATTAGAGTTAAGTATGTTATTGGCCTTAGCTAAGACATAAAGCACCTATGGTTGACTTCCCTGAGCAACAGATTCATTGTTTAGGGCATGCATTATGTATGTGTCTTGTCTTCTCCTAATACAGAACTATGATGTTAGAAACCTCTAGAAACAGTAGTATTTAAGCCAATGCATCAGAAACCTTGATTGAAGAGTGTTGTTTCTTTAGAGGTTAACAGATATTTCCTGGAAAATGATTGAACCAGTGTAAACAAACAGATTCCATGGTTGAAGGAGTTCTCCAGGTCTTTAACATTCTTATGGTCACTGTAAATCTCTGAGACATAATATACAGATTTCCCAGTTATAGCAAGAACACTGTTGTTTTCCTTTTAAGGGGCCATTTATTAATTTCTTGATAAACTAATATTATGACCACAGTTAAAAACACACTGATTTAGTGTTAGATTTTGTGTACTGGGAATAAGGGAACAGAAAGGGAGTATCTAGGTTGTTAGTTACCATGTCCTGGCTATTGTAAACAGTGCCGCAATGAACGTTGGGGTGCATGTATGTTTTTGAATTATGGTTTTCTCAGGGTATATGCCCAACAGTGAGATTGCTGGTCATATGATAGTTCTATTTTTAGTTTTTTAAGGAATGTCCATCGGCAGATGAATGGATAAAGATGTGGACATAATGATACTGATGAACCTATTTGTAAGGCAGGAATAGAGATGCAGATATTAGAGAACAGACTTATGGACACAGCAAGGGAAGGAGAGGGTGGGATGAATTGAAAGAGTAGCATTGAAATATATACATTACCATATGTAAAGTAGATAGCTAATAAGAAGTTGCTGTATAACACAGAGAACTCAATCTGGTGCTCTGTGACAGCCTAGAGGGGTGGAATGGTGTGGGCAGTGGGAGGGAGGATCAAGAGGGAGGGGACATATGTATACTTAACAGTTGATTCATGTTGTTGTATAGCAAAAACCAATAGAACATTGTAAAGTGATTGTCCTCCAATTAAAAATAAAATAAAAAGAATATGTGGTACATATATACAATGGAATATTACTCAGCCATAAAAAGGAACCAAGATGGGTCATTTATAGTGATGTGGATGAACCTTGAGTCTGCTATACAGAGCAAAGTAAGTCAGAAAGAAAAAAAAAGAATATCAATAATATATTAATGCATATATATGGAATCTAAAAAATTGGTACTGATTGACATATTTGTAGAGCAAGAATAAAGATATAGACATAGAGAATGGACTTCAGGACATAGAAGGGGAAAGGGGAGGATGGGATGAACTGAGAAACTAGCACTGATATGTACCATGTGTAAAATAGATAGCTAGTGGGAAGCTGCTGTATAGCTCAGGGAGCTCAACTTGATGTTATGTGATGACCTAGAGGGGTGTGATGGGGTAGGGGGAGTTGGGAGGTAAGATCAAGAGGGAGGGGGATATATATATATATATATATATATGTATACACACACACACATATACCTAATTCACTTTGTTGTGGAGCAGAAGCTAACACAATATTGTAAAGCCATTATACTCCAATGAAAAAGGAGAGACTATCTGAAGTATTAAGATGTGCTGAGACCATAGGGTTAATCTGTTGTAATTTAACACATAAAACAAATGCAAATTATCATTTCTTCTCAAGGGTTTCTTTTTATGGTAATTATCTTGTTTGTAATCCCTCTCCTTAACCCTCCAACCACATCTTTTTTTTCTCTTGTTCATGTATTTTCTGAAGTTCCTAACTTTGAAAAAGCAGAATGTCATACACAGTTTTTGCAAACCCAACAGAAGAGACATTTTTCAGATGTTTCCTTGTATCTCTACATTTCCAGGCAAGACAGTCTTAAAAAAATTTCAGAGGTGTCCCAAGTAATCAAAGTCCTTCTGCTAAGGGCACTTGTTGGTGGCAGACCTGTATTAGTCTATGGTTTATGGTGATTAAAATTTGATATAGCACAGGTAAATCAATAGAATCACAGGGCTAGATGGTAATTTGCTGCGATGGAACTTGAGAGGAGCTTTTCTATTTCTTTTTTATAGTCTTTTTGTCTATTTGTCTTACCCAAGTCTTCATTAATAGCCTCCTGACCATTAAGGTGCCAGTGTTATTAAAAAACAACAACAACAACAATGTTTCCCCTTCCCACTTTGAAAGAAATATTTACATCCTACTTATTAGTCTCTCAAAACATGTGAGTCTTTGTCCTTTATGTGGCCTTCTCACCCTCTCACATGCCACTGTGAGCATGTGGACAGAGGCCCATCTTATGCTGCAGACCCTGGAGCCCTCATCCATGCTACATCGCACTTACTACCATGTTCTTATTGGACTGGACTTCAGTCAAGAGACTGAGTTCTGTGAATCACTGCACTGGAACTCATACCTAATATAGGCTCCAACCCTTTAGTTGGAACCCCTGCTCTCTTGGAGTAAATAATAACTCAGATTTGATTTGAGCAAAATATTTGATATAATTTTAGGAGGTGGGAATATTTTTAGGATTTTCTTTGTGAATTAAGGAAACTCTAGCCAAAATCAAAAGATTTCACAATCCAAATTCAGGAATTATGTATTCTTCCATCCTGCTGTTAGTTTCTCAGTCCAATAATTACTCTTGAAAAAAAATCATTTTTATGTATATTTAAATCAAGATGTACCAGCTTAGATTCAAATTAAGCATACAGAGGATGGCAACGGAATTTGGGCATGGACAAAATTTTACACTCCAGAATATGAGGGCAGTTTATATATATATATATATATATATATATATATATATATATATATATATATCAGAGCGTGTTGAATCCATTACTAATTTTAACATTTAAACTGTATTTGGTACTTATTATGTGCCAGGCACTATATTAGGAATACAACAGCCATCCCATCAGATATTGCAAATACTTGTATTAGCTTGCCAGGACTGCTATCCTGACAGCAGTTATGACAGAATGGATGGCATAAACAAAAGGGAGCCTAGATGTCTAAGAACAAGGGGTCATCAGGGCTGGTTTCATTCTGAGGCCTCACTCCTTGGCTTGAGGGTGGCCATTTTCTCCCTTTGCTTTGCGTAGTCTTTCTTCAATGTGTGTCTGTGTCTTAATCTCCTTTTATTATAAGGAATCCAGTCAAATCAGATAAATCCATTTTTACCTTAATTATCTCTTAAAAGGTTCTGAGTACTCCCATTCTGAGGTACTAGGGGTTAGGACTTTAACATACAAAATTTGGGAGATACCCTTCTCATTATAACAAAAATGCTTTTGTGTCCATTTTATAGTTGAGACAAAGAAACTTTAGTTACATTCTTTGCCCATGATTGTGCAGTTAGTCTATAATACAATCAGGAGTGAGAACTAGGTTTATCTAATTCCAGAGTCTGCTCACAGATCTTATATACTGTGGGCCTCAGCTCATCCATCCATTCATTTAATCAACAAGTGTTCATCAAGCATCTCCTGCTTGCCAGGCATTGTGCTAGGTGCTATAAACATTGGTGAGTAAAACAAACATGATTCCCGCTTTTGAGGCTATAATCCAGTCATCTACACTCTAAATGGCTTTAAAGCCAATGGTCCATAAAATTCCATCTGTTTCCCAAATCATTCAGGTGTCATGGGGCTGATTGCCAAAATGGGTGCAGTTCTCTGGGCAGCTCTTCACATTCTAACATCTCAGGCAAAACTGATGTAGAGCCGGAGTCACACACTGTACCCCATTTTGGGTTAGTTCTCTCACAAAGGCATGGAGCTCACTTCAGAGGAGAGGCGGATGCTCCTTGCAGAGTGGGCTGAGGAAAACCAGCTCAGACAATACATTCTGGAGACGGCCAAATGTTCAGACCATCAAGTTTGATCTTAACAGGTTTGGGCTTGCATATGATGAGAATCTGTCTTTTAGATCAGGGAGATTTGGTCTTGGGATAGAGCAAGCACATCTGATCTCTTGGGAAAGTGTTGGCCAGAATGAGGCAAAAGCTCTAGAGTCTTCCACCCAGGTCATGGTGGGAGAGGGTAGGGTGAAGATATATGGGGTTGGTTCTGTCTCTGGTGGAGCTGGAGGTGAAACTGAAAGCCTTTCTGGAGGTCAAGGAGGCAGACTTGATCAATGGATATTAGTTAGAGACTGTTGACTAATGTTCCTGTGGGCACTCATGGCTACATTTACAGCATTTAGCATGCATGGGGACATCAAATGGATTTCCCGTTCCAAATGTGGTGAGATGAATCTCCTAACATACCAGCTGCCCAGCTTTTTCTGGCTCAAGGGCTTTTCAAGATTGAGGAGGCTGGAGGTAGGTCACTACTGGCCTTGGCTAGATATGGTCCAGGCTGGTAGGGCTCTACGGTAACCTCCCACCCACACCCCAGCTCCTTATGGACTTATGAAGGGGTGATTTCAGGAATGTCAGTCTGAGAGCAGCATGCTGACTTGCTCTATTGGTGCCAGTCTTTACCATGGAGGCAGACAGTGGGTGGATGCTCATATGGTTCATTCAGAACAAGCATTCTCTGCTGGCTTCAGTAATGGCTTCGTGATTAGTGAATTTCCCATGTGTGAGCTGTGCTCAGTTAATTCTGTTTAGGTCCACAGAGGCTGTTTAAAAAAAAAAAACAAAAAACTCAGAGAAACAAGCCAGAGAAGAGAAAACCATCACAGGGCTAGGAACTTGCTTAAATAAGAAGCATTCCAGAGCTCTGTTGGGGAGGATCACAAGGTCTCATAAAGCAAGAGTTGTGTGGGAGAATGTGAGGATGGATGGGGTAACAACATCGTGTAATTTTGATCAGAGGGAGTCGACCCTCTGACCTGAATGTAAATCAAAAGTTATGTTTCTATTCCCCACCCCCGTACTTTCCTGGAGGGTGATTTCCACTGAATGTCAGGCTTTTGTGTAATGAAATAATACCCATTCTATGGGCACTGTTAGCAGCTGTCCTGGCTCCTATAGAAACTTTCCTTGACTGGAATAATAATAAATTATTTCAATCATTTAGAAATTAGCTGCACAATTGTCAAAAGTTCTGGCTTCTGTTAATGTGCTGCTGGAGAAAAATGAAAGGGCAAAGTGGAAGAGAGGAAAACATATTGAGCTGCTTCAAACTGGCAACAAAGAATGTATCAGAACAAAGGCACAGTCGCATGGTTTACTCTTTTCTGGTCTAATTGTCCTTTATCTTAAAAATATTACAATTGATTGGATGGGCTGTCTTTATCAATGGTAGAAATGATCAAATACAAGCAAAGTCAGGGCTGAGGGGGCTGTTATAAGAAGATAGATTGTGTCAGTGTAAGAAAGAGGTTTCCTTTAAAGGGAACATGAGCTGTTCTGGAAGGCCCTAAGAGGCAACATGGTGCAGAGTTCTCCTCACTGAGCTCTGGGGTCAGACTGTCAGGATATGACTTAGCATCTCCCAAACCACTTCACACCTCCCACATGTGCAGAACAGGGAAACCACAGCCCAACCAGAAGTGTTGTTTGGCAGATTAAAGGAGACAGTGTGTGCCCGGCACTTGGTAATAATCATCTACTTAATATCATTATTCACAAATCCCTTACCACTGGAGATGTTCAAATGTGTGGGGTTCTTTTAAGCCCTATTTAACTCAGAGATTGGGTCCTTTGATTCTGCCTGGTTAAATTAAGGAGCAGATGAGGAGAATCCACTGAGGCTGACTGAGGGCAAGCACCCTGGGCCCTGGGCCCTGCTTATTAGCTTGTCTGGGCAGCGCATAGCATCCTCCATCTCCCCTGTCTCCATCTGCAGCCCCTAAGACAGTGTGGTGAGCTGACGTGTGGCTCAGGGCCAGCCTTGGGCATTTGATCAGCATCAGCCTCCCTCAGAGCTTCTGCCCAGAGCACAGATTGCTCAGTGGGCAGGCGGGCAGTTGTGCTGCCCTCTCTGATGATGGGTTAGCCATGGGAAGGTCTGGTGCCAGAGGTCAGAAGGAAAAGAGGAGAACTGTGAAATCTAATCAAAGGATGTTCATGTTGGAAGGGGGCCTGGAGTCCATTGGAGCTCTGCTCCCTCTTTTCACGAATGAGGGCCCAGAGGTTTAGGAAATGGTGCATGAGCAGAGGCCACATCCCTTATGAACAGCAGAACTTGGTCAAAAGATACATCCTTTTCTTCCAGATCAGTGAGTGCTCTGTTTCAGCTCACTGGCTGCCAGACCTGGCAAATGGATGGCAAAATGGTTAGGTGGAGCGATGAGATGTCTGGAGTTTATGAAGCAGGATTCTTACCCCTATACATGAAATCAGAAAACCACAACCATGTAATCAATATTCTTAACATCCATCTAGAGTCGGGCCACTGGTGTAGAGGCAGCAATGAAGACGTAAAGAGGAACTATATCCCAGTTAGTAATTACAAGGTAGAATGGGCTGCACGCAAAGGCCATCTCTCTCTCTCTCTCTCTCTCTTTTTTTTTTTTTTGTCTGCATTCCTGCAACATGTGGGATCTTAGTTTCCCAACCAGGGATCAAAGCCCATGTTCCCTGGATTGGAAGTGCAGAGTATTAAACTCTGGACTACGAGGGAAGTCCCCTAGGACCATCTTATCATGTGGATGATTAGGAAGGACATTGTCGAACCAATAGCATGGGAAGCAGATTTAGCAAAAACTGTTTTGTTTGAAAGGGCTTCCCCTGGTGGCTCTGATGGTAAACAATCCACCTGCCAATGCAGGAGACCAGGGTTCAACGCCTGGGTTGGGAAGATTCCCTTGGAGAAGGGCATGGCAACACATTCCAATATTCTTGCCTGGAGAATTCCATGGACAGAGGAGCCTGGTGAGCTACAGTCCATGGGGTCTCAAAGAATTGGATACAACTGAGCAACTAATACTACTACTATTACTATTTTGTTGGAAAGATGAGGACAGAGAAATGTGAAGTCAGCCTCTGGATCTTAAGGGCATTAGGTCTCCACAGTACTGAAGATGAGTGGAACTGTGGGTTTCATCCCTTCAGCCCACTTTACCTTTTGTATCTGTAGCTCCTCTTCTCTGTCTTCCATGTGTGAGGGAAAGTATACTCTGACGGATGCTTTCTGCATTAAAGTGAAGGAAACAATATGAGAGACTCATTCACACTGAAGTGATGGTGGCCAGTGCATACTGTCCATGTGATCTTTGGATTGTAAATGGGGACTGAAGGAGGCAACCAGTACTTTACACTGAGCACAGGATCTCCAATAGCAAAATGTTAGACAAGCAGAGGAGGAATTGCTTGGTCTCATGATTACTGTGTGCCAGGTCTAGTCCTAAGGACACTGATGCATTTAATCAATAAAACAAACTTTTCTTTATCTGAGGCAGAGTCCTGTGTGGAAGGTCACCTGGCTGTAACTTCAGAAGTGAACTTAAACAGGCTAGCTCAATAATTTCTTACAGCTGTTTCTACTATGCAACACTTATTATGTAAGCAGTCAATTTTTTGTATTGATAATATAATTTTCCTGAAGGCCATGAAGATTTCAATTGGAAAGATGGTTCCTTATCTCCAAAGATAAGTGATGTGAGCACTGACTGAGTTTCTAGTCTCTAGGCCAGAAGCTGAACACCTGAGCCAGTGGAGACATTCTGCCCTGCTCTGGATTGTAGACTGAGGTTCTATGTGTAATAATAAATTATTTGGTGTTTTATTGGGGTGGGGGCTCTCACTTTAGAATATCCTGGACTTTGGATTATCCAGGATGGCTGTAGGTTCTGTGAGCTCTGCAGGGAGTGCCATCCAGGAATCACCAGCAATACTCAGACTTATGTGACCTCAGTCATGTGGGCAGAGGTGGGGGCGTTGGAGAGAGCCCACCAGTGCTTTAGAACCCAGAGCAAGGACACTTTGTATGATGTTCAACTGGAATGTACATCGTGTAATTTAGCAAAGCTGTTTACATTGCCACTGTAAAATTATCTCTTGGTTCTCAATATCTTACAAACAATTAAAAACAGTTACATGTTTAACAAAATCAGTAGTCCTAAAGGAAATCAACCTTGAATATTCACTGGAAGGACTGATGCTAAAGCTGAAGCTCCAATACTTTAACCCTCTGATACCAAGAGCCAACTCATTGGAAAAGACCCTGATGCTGGGAAAGATTGAGGGCAAAAGAAGAGGCTAACAGAGGATTTGATGGTTAGATAAAAATCTAATAGACTCAGTGGACATGAGTTTGAGCAAACTCCAGGAGACAGTTAAGGAGAGGGAAGCCTGGTGTGCTATAGTCCATGGGGTTGCAAAGAGTTGGACATGACTTAGCGACTGAACAAAAACAACAATGTGTTTAAGACTATATTTAGAGTTTAGAGCTTTGAAAACTCAGGCAAGTAATTGTAGCTGGATGGCTTCAGACAAGGTACTTAAACACTTTGAGCCTAAGTTTCCTTAACTATAAAATGGGAAGAGATAATATATAATAGGTGCCTGAGGTCATTTGATGAGAAAATGGGTGGGAAAGCTTTTTTAGTACAATACAGGCACATAAGTACGTACTATTTGTATTAATATTTATCTCTAATATTAGTACTAATTTTACTGATAGTGGAAAAAATTCCAACTGTTTACGTGATTTTTTTCTAAGTCCCAACTTCTCCCCAGAATTCCCCTTCCAGACCCATCCTTGTATCTTTCCCAAGGCTCTTCACATAGTAGAATCAGAGTAAACACAGGACGGAGGAATACAAACACAGAAGTAGATTGCATCATCTTCTTTTCTCTTGAGAATAAACCTTCATGTGTGGAAAGTGCTAATTTTTCAAAAGTGTTTAATACTTATTACCCCTCCTTTTCTCCCATGGTTAGTTTTCCGCTCCCTAAGATCTTATTTCGTTGTTTTTGTTTAAAAGTCAGGGACCCTCCCAGTTCCTTTGCTTCCTGCTCCAAAATCACTGCAGGTGGTAATTGCAGCCATGAAATTAAAAGACACTTACTCCTTGGAAAGAAAGTTATGAGCAACCTAGATAGCATATTCAAAAGCAGAGACATTACTTTGCCAACAAAGGTCTGTCTAATCAAGGCTATGGTTTTCCAGTATGGTTTTTCCAGTATGTATGGATGTGAGAGTTGGACTGTGAAGAAAGCTGAGCTCCAAAGAATTGATGCTTTTGAACTGCGGTGTTGGAGAAGACTCTTGAGAGTTCCTTGGACTGCAAGGAGATCCACCCAGTCCATTCTAAAGGAGATTAGTCCTCGGTGTTCTTTGGAAGGAATGATGCTAAAGCTGAAACTCCAATACTTTGGCCATCTCATGTGAAGAGTTGACTCATTGGGAAAGACTCTGATGCTGGGAGGGATTGGGAGCAGGAGAAGGGGATGACAGAGGATGAGATGGCTGGATGGCATCACCAACTCGAAGGACATGAGTTTGAGTGAACTCCAGGAGTTGGTGATGGACAGGGAGGCCTGGTGTGCTGCAATTCATGGGGTCGCAAAGAGTCGGACACGACTGAGCAACTGAACTGAAGGAAGAAGTTCTAAAGAGGTAGTCTGTTTTGAAAACACAAAAAGGGACCTCCTTAACTTTTCAGCTCAGAGAAGCTCTCCTCTCTTGGCTCCCTCACCCTATATTTCCTTCTGGAGTCAACATTGGGCTGCATGTGAGGAGAGTGAGAAGGAAACTCTTTCTATCTCTGTGTAAGAGCCAAGGGATTCAGGAATAGCAGCCGTAGAAATGGATTATACATTTTGTCTAACTTCATTCTAAGTCTTGAGAGACATAAATAAGCTTTCATTTTATTTTCTTAGAAATATTTAGGGTAATTCTATTTAGGCCAGTTGATGAGTTACTTCTGGTTAGCCCTGAGGGATTGTTTGGAAAACTTGGATGCTTCAGTTATTTAGAGTTATGTATGTTATTTAGATGTTATTTAGAGTTAGTATGACTCAGGGTCTGTTAATCACATGTGGACTACTGGAGCCTAATTTATTCATAGTTGAAGGAGTTAGGGAAAATTTAAAAAGTAGATTGTGTCAAATTATAGAGTTGATTTTCTGGACTCTTGAGACTAATAAAGAATACACATGTAAAAAAATTAAGGTTCTCCAAAATATTAGACTATTGATATAACTGAAAAATACATATTTATATTTATGTTTGGTTGGTTGGAATTGCCCAGATAGAGGGCTCAGTTTTTTTATTCATTTTGCAAAAGTCTTTCTCTTTAACCTTGAAGAAGCCTTTCCACTGCTATTTGTGAAAAAATCATTTCTGTAGCCAACTGCTTTCTGAAAAATCAGTGACCCTTCTCCTGTTTTTAAAGGACCTTGAAGTTCACCTCTGTCAACCACACACTGGGAAGCTCTAATCTTCCCCCTGGCAACTTAGATAATAGCTGGTTCATATAGTAGTTGTCTATCTTGGGTTTATATTAGACTGTTCTGAAAGCTTAAAAGAATTGCAAATGACCAGGCCTTCTCCCCTACCCGCTTCATCCCTTCTCCCAACAATTCTGATGGACTTGGTCCAAGGTGGGGTCTTGGATTGGCATTAAAAAAGATGCTTCTAACGTGCAATGGCACCCCACTCCAGTACTCTTGCCTGGAAAATCCCATGGACAGAGGAGCCTGGTAGGCTGCAGTCCATGGGGTCGCTAAGAGTCAGACACGACTGAGCAACTTCACTTTCACTTTTCACTTTCATGCATTGGAGAAGGCAATGGCAACCCATTCCAGTGTTCTTGCCTGGAGAATCCCAGGGACAGGGGAGCCTGGTGGGCTGCCGTCTGTGGGGTCTCACAGAGTCGGACACAACTGAAGTGACTTAGCAGTAGCAGCAACATGCTACCAGGCTGAGAACTACTGAAGTACCTACCATGTTGTGTGCTATTGTGGGAAGGCTAATAGGCCAAAAAGGCCATAGATCTTTCTGACATTTGATTAAGTTAGAAGTCACGGATGAGAAATTAAAACCTGGGGTGTTAAAGAATTAATGTACATTTTAAAAAATTTCAGTAAGAAAGGGACAGTAACTGTTAATCCTAAGAGGATTTCAGAGAATGTGGGCTCAGGCAGAAGCCAGGGAAGAAATGTCCTGCAAAAAATGGAAGAGTTAAGGAAGATTGTTGATAAGTGGGAGCTTCCCCTCACTTCCTCGCTAAGTGCTAGAGCCCCTAATCTAGTATGTACCCCATCTCTGCCAGGACACCCCACACAGACCTATAGTTGATCTCGCTTCCTTTTCCTTCCCCTTTCCTTTTTTAACATATACTTTTTTTAATTTATTTTTGGTTGTGCTGGGTCTTCATTGCTGCACTGGCTTTTCTTTAGTTGTGGAGAGCAGGGGCTACTTTTCTGGTTGCAGTGAACGGGCTTTTCATTGCAGTGGCTTCTCTTGTTGTTGAGCAGGGTCTCTAGGGTGTGCGGGCTTCAGTAGTTGCAGCATGTGGGCTCAGTAGTTGTGGATCCTGGGCTCTAGAGCATAGGCTTAGTTGCTCAAAGGCAACTAAAGGGATCTTTGCAGATCAGGGATCTAGCCAGTGTCTCCTGCAGTGGTAGGAGGACTCTTTACCACTGAGCCACCAGGGAAGCCCTCCTCCTGCTTTTCAGTGCTTTTAACAATCACCTTCTTTTTTACAGGAACAGAATCTGCTTTAGGTATGCTCTGCTGACTTCCCTTTGTCACCTTGTTCTGATTCCCATAAGAGACACCTCTCAATTCCTACAGAAGGGTACTTAAATCTTTGCAGGCCTGAATGAACACCCAGAGTCAATGTGTGAGAGCTGGTTGAGCAGGCAGAGACTTGGGACATCCATATAGTGTCAGTGTGCTGGAGGATTGGGTGATCCTATGTGCCGCTCCAAGACTCACAGGGATTTTCTCTGCCCAAACTTAACTTCGGAAATGCTCAAACCTCCCTGGGAACTATAACATCAAAGCTTTGAATGCAAATTACTTCTTCACGACTTAACTTGGTTAAGACTTTATGGATAAGTCAGGTCTGACTCCATTAAGGAGGCTAATTTAAGCTCAGTTAACTTCTTTATACTTTGCCCAAAGAAGAAAAGAAAAGTCTTTGTGAAATGGGTCCTCCTGGCAAACTGCTGTCAACCCATGGCCTGCCTTTCTTTGGAAATGCAGAAACCAGCACATATTATCCTTAATCTTGATTGACAGCCACTTAGTGAGCAGACCTTTCCATGGTCTTTGGAGAATTATAACACATATTAAGTACACCTATATCTTGTTCATTTTTATGCACACACTCACAGGCAGTGCTTTTGAGATCTTAGCATGAGCTTCTAGAAGAAAAATAAACTGCTAAGACTCACAAAAGAATAAAGGATTCAAAAGGAATGCAAATTTGGCGTTAGGTAAAACCAGAGTATGAGAAAGCAGTTAGTAAGCTTGTCCTATATATACTGTGTCTATATTCCTCTCTGTCTCTCTCTTTCTCTCCATACCTCTCCCCCTTCCTCCCTCTATCTTTCTCTATCTCTCTCCCCTGCCCCCAATACCCTTTATCCATCTATCTTCATGCCACCATTATAAGTTTTATTTATTTTAAGAGTTTGGCAAATAATCTACCACGTCTTTTATTCTGCACACACATACACAAGTTTTGTTTACTGTAAATGTTATTTATTGGCTTACAACTTGCTTTTCTTACTTTACAGATCTAGAACATTCATATTCTAGGTAATTTGAGGACATCCCCCTAACTTGGTAATTCTCAAACTTTAGCAAGCATCAGAATGACCTGGAGGACTTACTAAAATGCAGATGGATTGGGCCTCATCGTACAGAATTTCTGATTCAGTAGATTTGGAGGGAGTCCCAAGAATTTGCATTTCTAACAAGTTCTTAGGACATACTTTAAGAAAGACTTTTCTAACTCATTCTGTTTGGTAGCTACATAATCTGTAATGGTAGAGTTATAACGTGAGTTTTTCAGCCATTCTTTTGTTGGCACACAAGCAATAATTTTTGCCTCTCCATTCAGTGGTGAGATAAATGTTCTTGTAACACTATCTTCATGTTCTGATGCTTTTATTTTGATAGTTCCAAAACCTTTAGAAAATGTCTTCTGAACTAGATTATGAGTCACAGGATAAAATCAGTCTCACTGCTTTGTAGTTACACTTCAGTTAGATCTTAGTCATCAGACTTGGATCCAAATGATGCTGACTTTTTCCAGAAGTCAACCCCCCCTACCCCCCTCAGAAGAAGGATATTTCCACTTTTGTGGATAATCAAAGAAATGTCCCCTATGCTCTTACAGCTGTTCCGGAAGAGGGACTTGAGCTGAAAGTATTGTCAGTATGGTTGGTTAAGTTTTGTGCATAGCCTTCCTGGGGATCTACTTTGTAAGAACACCATCCACTGCTCCATAAAAAGGTTTGGTGGTGTTTCCATTGTTGTTTAAAAATCAGTCAACTTATTTTGTATTTGCAACTCACATTGGTGCCTTAGGAAAGCAAGCCTGGGAGATGGGAATCTTTGCAAATTCATTTTGTCTTATTATTGAGGAAAATGTGTCTCAGGCTGGCACAGATAGTTTTCTAAGCCTGTACCTGATGGTATGGACTTCCCAGATGGTGCTAGTTGTAAAGAACCTGCCTGCCAATGCAGGAGATGTAAGAGAGACAGGTTCAGTCTCTGGGTTGGAAAGGTCCCCTGCAGGAGGGCATGGCAACCCACTCCACTATTCTTGCCTGGAGAATCCCATGGAGAGAGGAGCCTGGTGGGCTACAGTTCACAGGATTGCAAAGAGTTGGACATGACTGAAGTGACTTAGCACACATATACCTGCTGGTATATGGCCAAGCTGAGATTTGAACTCAGCACTTTCTGGCTTTGAATATATTTTATCTTGAAGCATTATGTGGCTTCATTTGAGGAAGTCTAAAAGTTGCAAATGGAGTGTCTACTCAGGCTACAATGATTGATTTTGAAATTGTACAGGTATTGATACATGTTTAAGCCTCTATTTCTTGAGTTATGTCTGTTATGGGAAACATCAATTTCTCATTTGATTTTGGGGAATAATCAAGACTGGATTAGTCATTTGATTTTTCAATTGATGTCAGTTTCATCTAGGTACAGTTGTCTGTCTCTCTCACTTTTATTTTCTTTTACTTTTTTATTTTATTTTTTAATGAATGAGGAGCTGCCAGGTTGTCAGCCTAAAAAGTCGCTACTAATCTTGAGAGCAATTTTCCTAGTTGAAAAAACACAAGTGGCAGGCGTCCAGGAACTAAAGTACATACATTCTTTGGATTTTATCCTCAACAACATGTATTCTGTATTCAGTCTAATTTCTTGTCCTGGAGTCACAATTTCACCCTTTTATAACATTTCCATCCTACCTTCTTCACCCTAGTTTTCTTTGATCTTTTATAGCTTGTTTCTGGGAGGAGTGTTTGACCTCTCTCCTGAAATCACCATTCCATTTTTCCTTCCCACTTAGCTGGTGCATTAATTATTCCAGATTCTATGGCTCCTGTTCCAGATTCTCTCAGGCCCTGCAAAGCAATGCTTTTGTAGTTGTTTAGTCGCTATATTGTGTCCGACTCTTTGCAACCCCATGGACTGTAGCCTGCCAGGCTCCTCTGTCCATGGTATTTTCCCAGCAGGAAGACTGGAGTGGGTTGCCATTTCCTTCTCCAGGGAACCTTCCTGAGAGATTCAGGGATCAAACTTGAGTCTCTTGCTTGGCAGGCAGATTCTTTACCACTGAGCCACCTGGGAAGTGATGCTCACCTGATGGTTTATGCCTCCATCTCTGACCTCTTTTCCAATATTTTTTCATACCACTGTTTACTAAATGCCCTCCAACAAATGTGCTGTTCAGTTCATCATCTCTCTAATGGTCCCTTCAGCTGTTGCTTTATCTTATGTTCCTTTTACGTTCATGATTTCTTCACTTCTTTATTCAATAACGTAGAGGTGTGAACAGGGGAAAATAAAAATAAAACCACGCACTTAATAGTCACCAGAACCATCTCTTATTTCCTTTGTCCATTATTACAAGAACTTTGTGCATCGGAGGTATAAGTAATTTTTCAAGCAATTTATTAAAAAGTCCTAGATTAGTTGAAGTGAGAGTGAAATAGCTCTTAGATGGGTTATAGAGACCAGGGAGGAAGCCAGGGAGGAAGTTCACTCTCATTTTTTTTTCATCCTAGAGATATTATGTCTAATCTCCTTAGAACTTTTAGGGGTTTTTCATGTTCAGACAGCTCTCATGAGCAACAGTGCCTGCAGATGGATAATCCAGACTTGGGTAACAAGAGAAATGAATTCTGATTCCACTCTATGATGTTTGTGATGGAAATTTTCAGTGGCATTTAATTTAATTGCAGTAATAGTACCATGAAATAGAGCTCAGTATTCCTGTTTTACAGTCAATGAACTAAGCTCCAAAAGAAGAAAATAAACATTTATCAAATATGTGTTTATATATATCCAGTATGTATTTTCTAGGCATTATTTTTTATTTTTTTTGGCTTACTGCATGGTATGTGGGATCTTAGTTCCCCGACCAGGGATTGAATCCATGCCCACTGCATTGGAAAACAGTCTTAACCACTGGACTGTCAGGGAAATCCTCATGTATTTTTTAGATATTTTGCCTAAAGGATAAATGATTTTCCCCAAGACACATTGCTCATAAGTGGAGAAGCTGGAAGCCATTGTTTTCCCCACTGTCTTAAAATACAAATGACTGTTGAGTTATAATTTTAGGGACTGGTTGCTCAAATGCCCAGGAGTTTAGTGATCAAATCCTGTTCCCATTTCCCCTTCAGCCTCCTCGTTCCTCTCTCCTCCCTCTGCCCCTCCCTTTCATGATTCTGGGAACCTCCTTCATATTTTTTCATCTTTCAACCCAAGAGGCTTACTTTTGTTCTGTTCTTGAACTACATCAATGCCTTTTCTCTCCCTGCTGAATCATGAGGCATCAGTGTAGCCCTCCCAGAATCCTCCCTGATCTCACTCCAGCAGCTCCGGCCTGAACCATGATCAAAGAAGCTTCTATCTGTCCTGTATGAACTATAAGTAGGAACCTTCTTCAACATACTGGACCCCAACCTTGGGTTTTGACAATGATGTTAAAGCTAAAGCACTTACCGATTCTCAGATTTTTCATCACAGCAACAGATTGTCCATGGGAGATCAGATGTTGGGTTAAAAGTGATTCAAGGAATGGAAAGGATAAATTCTAGTTATGGTCAGGTATTTCAAGTAATTCTCTTTTTCTAGGAGTTTCTCTTGTCCTGTTAATTGATTTCCCTCTATTAAGCTCTCTGGACTTATTTCCTCACTATCAAATGAGGACAGACAGATCTGGACTTAAAAAACAGGTAAAATAAGTAGTGTCTGCAATGTTTTCTGATATTTCAACATTTGCTAGAAACTTATCCTTTATGATTTTTCACTCTTTGTTATTTTTATAAAGCTTAATTTTTTAAAATAATTTATTTAGCTGTGCCAGGTCTTAATTGCAGCATGTAGGCTCTAGTTCCTTGACCAGGGGTTGAACCCTAGCACCCTGCATTGGGAGTGTGGTGTCTTAGCCACTGGACCACCAGAGAAGTCCCTACTTATGTCTTTAGTGCTCCCCTATCATGCCACCTTGGCATGCACAATGCTCTTATATTACCTTAGTATGTCACCTTATTTACATACCGAACATTTACATAGTATTTCCTACATTCCAGATGCTGCTTAAGAACTTTACTAACTTTAATTCATTTAAGCATATGAAGAAGGTGCTAGTATAAATTCCACATCACAGATGAAACTGAAGCACAGACAAGTTGATTGACTTAGCCATTGTTTGGTTAGCAGAGCTGGGGTAGGTGACCAGGCATTCTGGTTCCAGAGTCTTCACTGTTAACTATTCTGTTTTGTTTCCCACCCCTGCCCCCACCCCAGATCCATAGCACAGATCTTCCTAAATACT
The DNA here is from genome assembly GCF_002263795.3 of Bos taurus. Classification (NCBI taxonomy): domain Eukaryota; kingdom Metazoa; phylum Chordata; class Mammalia; order Artiodactyla; family Bovidae; genus Bos; species Bos taurus. The sequence continues at coordinate 55,016,107 of NC_037338.1, read as the reverse complement.
CATTTCACTCCATTTTAATTATTTGTCAAAAAGTCTTTGCCTTCCTTCACCTTAATCCCTTGGGATGAGAGCTACTTAAAACAGCATTTTGAGTTATTGTTTCCTAAGCAACCTTGTTGGAAACTGTTTACTATTGAACCCTGGTGCCTAAAATCAAATTTGCTCTCAATAAATATTGGTTGGATGGGTGAATTCTTCTCAGCCATAGTACCAATCACAGTGACCCACATATGATATGATAAGCCATATAGATATTATATAAATATATGTGTTTTGTGGTGGACGGGTATGGTCTTAACACATATACTTTTGAATAATACCCAAATATGAATTATGGTCATATGTATTGCACTGTTCAAATTTAATGATGGTGTAGTCAGTGTTTATTGGTGTGATGATTCCCTCCTACAGTACTGTCAATTTCAGGGGTCTCTAACCTCCAGGATTTATTTTATTTATTTATTTTTTTAACCTCCAGGACTTAATTCCTGAGATCTGAGATGGAGCTGGTGTAGTAATAATAGAAATAAAGTGCACAATAAATGTAATTCACTTGAATCATCCCTAACAACCCACGCCCTCCCCACAGTCCATGGAAAAACTGTCTTCCATAGTCCCTGGTGCCAAAAGGTTGTGGACCACTGAATTATAGAATCGCTACAAATTGGGGACCGGAAAAAAACAAAAAAGGTGTAAGTTACTATAGATTAAAGAAATTTGGCAGGCTTCCCAGGTGGTGCTAGTGGTAAAGAACCCGCCTGCCAATGCAGGAGATGTAAGAGACAGGTTCAGTCCCTGGGTTGGGAAGATCTCCTGGAAGAGAGCATGGCAACCCACTCCAGTATTCTTGTCTGGAGAATCCCTATGGACAGAGGAGCCTGTAGGCTACAGTCCATAGAGTCACAAAAAGTTAGACATGACTGAAATGACTTAGCACACATGCATGCAAAGAAATTTAGCACTTATTGCCAGGAGCAGGTATCTCTTTGGGTACTTTGGAAGGCTCAAAGAAGGCTGACAGAAAGGATCTTTTACTCCCTTCAGATACTGCTCTCAAACTTTCAGATTAGCTGCCGTACGTGGTGGTCCACGCAGCCCTATGGCCCTACAAAGAGATCTGAGAATCTGAGAAGAAAAAAGTCATTTTCTCCTTCCTCTTTCTCTCCCCCAAGGTCTCCCTCCCATTTGCCTAATTTCTTTATTTCATTTAAATAGGGGATTTAGAAAAGATATTAAACCACAAAATTTCATTTTTGTAATTTAATTTTCATTTTACGATACCATTAGAAGGAGCTTTTCATTTGTTTAATAAGCCCAAACCTTCACTAATGTGTTCCTGAATGTTATGTTCTTTTCCAGTATGGTTTTATGGTTTTTATTTTCTTTCTCTGAAAATGAAGTAGGTACCTTCCTTCTAATATGAAATATTAATAACGTATCTTATGTGGTTGTTTAGAGCTGTGTTTTCATCATTAACTTGGAAGACCCCAAGTCACCTGCAGCTCTTCTGCCAAATCTGTGTGTTTTATTTCTGCTGTTACTCCTGCCTGCCTTTTCCTTCCAAAAATAGAATAATAAAGCAACTTCTTATGTGTTCTTCCTCTGTACCTTATATTGTAATTGCCACATTTCTGTTGTAATATTGATTTGGAAAACTCATCGGTGTTCCAGTGTATAAAGTAATAGAAATCTGAGTCCTGCTAGAGGGAGTTATTTAGTCTTTATTGAAGTGATTTACAGAGAGCTTTCCATCCAAATAAAATGCACAGAGAAAAGGGGGAGATGTACTGAAAATAAATTATGCCTGTCTCCTAAGCAACACCAAGAATACAGATTTTGTCATTTTATTTTTTTCATTTTTTCTTCCTTAATTTTATAAATGAATAATGTTAATGAATTAAGTAAATGTGTATTATGTCTGCATTCCTGGAAAGTTATGGATAATGGGTAACTGGCAAAGTCTATTTTTTTTAACAAATTAAGTAATTTAAAATGTACTTCAGTTCAGTTCAGTTCAGTCACTCAGTTGTGTCTGACTCTATGAGACCCCATGAATCGCAGCACGCCAGGCCTCCCTGTCCATCACCAACTCCCGGAGTTTACTCAAACTCATGTCCATCGAGTCAGTGATGCCATCCAGCCATCTCATCCTCTGTCGTCCCCTTCTCCTCCTGCCCCCAATCCCTCTCAGCATCAGAGTCTTTTCCAATGAGTCAACTCTTTGCATGAGGTGGCCAAAGTATTGGAGTTTCAGCTTCAGCATCATTCCTTCTAAAGAAATCTCAGGGCTGATCTCCTTTAGAATGGACTGGTTGGATCTCCTTGCAGTCCAAAGGACCCTCAAGAGTCTTCTCCAACACCACAGTTCAAAAGCATCAATTCTTTGGAGCTCAGCTTTCTTCACAGTCCAACTCTCACATCCATACTTGACCACTGGAAAAACCATAGCCTTGACTAGACGGACCTTCGTTGACAAAGTAATGTCTCTGCTTTCTAATATGCTGTCTAGGTTGGTCATAACTTTCCTTCCAAGGAGTAAGCATCTTTTAATTTCATGGCTGCAGTCACCATCTGCAGTGATTTTGGAGCCCAGAAAAATAAAGTCCAACACTATTTCCACTGTTTCCCCATCTATTTGCCATGAAGTGATGGGACCAGATGCCATGATCTTAGTTTTCTGAATGTTGAGCTTTAGGCCAACTTTTCCACTCTCCTCTTCACTTTCATCAAGAGGCTTTTTAGTTCCTCTTCACTTTCTGCCATAAGGGTGGTGCCATCTGCATATCTGAGGTTATTGATATTTCTCCCAACAATCTTGATTCCAGCTTGTGCTTCTTCCAGCCCAGCGGTTCTCATGATGTACTCTGCATATAAATTAAATAAGCAGGGTGACAATATACATCCTTGATGTACTCCTTTTCCTATTTGGAGCCAGTCTGTTGTTCCATGTCCAGTTCTAACTGTTGCTTCCTGACTTGCATATAGGTTTCTCAATAGGCAGGTCAGGTGGTCTGGTATGCCCATCTCTTTCAGAATTTTCCATAGTTTCTTGTGATCCACACAGTCAAAGGCTTTGACATAGTCAATAAACCAGAAATAGATGTTTTTCTGGAACTGTCTTTCTTTTTCCATGATCCAGTGGATATTGGCAATTTGATCTCTGGTTCCTCTGGCTTTTCTAAAACCAGCTTGAACATCTGGAAGTTCACAGTTCACGTATTACTGAAGCCTGGCTTGGAGAATTTTGAGCATTACTTTACTAGTGTGTACTTAGGAGAGCTTAAAAAATAGCAGAAACAATATTTTTTGCAAAAGAAAGAAGCCTTTTTCAAATAAGAATTTCATTTTTATTTGTTTGTGCACATAGTTTTTATGGAAACTCTTACTTTTTGATTGCAGTGTTCACATACAGGTAGGCAAAGTACATTTGATTGATACATGAAAAGTCTCACAGTTTCCATAGCATTTGTCTGTGAGTTCAGCCAGGGTGTTATTCCTATTTGATGCTCTCTTGCTTAGGTCCCAGCAAGATTTCCATCAAAGAGCTCAATGAAAATAAGATTATAAATTTGAGGTTCTCCAGGAAGAACATATTTTAGGTAAGAAAGAGATACTGCAGTTGGCATGATGGATATATTGCATTTCTCTCCTCCAAATAAATCAGCAAATATCCTTGAAGTAGAAATATTCATGGGGTAGCAACACTACATGTAATTATATCTCCAAGCTGATGTGATGGGAAATGCTCATAATACATCAGTTTAGCCAAGGAGCTTCACCTGTGACCAGGCACATCATGACACTCATTACCTCATCATAATGTCTTCAAATAAGCTAACAGAAACATCTTGAAGGAAGAGAGAGAAAAAAATCTCAGAGAGGTTATAAGTCTCATGGTAAGAAAGCTTCCAAGCTGTGATTCAAACATGGGCTTACTTCCTTTTTATTCCATATCCTTTCTGCTCTAAAATGCTCAAGCTCCACACAGAAAGACATTAAAAAGAAGAAAGAAGAGAAGATAGAGGGAAAGAGAGAAATAAAGAGAGAGGAAGAAAAAAAGAGAGGGGGAGAGAGAAAAGGAAGGAAGGGAAAAGAAAAGAATACATGCTACTACTGGTGAAAACCAAGTAAGTACAGTTATCATTTCAGTGTATCTCAGTTTTCTATAAGATTTCACCACTGGTAGAAATGCTTTTTCTTTTTTTTTTTTTTAAGTACCTTTTCTTTAATAAAATAGGGCACTCCTTCTGAGGTCTACGAAATCAAAATTTCTAAGTTTCTAAGAATTTCCTGACATCTAGAAATTGAAACTACAATGCCATGCTGACTCACCTTTTTTTTTTTTTTTTTTAAGAAACACACTGGAATATGTTCATCTAGATACCTGTTAGATCCTCCATGGAAAGACATAATACTTTTCTTAGTCAATTTCAGGGTTACCAGTGTCTATGGAACTCCTTTATGAGGAAATGCCAGAAGAGCTTGTGTTCTATTCTTTGGAATAGTCCCAGTATATATAGTGTTTTACTTTGATGACAGGTTTTATTTTTGGAAAATCCAGGAGCCTGGGACAGAATATTGTGGATAAGGTAAAATAAAACAAATAGAATTTAGTATCCACATAGCACAAAATGTGGACCCCCATTGAAAACAAAACAAAAATAGCAACAAATCTGTTTTAAATGCCACGTTATTGACACTGTTAACATGAATAGAGCCACGAGAGGCCTGAACACTGAGACTATAGAGGTGGAATTTTCTCCTACATCTGATATTTTTAAGACTAGAACCCATCTCTGTGAACTCAGTTCAATATCATATTGATATCATGAGTATCGAGTGCTTAGCACAGGGTCTGATAGATAATACACTATCAGTTAAAATTTAGCAGCTTTAATCGTGATGAGGATGATGATTGTGACGATGAATTTTGCCCTTAGACAAATGCCTTCCTTTTTGGAGTCTTTTTTGTCATCCACAAAACAAAGGGATAGAATACAATGAGAGCTAACATTTCCATATCTTTATTTTTTAATTTTTTATTTTATATTGGATTACAGTTGGTCTTCCCTGGTGGCTCAGATTATAAAGAATCTGCCCCAGTGCAAGAGACCTGGGTTCGATCCCTGGATTGGGAGGATCCCCTAGAGAAAGGAATAGCTACCCACTCCAGTATTCTTGCCTGGAGAATCCCATGGACAGAGCAGCCTGGGTACAGTCCATGGGGCCACAAAGAGTCGAACAGGACTGAGGCACTAACACACCCTATAGTTGATTTACAATATTGTGCTAGTTTCAGGTGTATAGCAAACTGATTCAGTTAGTGAGAGTGAAAGGTACTCAGTCATGTCTGACTCTTTGTGACCCCAGGGACTATACAGTCCATGGAATTCTCCAGGCCAGAATACTGGAGTGGGTAGTCTATCCCTTCTCCAGCAGATCTTCCCAACCCAGGAATCAAACTGGGGTCTCTGTCATTGCTGGAGGATTCTTTACCAGCTGAGCTATCAGGGAAGCCCAGTTATACATATACATGCATACATTCAGACTCTTTCCCCATATAGATTATTGAGGAACATTGAGTAGGCTTCCTTGTGCGATATACAATAGGTCCTTATTGATTATCTATTTTATATATAGTAGTTTATATATGTTGAGCCCAACCTCCTAATTTATCCTGCCCACCCTATGTTCCCTCTTTGGTAGCCATAAGTTCGTTTTTGAAGTTTGTGAGTCTGTTTCTATTTTGTAAATAAGTTTATTTGCATCATTTTTAGTGATATAAGTGCTATCATGTGATATTTGTCTGACTTCACTCAATGTGATAATTCCTAGGTCAAATGGCATTATGTCATTATTTTTTATGATTAATATTCCATTGTATATATGTACCACATCTTATTCATCAATTCCTCTCAAGTTGAAGGATATAAAATTAATACACAGAAATCTGTAGCATCCCTATATGTTAACAATGAAAGATCAGGAGAGAAATTAAGAAAAAAAAATCCCATTTACCATCATATCAAAGATAATATATCAGCTAGGAATAGATCTAACTAAAGAGGCAAAAGCCCTGTATTCCACTCCTTAATTCAGTGACTTAGTGACTTGCAAATGTCTCAGGCAAATGTCAGGAGACAGAGCTCAGGTGTGGAGGGTGCAGGTGATACTGGGCAGGTATGTGGTTTTTGAGGTGGAGTGATGTTCAAAAGGAGTCTTACTTTGGCAGTTTTGATTCTCCCCTTCAATTTATCTCAGAGTCAAACCTTTCTCCTTTCTTTACTTTAGGTTCTTGGGTTTTGAGCCTTTTACTAACACCTCCAGGCTGCATTGACATATATTCTGTCTTAGAAACATTGTAGAAGAAATATCCAAGGAGTTCATTATGTGCCTGAACAGCCAGAATAACCAGGTGATTGATAATTGTTTAATAAATAAGATTCGTGTTTCCCAACATGACTAGCAGGTCGGCGGATACTGACTATCAGTTGCTTGAAAGGTATACAGACTTTTCCAGCTGGAAAAAAAGTCAGTTCAGGTATTAGAGGATTCTTTGCATTTGGTCGGTGATATCTGACACTAATCCGCCAGTTGAAAAAAAATATCATCTGGAAAGAACAGCTTCTGGAGAGTTGACACTAGTAGCTTCCTTGGTGAACACTGAAAGACTGACAAACCCAAAATTAATAGGAACTTGGCTTCTGGTGTCTCTGAGATTTAGGGACAGTGGCTGGATTTCATTGCAGAGTTCAGCATGTCTGCCATTGGGACTCAGGGTATGGCATGGACAAGCCTGTGCTTCACTGGGTGAAACCTAGGCATGAGGGCAAGTGTGCCTAGAGACATCGTGATTTTTCTAACATCTCTGCATATCTGAATGTTTTATAATTGGCCTCAAAATATCTTTTCAACCTATTCCTGGCAATGTCCATGTCAATACACCTTTATAGAGAGGCAGTATCACCCTTGAGTGCATGCATGCTCAGTTGTTCAATCATGTCTGACTGTTAGTGACCCCACAGACTATAGTCCACCAGGCTCCTCTGTCCATGGTGTTTTCCTGGCAAGAATACTGGAGTGAGTTGCCATTTCCTCCTCCAGGGGATCTTCCCAACTCAGGGATTGAACCCATGTCTCCTGCGTCTCCTGCACTGGCAGGAAGATTGTTTATCTCTGAGCCACCAGGGAAGCCCAATACAACCCTTAGATATGGGCAGTAGCCATCTGTCCCCTGAAATCTCTGCTTTAGAAGATTCTGTGATTGTCCTCCCACATCCGCCTACCCGTAGAAAGAGCAGTCAGTGAGGTCAGTGGGGCATGTCCATCCAAAATCCACACTTAGGCCACTCAGATATCCCTGCCAAATAACCCTGACCCAGTTCTAGGACTTCCTTGGACCTCTTTCCTAGACATTCCTTTGAGGAAAGATGGAATTGCTGGCATACACAGCTCTAGGGCTTTCTGGTGGCTCAGATGGTGAAGAATCTGCCTGCAATAGAGGAGACACAGGTTCGATCTCTGGGTTGTGAAGATCCCATGGAGAAGGGAATGGCTATCTACTCCAGTATTCTTGCCTGGAAAATTCCACAGACAGAGGATCTTGGTGGGCTACAGCCTATGGAGTCACAAAGAGTCAGACATAACTGAGAGACTAACACGGCAACAGCAGCTCCAGGCTGAGGGGTGGCCAGGCCGAGCTGTTAGGGAGTTGTTTGAAGTACCTCCTTATATGGTAAGATAGAGCTGAGGGTAAAGAAGGGAGAAAAAGGTCACCCTGGTGTTTAGGAATCACGAGCCAGATGTCACCTTCCTTCACATTTGGGTGTAGAATTGCAACACGTCAGAGATTTTGAATTCTAAATTTGGAGTCTTGCTCCAGATCTCCAAAAATGTTATGACTAGGCTTGGGGAAAGTAACAGTGTGCCCTGCTCCCCTCCTACCAGGCAGGTCTGACTCCAAATCACAGACAGCTGGGCTGACCTTGCCCATGAGGACAGACAGAAGAGCAGTTCTCTGCTGGTTCATTCATTTACCAGACATTCACTGAGTACCCACTCTGGACTGGGGTTTCTGATGTACACTCAGGAGACACTGACCAAGACTGACCTGCTCTCTACATCATGACATTTGAAGGGGAAGAGAAAATGTAAAATACAACAATAACTGGGAAGTAGACACTTTCCAATTGTGACGAAATTATGAAACAACCTGATTGAGTGCAGACACAGGGAAAACATGGGAGAGGAATTAACTTGAAAAGAGCTGTTCAAGCTGAATCTCTCTGAGCAAGTAACATTATAGCAGAGCTCTCAAGGGAGAGAAGGAGCCAGCCATGCAAGAGTGGCGCCATGCCTGGGGAGGGGGATTCCAGCCCAGGAGACAAATAAGGAAAGCCTGTGAGGCAAGAAAGTACTTGGAATGTGCCGAGTAATTCAGAAACTTACAAGGAGCCCATGATAAGGGGTTTATATCTTATCTTTTTTGCAATGGGAAGTCGTGAAGGTCTTAAGCTTAATCGGATTTATTAGTATATTTTTTGAAGATCATTCTGACTCCTGTGTGGAAAATGTCTGGAAGAATGGGAGCAGGAGGACTGAATTAGGGAGGACTTGGTAAGAATCCAGGCAAGAGATGATGGTGATGAATTTTATCCATGAAAAAGGCAGGATGCTTCTACACCAAGATATCTTATTTCACTCAAGATAGAACTCACAAATCTTTTCTAAAAATTATTTTATTGAAATATTACTTATTTATAATATTGTATTAATTTCTACTGTATAACAGAGTTATTCTGTTAAATACATTCTTTTTCATTTTCTTTTCCATTATGATTGATTGAATGTGTTTCCCTGTGCTATACACTAGGATTGTTGCTTACCCATCCTGAATATCCTAGTGTGCATCTGCTAATCTCAAACTCCCACTCCATTCCTCCCCTACCCTCCTATACCTTGGCAACCACAAGTCTATTCTTTATGTCTGTGAATCTGTTTCTGTTTCATAGTTTGGTGCATTTATGTCATATTTCAGATTCCACGTGTAAGTAATATACAGTATTTGTCTTGCTCTTTCTGACTTACTTCATTTAGTATGATAATCTCTAGGTCCATCCATGTTGCTGCAAATGGCATCATGCCATTCTGTTTTATGGTTGAGTAATATTCCATTGTATATGTACCATCTTCTTTATCCATTCATCTGTGTGGGATATTTAGGTTGCTTGCATGTCTTGACTATTGTAAATAATGCTTGACCACTGTGGTGCATGTATCCTTTTGAATTATACTTTTCTCCAGATATATGCTCAGGAGTGGGATTGCAAGATCATGTGGTAACTCTCCTTTTAGTTTTTTAAGGGACTTCTATACTGTTGTCCATAGTGACTGTTACCAATTTACATTCCCACCAACAATGTAGAAGATTCCCTTGTCTTCACACCCTTGCCAGCATTTGTTATTTGTGGACCTTTTAATCATAGCCATTCTGATAGGTGGCACTCAATTAAATCTTAAAGGCTGGAACCCTTTCTCTGTTTGAGAGGGAGAGCTACATTCATTTAATTGATCAACAAATGCTTATTAGGCACACACACTGTTTCAAGCCCACTTTAGGGTTGGGGTCTGGAGGTGAAGGAGGCACTGTTCTAGTTTTAGAATTCCTGGAAAGATTCCTGCTGCTCGGAGGCAGGAGCTGGTGGGAGGGGAACGTAGGGCAGGAGTTGGGGAGGAAACCAAGATGGGGTAGCTATCACTGAGGACATTGGTATCAAAATAAAAGTTGACCTAATTTTCCAGGTTAGCTCATGGATATGGCCCAGTGGTAGGGTCTCACCATAGCCAGTTATTGCATTGCTGAACTCTTAAAATGACTTTAAACTATTGATTCTATATTTACTTTGATCTCCTGTAGTTGGAACTAGCGGTAAAATACCACCCTGCTAACGCAGGAGACATAAGAGATGTGGGTTCAGTCTCTGGGCCTGGAAGATCCCCAGGAGGAGGGCGTGGCAACCCACTCCAGTATTGTTGTCTGTAGAATCCAATGGACAGAGGTGCTTGGCGGGCTACCATCCATGGGATGGCAAACAGTTGGACACAACTGAAGTGACTTAGCACACACAATGAATAAGTAAAAAGACAGGACATACTAGAATTGAGCCTTTTGAAGGGGGAGGGGGACTCCCATTTCCATAAGTACATCTTAAAATATATAAAAAATGGCTAAAAGATACACAGAACTGAAAAGCTAGAGGACCATCAGATAAGGCTAGGATTTGGGGAGAGGTAAATAAAAGGAAAGAGAGGTCATCAGAGGGTTTATTTGAAAATCCTGACAGCTGCAGTGGCATCAAGTTGCAGTATGCATAGAAAGGCTTTCTCCAAAATGTCGATGGTCTTTGGGTGTTTAGATAATGGGTGGTTTCTAGTATTTTTTTTTTTTTAACCCTTACCAGTATATTCAAAATTTTCTAAAAGGAATATATGACTTTTGTAATGTGTTATACAAAATATGCTCAATTGCTCAGTGGTGTCCAAGTCTTTGCAGCCCCTGGACTGTAAGCTGCCAGGCTCCTATGTCCATTGAATTTTCCAGACAAGTATACTGGAGTGGGTTGCCATTTCCTCCTACAGGGAATCTTCCCAACCCAGGGATTGAATCTGCATCTTTTGTGTCTCCTGCATTGGCAGGCAGATACTTTACTGTTAGTGCCACCTGGGAAGCCCATGTTGTACAAAAAGTAAGCACATAATGAATTTTTATTGAGATGAACATGTGGAGAGTGAGGAGATAAATGCTGCACTCACCGGAACCCACCTCACCTGTGGAAGCTTACTTTATGATGAGTGTAGTGTTATGAAGATAAAGGTTATATTTTAATTGTTATGGGAGAAGTAATTTCTCTTTGTTTAGAAAATGAAGTCAAAGTTGTCATGTACAGATGGGAGAGTTGGGCCATAGAGAAGACTGAGCACCAAAAAATTGATGCTTTCAAATTGGTGCTGGAGAAGACTCTTGAGGGTCTCTTGGACAGCAAGGAGATCAAACCAGTCAATCCTTAAGGAAATCAACCTGGATATTCCTTGGAAGGATTGATGCTGAAGCTGAAGTGCCAATAATTTGGGCACCTGATGCAAAGAGCTGATTCTTTGAAAAGACCCTGATTCTGGGAAAAATTGAGGGCAAGAGGAGAAGGGGACAAGAGAGGACAAGATGGTTGGATGACATCACTGACTCATTGGGTTTGAGCAAGCTCTGGGAGATGGAGAAGGACAGGGAAGCCTGTCATGCTACAGTTCATGGGGTCACAAAGGGTCAGACACAACTTAAAGACTGAAAAACAACAAAGGCATATTTGACCATAGAAGCGTATGACCCTCTATCTCAGGGTCATAGAGGTTTGGGTATAAAAATGTGTTAGAAAGTTGTTTGTGAGACTCAACCCAGTCCTAGGCATGTCCAAACTGCTCAGCTGTCAGTTTAAACTTGGACTGAACTTCTGTCTCCATTTTTATAGCATAGCAACAGAATATGTTTAGAATCATGACCATGGATGCTTGAAAATCCTAGGTGATCAAAACTATTTCTAAATATCAGGCCAGATGCTACAGGGAAGGACCTTTCATTCTTCTGGCCCCTGACTATCGCTCAGAGATGTGGGTTTATGTTTTTATTTGTTTTTGTATAGTTTCCAGCCATTGTAGAATTTTTTTTTTTTTTTAACTGAGAGTTGGACTATAAAGAAAACTGGGTGCCAAAGAATTGATGCTTTTGAACTGTGGTGTTGGAGAAGACTCTTGAGAGTTCCTTGGACTTCAAGGAGATCCAACTAGTCTATCCTAAAGGAAATCAGTCCTAAATATTCATTGAAAGGACTGACACTGAAACTTCAATACTTTGGCCACCTGATGTGAAGAGCTGACTCATTTGAAAAGACCCTGATGCTGGGAAAGATTGAAGGTGGGAGAAGAAGGGGATGACAGAGTATGAGATGGTTGGGTGGCATCACTGACTCTATGGACATGACTTTGAGTAGGCTCAGGGAGTTGGTGATGGACAGGGAAGCCTGGCATGCTGCGGTCCATGGGGTCACAAAGAGTCAGACACTACTGAATGACTGAACTGAATATTAAAAATTGAGTTTCTGTACAAGTATTTGAATGTTTGTTTTATCTTTAAGAACCCAGGTGTCCTCTACCATCTGCAGGGCCACACTCAGCTCCATGCAGGCTTGGCTGCGCCTTTGGGTGATTGTTTCCCTATACTCCCCCAAATTCCCTTTTGTTTTCCAGTCTGAGGACAAATGTAGGTGTCAGTTACCACCTCTTTTTAAGTGGCAGAATGCTATTTATTTATGTTTCTATCAAAGGTAATAGATAAAACGGTGCACCAGAGGGTCATATATGTTGAGAAAAAAATGAGAAAGAGCAGATTCCTTCATGGCAGTGAACAATATTCAAATAACATGCAGATACCCATGTGATGTGGTTGGCTTCTGTTGGCATTGAGCTATTTTTAGTATATAAATTTAAAAATTTATTGGACTATGCTTGGTCTTTGTTGCTGTACACAGGCTTTCTCTAGTTGCAGTCAGCAAGGGCTACTCTCTAGTTGTGTTGTGTGTCTTCTCATTCTGGTGACTTCTCATGGAGCACAGGCTCTAGGGCACACAGGTTTCAGTAGTTGTGGCACATGGGCTGAGTTGCCCCGGGAGGCATGTGGGATTGTCCCAGATTAGGGATTGAACCCATGTCCCCTGCAATGGCAGGCAGATTCATAACCACTGGATCACCAAGGAAGTCCTGGCATTGAGCTTTTGATTCTTGCCCTAAGTTTTAAGATATTCATGAGGCTAGAGTGCCAACTAAGAAGACCTTATGGAGAGAATGGAGTTGGGTATTTCATATTCAAAGCATTCTTTTCCATCAGAAGACCCCCTCCACCTCCACCATACTCTATTCCATCCCCAAAATAACACAATAAGAGTTGGGAATTTCCTAGTTTGAACACTAAGAGAGAAAGTTTGGGATTGCCTACTGACTTTTGCCTGTTTGTACCTACAATTTTTGAAACAAAAGTTGAACTATTTCCTTCCAGTGTTCATTCTAAATGAGGTAAATGGAAAGTCCTTATATTATCTAAACAATGAATGGAAAACCGAAGGGCTCTCCCAAGTAGTTTTTTTTTTACTAAACTTTCCTAAAAATCTATGAATTCTAGGTTACAAGGGTAAATATCAATAGAAGACAGGCTGGTTAGATGGCTACTTGGAAGTATCGACAGGAAATTAAATTTGCAAAACAGAAGTAAAAGCCATGGTAGAATTTTTGTATGCAGGGACAAAAGGAAGGAAATTGATATTGAGATTTTTGTAGCATTCTTCTCTGGTGATATCGAATTGAAGAGCACACAGTGTCATTTATCAAAAGGTCAAACCTAAGATGACTTAGCAGAATATTCTAAGACCAAAAATCATGTGAGAGACCCAAATCTCAAAGATACAGAGGCCTAGGCAAATGAGATATCTCCAAGTTAGGTATCTCAGCATGTTTATTTATTTGTTTGCAATTTTTAGAGATGATGCCCACAGAGTTTTACTATGTAAAGTCATTCTGGAATATCAGCACACTTTTCTAAGTAAATATGATAAATGTTTACTGAAATAAATTATTGATTTTATTCACAAGTTCTGTAATATTAATAATAAATACACTTGGGTATGAATGGGATAGCCAACAGTATAAGAGATAAATTATGTCTCTGCATTCTGAACTAACAAGAATGGGTGCATGTAAGAATTTTGGGGGGAAATTTCCTTTTGTTTTTTGATGGTAATATCTTTGACCACCTGATACAAAGAAACCACTCACTGGAAAAGACTCTGATGCTGGGAAAGATGGAAGTCAGGAGGAGAAGAGGATGACAGAGGATGAGATGGTTGAATGGCATCACTGACTCAATGGACATGAATTTGAGTAAGCTCTGGGAGATGGCGAAGGACAGGGAATCCTGGTGTGCTGCAGTCCATGGAGTTGCATATCAGTTGGACATTACTGAGTGACTGAACAATAAAAATATGTTGATAAATATTCTGGCAGCTGCAGATTTAATAAAGAAGTGAAGAGGTAGTATAGAAAGAGGGCAGTTCAAAAGACACTTTAAATTTATTTTAAAAAATGAATAATAGCCGTACATGTATTTGGGTATTTATTTTAGGAAAGAAAAGGACTGGAAACAGCTACAAATTTGAGATGAAATGATGGAATGTATAGACCTCTTATGGGGGAGACAAGAAGTCCTCTGTCCTACCACCAAACACCTCTGAAACCTTATAAAGGGAAGGTGGGAGGTGAGGTGTCTTTGAGATTATTTCAGGCTCAGCCATTCTCTGCAGTGATCACTTTGTTCAGATATGTGTTTGCAGAGCTGCCTTGATGAAAGTGAAAAAGGAGAGTGAAAAAGTTGGCTTAAAGCTCAACATTCAGAAAACGAAGATGATGGCATTCAGTCCCCTCACTTCATGGCAAATAGATGGGGAAACAGTGGAAACATTGGCTGACTTTATTTTGGGGGGGTTCAAAAATCACTGCAGATGGTGACTGCAGCCATGATATTAAAAGATGCATACTCCTTGGAAGGGAAATTATGACCAACCTAGACAGCATATTAAAATGCAGAGACGTTACTTTGTCAACAAAGGTTCATCTAGTCAAAGCTATGGTTTTTCCAGTGGTCATGTATGGATGTGAGAGTTGGACTATAAAGAAAGCTAAGTGCCAAAGAATTGATGCTTTTGAGCTGTGTTGTTGGAGAAGTCTCTTGAGAGTCCCTTGGACTGCAAGGAGATCCAACCAGTCCATGCTAAAGGAGATCAGTCCTGGGTGTTCATCGAACGACTGATGTTGAAGCTGAAACTCCAATATTTTGGCCACCTAATGCTAAGGGTTGACTCATTTGAAAAGACCCTGATGCTGGGAAAGAATGAGGGCAGGAGGAGAAGGGGATGACAGAGAATGAAATGATTGGATGGCATCCCTGATTCAATGGACATGGGTTTGGGTGGACTCCGGGAGTTGGTGATGGACAGGGAGGCCTGGTGTGCTCTGGTTCATGGGGTCACAAAGAGTCAGACACTACTGAGAGACTGAACTTAACTGAACTTAAGCTTAAAATAATAATCTTATTTATTAATTGTCAGACTTCCTGGGAGAGGTCTCAAACTGTCAGATTGGGGATTGCATGAGGCCTGTCCAGGAAATATGCATTGTCCAAGAGTTATTGTCCCATATGCTGTTTGGGAGGACAAAATAGAGTTTGTTGGAAAGAGTTAAGCACTTCAGTTCAGTTCAGTTCATTTCCATCGCTCGGTCATTTCCCACTCTTTGCGACCCCATGAATTGCAGCACGCCAGGCCTCCCTGTCCATCACCAACTCCCAGAGTTCACCCAAACTCACGTGCATCAAGTCGGTGATGCCATCCAGACATCTCACCCTCTGTCGTCCCCTTCTCCTCTGCCCCCAATCCATCCCAGCATCAGGGTCTTTTCCAATGAATCAACTCTTCACATGAGGTGGCCAAAGTACTGGAGTTTCAGCTTCAGCATCATTCCTTCCAAAGAAATCCCAGGGCTGATCTCCCTTAAAATGGACTTGCAGTCCAAGGGAGTCTCAAGAATCTTCTCCAACACCACAGTTGAAAAACCAATTCTTCGGTGCTCAGCTTTCTTCACAGTCCAACTCTCACATCCATACATGACCACGGGAAAAACCATAGCCTTGACTAGTTGGACCTTTGTGGGCAAAGTAATGTCTCTGCTTTTGAATATGCTATCTAGGTTGGTCATAACTTTCCTTCCAAGGAGTAAGCGTCTTTTAATTTCATGGATGCAGTCACCATCTGCAGTGATTTTGGAGCCCAGAAAAATAAAGTCTGACACTGTTTCCACTGTTTCCCCATCTATTTCTCAGGAAGTGATGGGGCCAGATGCCATGATCTTCGTTTTCTGAATGTTGACCTTTAAGCCAACTTTTTCATTCTCCACTTTCACTTTCATCAAGAGGCTTTTTAGTTCCTCTTCACTTTCTGCCATAAGGGTGATGTCATCTGCATATCTGAGATTATTGATATTTCTCCCAGCAATCTTGATTCCAGATTGTGCTTCTTCCAAGCCCAGCATTTCTCATGATGTACTCTGCATATAAATTAAATAAGCAGGGTGACAATATACAGCCTTAGCGTACTCCTTTTCCTATTTGGAACCAGTCTGTTGTTTCATGTCCAGTTCTAACTGTTGCTTCCTGACTTGCATATAGGTGTCTCAAGAGGCAGGTCAGGTGGTCTGGTATGCCCATCTTTTTCAGAATTTTCCACAGTTTCTTGTGATCCACACAGTCAAAGGCTTTGGCATAGTCAATAAAGCAGAAATAGATGTTTTTCTGGAACTGTCTTGCTTTTTCAATGATCCAGCGGATGTTGGCAATTTGATCTCTGGTTCCTCTGCCTTTCCTAAATCCAACTTGAACATCTGGAAGTTCATGGTTCACATATTGCTGAAGCCTGGCTTGGAGAATTTTGAGCATTACTTTACTAGTGTGTGAGATGCATGCAATTGTGTAATAGTTTGAGCATTCTTTGGCATTGCCTTTCTTTGGGATTGGAATGAAAACTGACCTTTTCCAGTCCTGTAGCCACTGCTGAGTTTTCCAAATTTGTTGGCATATTGAGTGCAGCACTTTCACAGTATCATCTTTCAGGATTTGAAATATCTCAACTGGAATTCCATCACCTCCACTGGCTTTGTTCATAGTGATGCTTTCTAAGGCCCACTTGACTTCACATTCCAGGATGTCTGGCTCTAGGTGAGTGATCACATCATTGTGATTATCTGGGTCATGAAGATGAAGATCTTTTTTGTACAGTTCTTCTGTGTTTTCTTGCCACCTCTTCTTAATATCTTCTGCTTCTGTTAGGTCCATACCATTTCTTTCTTTATCGAGCCCATCTTTGCATGAAATGTTCCCTTGGTATCTCTAATTTTCTTGAAGAGATCTCTAGTCTTCCCCATTCTGTTGTTTTCCTGTATTTCCTTGCATTGATCACTGAGGAAGGCTTTCTTATCTCTCCTTGCCATTCTTTGGAACTCTGCATTCAAATGGGTATATCTTTCCTTTTCTCCTTTGCTTTTCACTTCCCTTTTTTCACAGCTATTTGTAAGGTCTCCTCAGACAGCCATTTTCATTTTTTGCATTTCTTTTTCTTGGGGATTGTCTTGATCCCTGTCTCTTATACAATGTCATGAACCTCTGTCCATAGTTCATCAGGTACTGTATCAAATCTAGTCCATTAAATCTATTTCTCACTTCCACTGTATAATCATAAGTGATTTGATTTAGGTCATACATGAATGTCTAGTAGTTTTCCCTCCTTTCTTCAATTTAAGTCTGAATTTGGCAATAAGGAGTTCATGATCTGAACCACAGTCAGCTCCTGGTCTTGTTTTTGCTGACTGTATAGAGCTTCTCCATCTTTGGCTGCAAAGAACATAATCAGTCTGATTTTGATGTTGACCTTCTGGTGACATCCATGTGTAGAGTTTTCTCTTGTGTTGTTGGAAGAGGGTGTTTGCTATGACCAGTGCGTTTTCTTGGCAAAACTCTATTAACCTTTGCCCTGCTTCATTTAGTATTCCAAGGCCAAATTTGCCTGTTACTCCAGGTGTTTCTTGACTTCCTACTTTTGCATTCCAGTCCCCTATATTGAAAAGGACATCTTTTTTGGGTGTTAGTTCTAAAAGGTCTTGTAGGTCTTCATAGAACCGTTCAACTTCAGCATTACTTCAGCTTCTTCAGCGTTACTGGCTGGGGCATAGACTTGGATTACCGTGATATTGAATGGTTTGCCTTGGAAACGAACAGAGATCATTCTGTCGTTTTTGAGATTGCATCCAAGTACTGCATTTTGGACTCTTTTGTTGACCATGATGGCTTCTCCAATTCTTCTACGGGATTTCTGCCCACAGTAGTAGATATAATGGTCATCTGAGTTAAATTCGCCCATTCCAGTCCATTTTAGTTCACTAATCCTAGAATGTCGACGTTCACTCTTGCCATTTCATGTTTGACCACTTCCAATTTGCCTTGATTCATGGACCTAACATTCCAGGTTCCTATGCAATATTGCTGTTTATAACATTGGACCTTTCTTCTATCACCAGTCACATCCACAATTCAGTATTGTTTTTGCTTTGGCTCCATCCCTTCATTTTTTCTGTAGTTAAATTTCTCCACTGATCTCCAGTAGCATATTGGGCACCTACCAACCTGGGGAGTTCCTCTTTCAGTATCCTATCATTTTGCCTTTTCATACTGTTCATGGGGTTCTCAAGGCAAGAATACTGAAGTGGTTTGCCATTCCCTTCTCCAGTGGACCACATTCTGTCAGACCTCTCCACCATGACCCACCCATCTTGGGTGGCCCCACAGCATGGCTTAGTTTCATTGAGTTAGACAAGGCTGGGGTCCATGTGATCAGATTGGCACTTAGGAGTTCCTAAAAGAAAAAAAAAAAAAGTACTTTGTAATTATCTTTAAAAAATCAGCTTTGGCAAGCCTGGGCCACATTCCTATAGATTAGGATGTTAATATTAAGGCAGAGTTATGGCCACCCCAGGGAGCATGGGCCAAGTGCCCTCTCAAGTCACCAGCCCTCCTGATATTAAAGCTGTGTCTGATGTCACCTTTCTGCTAATTGATTCCCATTGATTCCCATTACCTGTGAGAATGTTGTTCATGAGCATAGCACCTGTGTTCTTTCAATTAGCTGAATGCATAACCACAGATGATGTCTGATTCACTCCCAATGATGCAGAAGCAAATGTGTTGAGAAAGCTGGGAAGTCAGGCTGAAACTTAGAAGCACTATCATGTCAGTTGGATTATGTCTTGTCAGAAACATAATTCATATACTCTGTATGACCCAGATATTGGGTGAGCATTATGAAATTTCTTCTCTTCCTCAACTTACTTCTTTAAAAAAGTTAAAATAATGATTCAATACAGTAACCACAGGAAACTAGGTTTTGACTCAGTGTGATAGTAAGTCAATTCCAAGAAAACAAGAAGCCAAAGAAGTAATTCAGCATCAAGAAGTAAAAAGACTATTTTTCCTGAGTAATTATTTTACAACTATTTACATGTATTGAGGGGGTTAAGAATTATTAAATGTATTTTCTGCCTTGGCTCGGTTCTTTACATTTCTCCCATTTTATAAGAAGTGAAACCCAGTTAGAGGCCCACCCGGTGGGTAAACACACAAATGGGTTTGTTGACAAAGCTGCAACACTCCTCTCTTCCCTCTTATTTTCTGGTCTCAGACGAAAGGGACAGAGCCTCTTCAGGAGTTAAGTGACGGCACCCTGGAATGAAAAAAAATATGCCCTCCAAAAATGAAATTCAGCTAATTATATGTTATTCACCTCCTTAGATACAGAAGGTGGACTTGTGATTTGTGCTTGTTCAAGAAGAAAATTGCTTGATAGCAGTGGCTGTGCTATCAGGATTCATAAGAGGAAGATGATTATCTGTTAATTTTGGAGTAAAGAGGCCTTCTACCACACAAGGCAAAAATGAAGCAAAAGCCATGCATTGCTCAGAGACCAAAAAAAAGTATTTGTTTTTGATGGAATAATTATTATTTAGAGCAAATCAGGTTGGAATTGTAAAATAACTAGAGTTTGTAGATATCATTATCAGTCTGGAGAATTCAGTAAGAAACATGCAGATGTCATGACACTGATAAGGAATAGAATGTATTTGAATCTATGACTGAAGTTATTCAGCAGCAGCAGCAGCAGCAGCATACATACACGGAGAAGGCAATGGCACCCCACTCCAGGACTCTTGCCTGGAAAATCCCATGGACGGAGGAGCCTGGAAGGCTGCAATCCATGGAGTCGCTGATGGTTGGACGCGACTGAGCGACTTCACTTTCACTTTTCACTGTCATGCATTGGAGAAGGAAATGGCAACCCACTCCAGTGTTCTTACCTGGAGAATCCCAGGGACAGGGGTGCCTGGTGGGCTGCCGTCTATGGGGTCGCACAGAGTCAGACACGACTGAAGTGACTTAGCAGCAGCAGCAGCATACATACATGTGCATACATACACACGCATAGTGTTTAGGAAGAAAGCAGGCTTTGAAAAGTCAATATATTTTTCAAGATTTTTAAAGTGTAAAGCAGTTTTAGATTTACAGCAAAATTGAGAGGAACATACAGAAATTTCCTGTATTCCCTCCTCCCCCATTTCATGCATGCCTGCATGTATGCTAAGTTGCTTCAGTCCGTTTCCTAATTGTTTCTGATCGTGTGGACTGTAGCCCACCAGGCTTTTGTGTCCATGGGATTCTCTAGGCAAGACTACTTTGGGGTACATTGCCGTGCCCTCCTCCAGGGGATCTTCCTGACCCAGGGATTGAACTCATGTCTCTTAACATCTCCTACATTGGCAGGCAGCTTCTTTTCCACTAGTGCTACATGGGAAGCCCACATTAATACATAGCCTCCCTTAAAGCTCAACATTCAGAAAACAAAGATCATGGCATCTGGTCCCATCACTTCATGGGAAATAGATGGGGAAACAGTGTCAGACTTTATTTTTGGAGGGCTCCAAAATCACTGCAGATGGTGATTGCAGCCATGAAATTAAAAGATGCTTACTCCTTGGAAGGAAAGTTATGACCAACCTAGATAGCATATTCAAAAGCAGAGATACTACTTTGCCAGCAAAGGTTCGTCTAGTCAAGGCTATCAGTTTTCCAGTGGTCATGTGCGGATGTGAGAGTTGGACTGTGAAGAAAGCTGAGTGCTGAAGAATTGATGCTTTTGAACTGTGGTGTTGGAGAAGACTCTTGAGAGTCCCTTGGATGGCAAGGAGATCCAACCAGTCCATTCTGAAAGAGATCAGCCCTGGGATTTCTTTGGAAGGAATGATGCTGAAGCCGAAACTCCAGTACTTTGGCCACCTCATGCGAAGAGTTGACTCATTGGAAAAGACTGATGCTGGGAGGGATTGGGGGCAGGAGGAGAAGGGGACAACAGAGGATGATGGCTGGATGGCATCACTGACTTGATGGACATGAGTCTGGGTGAACTCTGGGAGTTGGTGATGGACAGGGAGGCCTGGCATGCTGGGATTCATGGGGTCGCAAAGAGTCGGACATGACTGAGTGACTGATGTGATCTGATCTGATTTGATTACTAACATCTCCCACCAGGATGTTACATTTATCACAATTAATGAGCCTACATTGACACAGCATGATCACTCAGAGTCCATAGTTTACATTAAGCTTCAATTCCTGGTGTTATATATTCTGTGGATTTGGACAAATGTATAATGCCATGATTCCACCATTTTTCTATCACTTGGGGTATTTTCGCTGCTCTAAAAATTCTGTGCTCCACCTGTTCATCACTCCATCCCTTCATCTTCTGGTAACTGTTTCCATAGTTTTGCTTTTTCCACAATGTCATATTGTTGGAATCATAAAATATGTAGCCTTTTTGGGTTCAAAGTAAACACACTCTTGTATGATCCAGCGATTGCGTTCCTTAGTACCCAAAGTATTTGAAAACATATATCCACCGAAAAACCTGCACATGATGTTTACAGAATTTTTATTCATAATGTCAAAATGTTGAAGCCATCAAGATGCCCTTCAATAAATGAATGGATAAATAAATTTTATCAATAGTACATCCAGAGAATAGATTATTCAATGCTAATAAATAAGCTCATCAAATTATGAAAAAAACATGAAGAAAACTTTTATGCCTGATACTTGGTTTGGATTCTGATTATTTTAAGTGGTTTTAATAGGGTTTCCCTGGTGGCTTAGATGGTAAAGAATCTGCCTGCAGTGCAGGAGACCTGGGTTCAATCTCTGTATCAGGAATATCCTTTGGAGGAGGGAATGGCAACCCACTCAAGTGTTCTTTCCTGGAGAACACTATGGACAGAGGAGCCTGACAGGCTGCAGTTTATGGGATCAAAGAGTTGGATACAACTGAGTGACTAACCCTGCTTTTCACTTTCACTTTCAATAATGGTTACTAAGAATTGACTTCTGTATCTAGTCTGTCCCTGGTAAATAGAAGTTAGCTTTAATTTGGGAAATATTTCATTATTTATTATTAATATTTCTAAAATTACTAGGATACATTCTATTGTACCTACTTATAAATACTTTAGAGCAGTGATTATCAATCAGAAGGAATTTTAACCTCATACAGGGGACATTTGACAATATATGGGTACATTTTTATTATGACTAGAGATGGAAGGGAGATGCTCCTGGTGTTCACTGGTAGAGACCAAGGATGTTGATAAATATTATACAGGGCACAGGACAGGCTCTTGATACAAAGTACAGTTCAGTTCAATTCAGTTCAGTCACTCTAGAACCCTAAATATGAATCTTCAAGTTGAGAACTTTCAAAGATGAGAATGTGCATCTGGTCCCAGCAAGGAACCAGAACTGGTGCTATCAAATCAGGTGTGAGTGAAACTGCAGCTCTCCCTCCATCTCTTATTGTTGTTAATCCTTCAGCTCTACCATCTCCCACCTCTGCTCTCTCCTCCAGTCAGTAACTCTTCTTGCCTGTTCACTTGATGCCAGCCATTGTATGCCAGCTGTTGTACTGTACTACTGTACTTGACAAGGTACTGTACTATAAAATTTTAAATGTTTTCTTTATTTTTTATGTGTTTGTTTTTATGTATGTGAAAAATGTTACTGTATAAACCTATTATAAACTTAATCAACATCAATGTGTATGCTCAGTCATGCCCAACTCTTTTGTGGCCCCATGATACAGCCCTCCAGGCTCCTCTGTCCATGGGATTTTTCAGGCAGGAATACTGGAGTGGGTTGCATTTCCTTCTCCAGTGGATCTTCTTGACCCAGGGATTGAACCTGTATCTCCTGTGTCTCCTGCATTGCAGGCGAATTCTTTATCCCCTGAGTCATCAGAGAAGCCTGTTTGTGTATGCAATTTAAAATATATTTTCTGAAAAATGGAAAATTTCAATGATGAGGAAAAACAGAATTTTTATATGGAATTGACGAAGTGTCTCTAAATCAGTGCTTCTTACCCTATGAGAAATGAAGGAACATTGTTTTATTTCTAAAATTAAAAATATATAAGTTATAAGTATAAGATGTGAATAACTAGTAAAATAAAGTGTTACAAGTCCCATAAATAAAATAGAAGCCTCAATTTTTAATTTTTATTTATTTATTTAGCTGTGCCATAAAGCTTCTGGCTCTTAGTTCCCTGACCAGGGACTGAACCTGGACCCTTGGAAGTGAAAGTGTGGAGTTTTAACCACTGGACAGCCAGGGAATTTCCCAAGCCCCAATTTTTAAAAATTAATTAATTTATTTTAATTGGAGGCTAATTACTTTACAATATTGTAGTGGTTTTTGCCATGCATTGACATCAGTCAGCCATGGTGTACATGTGTTCCCCATCCTGAACCCCCCTCCTATTTCCCTCCCCATTCCCTCAGGGTCATCCCAGTGAACCAGCCCTGACAGCCCTGTCTCATGCATTGAATCTGAACTGGCAATCTGTTTCACATATGGTAATATACATGTGTCAATGCTATTTTCTCAAATCATCCCACCCTCACCTTCTCCCACAGAGTCCAAAAGTCTGTTCTTTACATCTGTGTCTCTTTTTCTGTCTCACATATAGGGTCATTGTTACCATCTTTCTAAATTCCATATATATGTGTTAATATACTGTATTGGTTTTTTTCTTTCTGACTTACTTCACTCTGTACTATAGGCTCCAGTTTCTTCCACCTCATTAGAACTGATTCAAATGCATTCTTTTTAATAGCTGAGTAGTATTCCATTGTGTATATGTACCACAGCTTTTTTATCCATTTGTCTGCTGATGGACATCTAGGTTGCTTCCATGTCCTAGCTATTGTAAACAGTGCTGTGATGAACATTGGAGTACATATGGCTCTTTCAATTCTGGCTTCCTTGGTGTGTATGCCCAGCAGTAGGATTGTTAGATAGTATAGTGGTTCTATTTCCAGTTTTTTAAGGAATCTCCACACTGTTCACAGTGGCTGTACTATTCCCACCAACAGTGTACAAGGGTTCCCTTTTCTCTGCACCCTCTCCAGCATTTATTGTTTGTAGACTTTTTGATAGCAGCCATTCTGACTGGTGTAAGATGGTACCTCATTGTGGTTTTGATTTGCATATCTCTGATAATGAGTGATATTGAGCATCTTTTCATGTGTTTGTTAGCCATCTGTATGCCTTCTTTGGAGAAATGTCTATTTAGTTCTTTGGCCCATTTTTTGATTGAGTCGCTTATTTTTCTGGAATTGAGCTACAGGAGTTGCTTGTATATTTTTGAGATTAATTCTTTGTCAGTTGCTTCATTTGCTATTATTTTCTCTCATTCTGAAGGTTGTCTTTTCACCTTGCTTATAGTTTCCTTCGTTGTGCAAAAGCTTTTAATTTTAATTAGGTCTCATTTGTTTATTTTTTCTTTTATTTCCATTACTCTGGGAGGTGGGTCATAGAGGATCCTGCTGTGATTTATGTCAGAGAGTGTTTTTCCTATGTTTTCCTCTAGGAGTTTTATAGTTTCTGGTCTTACATTTAGATCTTTAATCAATTTTGAGCTCATTTTTGTGTATGGTGTTAGAAAGTGTACTAGTTTGATTCTTTTACAAGTGGTTGACCAGTTTTCCCAACACCACTTGTTGAAGAGATTGTCTTTTCTCCATTGTATATTCTTGCTTCCTTTGTCAAAGATAAAATGGATTTATCTCTGGGCTTTCTATTTTGTTCCATTGATCTATAGTTCTGTCTTTATGCCAGTACCATACTGTCTTAGTGACTGTAGTTTTGTAGTATAGTCTGAAGTCAGGCAGGTTGATTACTCTAGTTCCATTCTTCTTTCTCAAGATTGCTTTGGCTTTTTGAGGTTTTTTGTATTTCCATACAAATTGTGGAATTATTTGTTCTAGTTTTCTGAAAAATGCCATTGGTAGCTTGATAGGGATTGCATTGAATCTATAGATTGCTTTGGGTAGTATACTCATTTTCACTATATTGATTCTTCCAATCCATGAACATGGTATATTTCTCCATCTATTTGTGTCATCTTTGATTTCTTTCATCAGTGTTTCATAGTTTTATATATATATAGGTTTTGTTTCTTTAGGTAGATTTATTCCTAAGTATTTTATTCTTTTCATTGCAATGGTGGATGGAATTGTTTCCTTAATTTCTCTCTGTTTTCTCATTGTTAATGTATAGGAATGCAAGGGATTTCTATGTGTTAGTTTTATATCTGCAACTTTACTATATTCATTGATTAGCTCTAGTAATTTTCTGGTGGTGTCTTTAGGGTTTTCTGTGAAGAGGATCATGTCATCTGCAAACAGTGAGAATTTTACTTCTTTTCCAACCTGGATTCCTTTTATTTATTTTTCTTCTCTGATTGCTGTGGTTAAAAATTCCAAAACTATGTTGAATAGTAGTGGTGAGAGTGGGCACCCTTGTCTTGTTCCTGACTTTAGGGAAAATGCTTTCAGTTTTTCATCATTGAGGATGTTTGCTGTGGGTTTATCATATATCACTTTTATTATGTTGAGGTATGTTCTATACAGCACAGATGATAAAACATCTAGGTTAATGGTGAAAAGATTCTCCACAGTGAGGGACACCCAGAGAGGTTCACACAGTTACATGGAGAAGAGAAGAGAAGAGGGAGGAGGGAGATAGAGGTGACCAGGAGGAGAAGAGGGGGAATCAAAAGGGGAGAGACCAATCTAGCCAGTAATCAGTTCCCTAAGTGTTCTACAGGGCCCAGAACACCTGGAGAAATTCACAGAGTTAAGTAGAGAAGAGAAGGGGGAGAGAGGAGATAGAGGTGACCTGGGGGAGAAAGTGAAGAGAAGTGAAGTCGCTCAGTCATGTCCAACTCTTTGCAACCCCATGGACAGTAGTCTACCAGGCTTTGCAGTCCATGGGATTTTCCAGGCAAGAATACTGGAGTGGGCTGCCATTTCCTTCTCCAGGGGATCTTCCCAACCCAGGGATTGAATCTGTGTTTCCTGCATTGCAGACAGACACTTTACCTTCTAAGCCACCAGGGGGAGAGAGCAATCAAACTAGTAATCACACCCCTAGGTAAAAATAGGTACTGAAGATTAGATTTCTAAGAGTATATAATTGATAACAAACACCCAAAAGCAAAGATTAAAAGTCTAGAGTAGAGGTCAGACTCTCAAAAATACAATATTAAAAATACAAAACAAAATCAATCACAAAAATTGTAAAAAATATATATATATGAAATTTGCTTTAAAAATAGGGTCTTTTTTTTTTTTTTGCAAGGTAATAGTAGGTTTAAAAATGAAAATTAAAAGATAATAAAGAACTTAAAAATGAAAAAAATTTAAAAATGGTAATAGTAAAAATATGTCTAGGAATTTCTCTGGAGCTGTTGAGGACAGTGTAGGGTCAGGTCAATTTCAGATAGTTCCTTGTTCCAACTTATACTTCTTCTCAAGGTCTATAGGCCCCTTCCAATGCTTAGTCAATGCTAACTACAGGATTTTAATCTGTTGCACCTGTCACTTCCAGAGTGGTTCCCTCTTCTTTATTTATTTTGGCTTCCTCTGTTTGCAAGTCTCTTCAGTGTCTAATTTCCACCCTGACACATGGGGCGAAGGTGGTCACTTATTTAGGCTCACTTGTTCAGTTGTGCTGTGGGGAGGGAGGAACACTGCAAACAAATATCACTGGTGTGTGTGGGGAGTGCTTGCAGTGTATGGACCACGCTGGGTTTGCCCCAGCTCACGGCGTGTGTGACTTCCCAGTCTACACTGCTCAGGCTCTAGGTTGCTCTGCAGGGAAACTGTCCAAAATGGGCCCTGTGTTTCGTGTACTTCCCAGGTCTAAGCTGCTCAGGTTCAGGTTCTCGGGTACTCGACAAAGGCACAGACTTGGTTGGGCATGCATTTTGTGCCCTTCTTAGGTCTGAGCAGCTTAGGTGACCAGCTGCTTGGCATGCACACTGTCCCATGTGGGCTGTGCATCTTAATCACCTCCCTGGTCCCAGCCACTCAGTTTCCTGGGTGTGCTGCAAGACTGCCATCTCAGGTGTGCTGTGTGTCTCCTCTGGAGAGTTGAACTCTGGCTGCAACCCTCCTGAAGATGTCAACCATCCAGGATCCCAGGAAGACTTGGTTAGACACTGGGAGCCTGCTCACAGTTTGGTGGAGGATGCTGTCTCTGGGGCTGAGATTGCTCCTCGCCTTCCAGTTCTGGCTGTTACCGCTTGCCTCTCTGGCAGGGGCTGGGCCAGTCCGCAGCCAGCTAGCTCTCCTTTGGCATTTGCTCAATCCTTTGTTCTATGAGCCAGGCCAGGCTATGCTTTAGGTTAGAGTTTTTGTGGGAAAGTTCTCTCTCTCTCTATGGCTGTCCCACTGTTTGGGTTGCTATCTCACGTTAGCTCCCTCAGATTGTCCTCAGGGCGTTCAGGCCCAGCTCTTACCCTAAGCATGCAACCCATGCCTCCCTCTTCAGCCCCCGCTCACTGGTGGTGGATGCGAGCATCTGGGCTATTTCTCCACTAGGAGTTGTGGTTAGGTGCACATTCTGTGGGGTTTTTTGGTTTTGTTTTGTTTTGTTTTTTCCCCCTCCTGGTTATGTTGCCCTCTGAGATTCCAAAGCTTCCCACAGACCTGCTGGTGAGAGGGTTTCCTTGTGTTTGGAAACTCCTTCATGATTCCCTCCGCAGGACAGGTCTCTGTCCCTAACACTTTTGTCTCTCTTTTTGTCTTTTATATTTTGTCCTACCTCCTTTCAAAGAGAATGGGTTCCCTTCTGGGTGCTTGGTATCCTCCACCAGCATTTAGAAGTTGTTTTGTGGAAGTTGCTCAGCATTCAAATGATCTTTTGATGAGTTTGTAGGGGAGAAAGTGGTCTCCCCATCCTATTCCTCTGCCGTCTTAGGACTGCCCCACCCCCCCAATTTTTAAAATTAGATTATTGTTGTTGTTCAGTCACTCAGTCGTGTCTGACTCTTTGTGACCCCATGGACTTAGGCACACCAGGCTTTTCTCCCAGAGCTTGCTCAGACTCATGTCCATTGAGTTGGTGATGTCATCCAACCATTCAGATCAGATCAGTCACTCAGTCGTGTCCAACTCTTTGTGACCCCATGAATCGCAGCATGCCAGGCCTCCCTGTCCATCACCAACTCCCAGAGTTCACTGAGACTCATGTCCATCGAGTCAGTGATGCCATCCAGCCATCTCATCCTCTGTCGTCCCCTTCTCCTCCTGCCCCCAATCCCTCCCAGCATCAGAGTCTTTTCCAATGAGTCAACTCTTTGCATGAGGTGGCCAAAGTACTGGAGTTTCAGCTTTAGCATTATTCCTTCCAAAGAAATCCCAGGGCTGATCTCCTTCAGAATGGACTGGTTGGATCTCCTTGCAGTCCAAGGGACTCTCAAGAGTCTTTTCCAACACCACAGTTCAAAAGCATCAATTCTTTGGTGCTAATCCAACCATTAAAAAACATTAAATTATTCCCATAAGAGTTTCTAGATGCTTACTCTGAATTTATGTATTTATCTCATCATGAATGGATATTTATAGACTGTGATCTGCAGTCCACTGTGAGTGCACTTCTGAAAACATTCATGATAAGTTAATGTTGTTGCCCATAGAAAAACCAAGGTGAGAACTAAGAGATATGAACCTACTGATGGAAAACTCCATAATCTTTGAGTGGTGTCTTGACTTTTCAATCCAACCCTTACATGTGATGTCTTTAATAATTCAGAGCTCTTCTTATCTAAAAATAGGATGCTTTATTGGGAATTAGAAGTCTAAGCTTCCAATGCTAGTTTTTACCCTAACTGTCTCATGACAACAAGCAGTTCATTTATCCCTTCTGTGTCTTTTGTCATCTGCCAAATGGGCATAAAAGCATTCCATCTGTCACTTACAAGACTGATACCTAGAAACAGTCTAGTTTGCTAGGGTGAAAGTCACTTTGGTAGCTAAGTTAGACCAAAGTCATAGTTTAGATGTGAGAATAATATCTATCCTTTTATGCTTCCTTCTAGTCAAATCAGGTTTAAATATCTGGTGGAGGAAAAGCTATGGAACAAGTTAATCTCTTCTTATTTCTTTGGTACATTAATTACTTTTACTTAACATTCTGTTCCCAAGAAGCTTGTTTGTAAAATAGAGATAATAAATAGTACCTGTTTCATAGGATTGCTGCTGAGGAGTAAATTAAATAATTCAGTTAGGCACTTAGAAGTGCATGGTACATCATTTATAGAGGAGGGCTCAATAAATGGTAAGCATTATTATTCTTAATAGTGTCCATTTTTATAGAAGTGCTTGATTATTCAGGATATTACAGCACTTCATACTAAGTGGTCCCATCACTTAGTAAAGACAGACTGGATGGGAACTAAACAGATGTTAAACTTGACCTTCTTTTTGGCCCCACCAGCGAAAGGCTCTCAGAATTTTCACTCTTGTTCTGCTTCCTGGTATAGAGGACCTCAGCTTGCAGATGAACAAAAAGAAGTAGCATATCATTAACTACAACATATTTGTTGAGCTTTTGCTTCATGGCTTTCATGGTCAAGGACAATAATCATGGACCTGGGTTAAAAAGCCTCCTGTTAAGTCTGTAGCTGTTTGAGAGGAAAAATATGAGTAAGGAAAAAAAATGGTGCTATCAAAAAACGTCGTTCCTTCCATCAAACCCCAGATGTCAACAGGTATTTATTTGTTGGAAAAAACAGGTATAAATTCTAAAGTAATATGTCTGACAGAGAGCCAAACTTGGACAGCAATGTTAGGAATATTATCCTCCTAAAATAGATCTTCTTAGGTATGAAACATGGTCATTTAATGGGGCTTCCCAGGTGTTGCTTGTGGTAAAGAGTATGCTTGCCAATGCAGGAGATGCAAGAGATGCAGGTTCAGTCTCCGGGTCGGAAAGGTCCCCTGGAGGAGGAAATGGCAACATGGGCTCCAGTATTCTTTTCTGTAAAGTCCCATGGACAGAGGAGCCTGGTGGGCTACAGTCCATGAGGTCACAAAGAACTGGGTACAATTGAATGATTGAGCACACACACAAAACAGTGTTCGTTTAATAGCAACATATACAAAGTATTAATTATATTTGCCAAGATCTTTTTGTTAATTTAATTCACTAAAATAATATTATTTAGAAATAAAGTTAATAGTCTTTTATCATTCTGATAGATCAGGTCCTGTGTTTCCCACACAGGCCTGTGGGACTTCTGTCCCAACCAGAATTATTTTGGGACCATCTTGATCTGAGTGTCTGGGTGTGAGCTTCATGTAATCCCTCCAGTGAGGAAGCTCTAACTCTCAGAGCCTTTTTGCCATGTAAGGTTGTTATGAGAACTGCTTCTGGCACTGGTAGATGGTGACTGGACAAGGAATATTTAGAGCAGGGGTTAGCTAACTCTCTGTAAAGGGTCATATCATATTTTAGGCTCCATGAGCCAGACAGTCTCCATCACAAACATTCAGCTTTGCCATTGTCAGACAAAAGTAACTGTGGATAAAATGTAAAAGACTAAGAATGGCTGTATTCCAAGAGAATCATATGCATGCACACACATACACAAGAGGCAGAGGGCTGGCTTTGATACACCCCAGTGGTTTGCTGACACCTCATTTAGAGGGATGCTTGCTGGTTCAGAGGCCATCAACTGGCAGCTATTGGCCAAATTCAGCTAAAAGATTCCTTTTTGGACTCCACAGCATTTGCCTGCATGATTTTTTCCCCATTAACTGCCAATATTTAAAAATCAAGAGATTTTTATATACAAATATGGAATCTGACCTCTGAAAAGCAAAGATTTGGTAACATTCATTGGTTTCCCTCTGTGGCTGCAGCAGTGGCAACTCTTTGAGAACAAGCCTTTGCTTGCTGGTTTATTCACTTTTCTCTGGTGCTTTCCAGAAATTCAGGCTCCCTTCTATCATTTGCATGACATATCTTGCCCTTCCTCTGCTCCTGGAAGAGCTTGATTCTGTGAACACTTGGTAGTAGATCCTATCTTTCTTCCTTCTGTAGACTCCATTCCTGAAGGCTGTCTCATTTTGGCTTACTGAGGCTGAGGGTCGAGGGTACCATTGCAGACTGATATATGACCAGAAAACAGCATCAGTGTCTCTGAGAGAGCTGAGGAGCTGAGCTTTAAAAGGAGTGAGACTTTAGCTCATTTCCTATGTCCATCCTAAAATAGTATCTCAGATCTCAAGTTTCTCTTTTCCTCTTTTTTTCACTGTCATGCAATAACCCTGAAAGAGGGGCATGTCCCTATTCATGTTGTTGTGTATTTTACATATGGTTGCTTGTGAGTGTTTAGTCTCCTTGTCCATCTAAAGAATTCTGTTTACTGAACTATATTTTTTTCAATACAAGTAGTTTATTCACTGTGCATCAACAATGCTCAGGTCTGCACTGGAGGTAGCGTTGTTAATGATATCATTTAATTAATTTCATTTCATTCCTTTAGTACTTAGTATGTACCAGACACTGTGCCCAACAATGAAATGTAGTCAGAGTGCCTGTCATGGAGAGGAGAGCAAGTAATCGTGAGACTTCCAAATGGAGAATCTTATCTTATAAACATCTTTGAATGGATAAGTAAACAAAGGCATCCCAGGCGGCACCAGTGGTAAAGAATCTGCCTGTCAGTGAAGGAGACACAAGAAACCTGGGTGCAATCTCTGGGTTGCAACGATTCCTTGGAGTAGGAAATGACAACCCACTCCAGTATTCTTGCTTTGGAAATCCTATGGATAGAGGAATCTGGTGGGCTACATACAGTCCTTGGGGTCACAGATTCAGACATGACTGATGGACTGAGCACACACACACACACACACATACACACACAGAGCCAAGGAGAACAGTGAAAATAGAACTGCTAATCAAAAAAAATTTTTTTTAATTTAGTCCAGGAAACAAAGTTTTGGGGTCAGTGTTAAAGTCTGTGGTTTGACAAATGAAATCAGTAGTGTTTTATTTAACATTTACAAAACTAATCTTTGCTTGAGAATACATAGTGAGACTTCAGTATCTTTTAAGGACCTACACAGGATTATAGGATAGCTTGGTGCCAAGCAGATAAAAATAGACTAAAAGAATTACTTACAGGGATGTGTAAGGCAAGAAACAAACTTCCTTACACATCAGTGCAAAGTAGCTACCTGAGGGAAAAATAATACAAACTTATGAGATGATGTTCATTGAGCTATCAGTTATGGAGTATAAAAAGAGTCATTGAAGAATGTCCATTAAATGACATTGTACCATTATGTTGTTGCAAATAAAATACCACTAAAGTATTGGAAATCACCAAGAAATATATAGAAAACTAAATAATTGCTTAATTTTTTTTTCTAATTAAAATTAGGCTCACTTAAGTCAGAATTCTAATACATTTCAATCAAGATTTGTGATGCTGCTTTGTAACTAGCACCTGTGATAATCCAGACATGTAGTAGATAAATAAATAGGTGGAAATTATTCCTGACACATGGTTCCTCACACATGGTGGCTGTGCATTAGAGAGCCTTTAAACAGTGAATACTGGCAGAATGAAACTGAGAATAATAAGGGATGATTAAGAACAAAAATAAAGAGACATTGCTATTATAATAGTTCCTTAAAAATATTCATAAAAATGGCTTAAGATAGTTAAGCTAAAGGGATGTAATTAAAATATGTGAAACCCTGATGCATGTGGATCAGAAGACACCCTTTTTCTAGTCCATTGTGATGGAAAGAAGGGGAGAGAGGAATGAAAATCTGGGAAATTGCTATAGGAAAGATATAAGGAAGTACTATTTTGATATGGTATAATAAACATGAAACTCATTGTTCTGTGAGAATCTACATACTTATAAAAATAGAATATTTTAAGCAAAACAAATAGAAAAACAGATAAGTGAATGATTCTTAAAAATGCTTTACTCATTTATTTGCACAGTATTTTATAATTGTGTAAGTTTGTGTTTCCTCAAGGTCTTAAAATACAAAAGGAATGTGTGTATAGATTCAACTCTTATTTTCATCCACCGACAGCAAAGTTTCTGTGAAATCCCCCAGGAATCTTTTATCAGCATGCATGTTTTTGGAAGGTAGATGACTGCATTCCTCTTTGTGACCCAGCTACAATTATCCCTCCTTACCAGGAAGGAAAAAACGAATACCTTTACTCTTGCATCGATCCTTCCAAGAACTATGCTTCTGATAATACCATGCAGGATTTCTCTGAATCTCTCTGTTCATTTACATGCCTAACGATTGATTGGAAATTCTATTTAGTGGCTGGATTTTATTCACCCTGGAACCTAGAACCAAGACCTCCAGCCTGACAGCAACGTTAAACATCTTGTGAATGAGAATCATAAATGAAAAGGTCAGATGGTCCGTTTAAGTAATAACATTTTTCAGATTTCAAGATGCCATATAGTATTGTGACAGAATCCATGTGTGTTTCAGGAGAGCAAGAATGAAAGCAAGGTTTTAACCTTTAGTTTTAATAACTATTTTCCAGTTAAAAAATTGAAATATTTTGGTACTTAAATCAGTGAACTGAAAACAACAACTAAAACAAAACAAAACAAAACAAAACAAACAGCCAGGGCATTTTCTAATTTCACAAAATTGGATAAAAGCAATTTAAACATACATCAGCCAAGGTATATTCAATCACTATTATTTAGAGCATTGGGTTTGGGTTTTGTTAATAGTGTTTCATCTTGAGTTTCATGAGGGGATTTTGCAAAGCAAGTTAAGTTTTAGGAGTTTAAAATTTGATTTTAGTATTTTTTGTGCATTTGCGTGGCATTATTCATCTTGAATTCAGCTCTATTCTTTTTCCAGCTCTTAATTGCACCCTCTGACTTTGTAAAGATGCGTTTGTTCTTAAGTGCAATCAAGAAACATATTAGAAATCAGCTGTGCATAGTTAAGCTCTTATAAATGGAAAGTCTATTACATTTGTGTTAGAAACAGAATGTTCATACTGGAATTCAATTGTAGCTGATAGACACATATCGATTGCTTAGGACATGCTAAGTGCTACACTAGACATTGTGGGGAAGACAGCTATAAATAAAATACCATCCTCCCCTAGGAGCTTAGAGTCCAGAAGGCAGTATCATGTAGTGTTTAGACTCTGCAATTAGGGCTTTGTTCAAATCTTGTTTTGTTTTACTACCTACAAGCCCTGTAATTTCTCTAAGATATAGTGTTCTTCTTTACTAAATGGAAGCAATAACAGCCATGAAGAACACATTTATTATACTGTGTATCTTAGATTATAAAAGTAATACATGTCCTTTATTAAAAATTAAATTATGACAGAAGTCATAAATAAAATAAAATAAGAGAAGATTCACTGTTATCTTATCTCCAGTCCTGAAATAACCACTATGAAGAGTTTGATGTATATATTTCAAAAAAGTTTTCCTATGCATACACGTGGAAGTGAAAGTGTTAGTCACTCTGTTGTATCCAACTCTTTGCGACCCCACAGACTGTACCCCGCCAGTCTCCTCTGTCCATGGGATTCTTTAGGCAAAAATACTGGAGTGGATTGCCATGCCCTCCTCCAGGGGATCCTCCCAACCCAAGGACTGAAGCTGGTCTCCTGCATTGCAGGCAGATTCTTTACCGTCTGAGCCACCAGGAAGCTCCATGTATATATATACATAGTACTAATTTTTGTGTAAATTTTATCTTCTTATCATACTATTTAGAAATTTGCTTGGTTTTTAAAATACATTTTAATTTGGGAGATGATTTTAATTTATAAAAGGTTTCAAAAATAGATTCCCATTTATACTTTGTCCAGTTTCCTCTAATATTTACATCATATATAACCTGTACATTTACCAAAACAAAGAAGTTAGCATTAGTACAGTACTCTTAAGTAAGTGCTGCACTTTATTTGGATTTCCCCCAGTTCTTCCACTAATGTCTTTCTCCTGATCCAGGATCCAATGTGGGGCCTCACATTGCATTTAGTGCTTGTTTTGCTTTATCTAACAGAGTGTTCTGGACATCTTCTCATCTCTGTACATATAGTTCTGCCATGTTGTTTTCAAAGAGTGCATACTTTTGGTCAATTTAGTTCACACAGTATAATTTACTTAACCCTCCACTGAGTGTTGATATTTTTTCATATGAATCTGAAATGGCATTAACATGTGTGAGGACTTTCCATGTATTCCATGTTTCACCTTCACCACAACCTGTAACTTTGGGATGTCAAACCAAGGCTTTCTCATCTGTCCTACAGTGGTTCCATGTATAATATATGCCACTTTGTTATTTTTGATGTATTTTTCTTTGACAATTGATCTCTTCAAACTTTAGTTGTGCTAATTTTCATTCCATAGAAGTTTTTACTTTTTGAATGATCAAGTTTGTAGATGTTTTCATTTGTGATGTCTTTCATTGCTTTAAAGCTGAGGGAATTATTGGAATAACCCTGTTTTAATAGCTAAGATGGGGACTTCCCAGGTAACTCAGTGGTAAAGAATTTAGCTGCCAGTGCAGGGGACATCAGAGACATGGGTTCATTCCCTGAGTCTGGAAGATCTCCTAGAGGAAGAAATGGCAACCTGCTCCAGTACTCTTGCCTGGAAAATTCCATGGACAGGTGAGCCTGATGGGCTACAGTTCATGGAGTCCCAAAGAGTCAGACACAACTGAGTGACTGAACACGCACACACGTATTTGGAATTCTATGCCTTACTTGTGGTTTTCCAGTTGTTGAGTAAAACTAGCAGTGATCCTGAACTGACCAGTAAATTAGTTTTGAGACAGTGGTGAAAAAACGAATCCCCTGGCTTTATGAGCACAGGATTATAAATTGGGGTTCTATCCCCCAAAATTTATTTTATTCCATAAATCCATGAATTAACAAAAAGTGATAATTTTTTTTTTTTGGTCTGTCTTCTTTTTTTTCCATTTGGCCTGGTAATAGGGTCTGTGTATGGTCATTAACACCATATTTGGATAGATAAGATTCCTTGTGTCCCTCAATTTACTACAATTTGTACAGTCTTTCAGGAATCACTTCATGACAGGTACTGTCAAAATGATGAGATAGATGAAAACCACAAAGAGGAAAGAAAACATACCCACATTAGCTGTGACTATGTGTCTAATGTCCACTGTCAAGTTGAGAGTAGGCAAGGGCTTAAAATCAGCCCAATTCCCCATCTAGACAAACATAACCAGGCAAGAGCCTGAGAGAGCCACCTCTGAGTTCAGCTTATTGTCATTCAGCTTCCATTCTTATGCAGTTTCTTCCCTGTTCAGTATCAGTTTATAAAAGCATGTTGCATGCCCACTGACCCCAGATAACTAACTAAATCCCAGTTTGTAGTCATAGAACGAAGTCCCAGTTCGTATATGTACAAATGCCTGCTGAAGATGGATACAAGGA
This sequence comes from Bos taurus, assembly GCF_002263795.3. Taxonomy (NCBI): domain Eukaryota; kingdom Metazoa; phylum Chordata; class Mammalia; order Artiodactyla; family Bovidae; genus Bos; species Bos taurus. The sequence continues at coordinate 54,979,523 of NC_037338.1, read as the reverse complement.
ATTCAAAATAAATCAACCATTAAATCCAAATCTCTTAGTGGAATAAAACTAGGAAAGAGCAGTTCAGTTCACATACTGTCCGCCCATTCATCAACCCTTGTGGTACATTATTTATTCTCTTTGCTGGATGTGTGTTTTGGGAGGACATTTATGCAGAGTTGGTTAAGGGTTTAGAGTCTTGGACCCCAGAAAACTGCTTATACCTTTGTGATATATACTGAGAATTCTATGCTAGTCAGATCTCCCATTTGGATGAGGTGGCAATATCCAGCAACTTATAAGTCCCCTGATAAATAGTTCTGCAATTCTTTTTCATACATTTCCCACAGAAATCTTTAAAATCATGTTCACAATGAGACTTAAAATTACTTCTTTCTCAAAAAAGAGGATATAATCCAAAAGGTTTATAAACTGCATTTGATAGAAACTTTTGGCCTGAAAATTAAAATAAGTTCATTTTAATGATTGGCAATCAAAAAATATAAACCTCATTAAATTCTAAGACGATCTGATGTATTAAGTTTTGAGGGAAAGTATACATAAACCACTTTGTAGATGCAGAGCTAACTAGTGTATTCTAGTTCTTTCTTTTTTAGTCCATCATCCTGAACATATTAGCCTCCGTTTCCTGGTAATCAAAATAATGGCGTGGTGATTGTGAAGGGACCGTGTTGTATAAAGCTGTTCTGCCATTTAAATGAATATTTCACTTCTTGTTTCTGAAAATCAATGTTGTTGGTTGGCTTTGAATGTGTTTTGAATATTTTAATAGAACTGAATTCTCTGGAGGAAAAAATAAAAGTATATCTGTGGCAGGACCACAATTCCACTTCTTGGTTGTAAACCTTCTTAGTAGCATGAGTTCAAAATGTATTCCCATTGAAATAAATTTTATTTTAATGTCCTAACATGCTGATTGTGGAAAGACTGTAGGAATTCAACCTAAGGGCTCAGCCTGGCAGGGGGAGAAATGTAGCCTGTGTTTTATGTTAAAAACTAAAAAGGATAATCTGTTTTGGAAGAGGTGCGTGTGTGCTCAGTCACTCAGTCATGTCCGACTCTTTGTGACACCATGGACTGCAGCCTGCCAGACTTCTCCGTCCGTGGGATTTCCCAGGTAAGAATACTGGAGTGTGCTGTCATTTCCTCCTCTAAGCAGTCTTCCCACCCAGGCGTCGAACCCGAGTCTCCTGCATTGACAGGCGGATACTTTACCACTGACCTACCTGGGAAGACATATTAGTACTAACTGAGTATAGCATATAAGAGGGGACCAAATGTGTGACCAATCCAGGTCCTGATAGCTTTTTAGAAGTCACTCATGACTCATTTCAAGTAACAAGGAAAAGGTTCATGGAGCATGGCGAGGGAATGTGAATGAAGCCTGGCTTAAAGTTAATCTTTTTAATATCTATGAGAAATTGCACAACAAAATAATCATGTGGATGACAGGGCATAAAATCCTCTCTTAAGTAAACCAACTTGCTTTCAGACCCTGTGCAGTCACCATATTTGGAGATATAAATTAAAATGTCAATTGTAAATCATTCCTATTTTTTCATCAAATCAATCTAGGGAGGAATTTGTAAGTTATTTGAAAGTCATAAATTTTTTAATCTAAAACTTTACATTTGGGCTTGGAAAATATTATCTAGAAAAATCCAAAGAAGAAATATTTTAAGCTTTGCAGGTCACACAGTCTATGCCATGTTAGAGCAAAAACAGCCATATGTAAACAGTGTGACTGTGTTCAATAGAATTTTATTTGTGGACATTGATTACATTTCATATAATTTTAATTTGTCACAAAACATTCTTATTTTGATTTTCTTTCAATTGTTTAAAAATATGGTGAACTTCCCTTGTGGTCCAGAGGCTAAAACTCTGTGCTGTCAATGCAGGGAGCCCAGATTTGATCCCTGGTTAGGGAACTAGATTCCAGATGCTGGAACTAAGAGTTTGCATACTGCAGTTAAAACCTGGTGTAGCCAAACAAACAAATAAATAAACTTTAAAGTGGGAAACGGCTCTTCCTTTGCTGGACCACAAAAAAAGACTGCATGTTGGATTTAACTAGCCAGTTGAGTTTGCTGACTGTTGTTTAGATAATTCAAGGTCATCCTGAATTCAAGCTGTTTTCTGCATTGGTGTGAAGATTCACCTATAGGTCCTTTCTTTTACTGTATGATTTCTAGGGGAAAAGTGCATAGTTTTTTTTAAGGGGCATCATGTTATCTTCCAAAAGATAATTGGCCCCCAACAATTCTTTCTTTCCTTACCACCAGCCTGATTTGTCGGGGGAGTAAGGGCTACTTCTTTGTACTGCCTTCTCTTCCCAAATTCCAGTCCTAGAAATACATTTATGTGGTTTCATGCTAAAATGCAGATATATTTTCCAGTGAACTGTATCACTGAAGGGAGAGTAGAAAAAAAAAAGTATACCCTCAGAGTGTAGAGGCATAGCCTTAAGCTGGTAGCTGACAGATAAATTGCCTCTGAAAATCAGTGCTTTAAAACTTTGTTATTTTTGCCTTTTATTCCACCATATGTCTATGTTTTTCTTTCTTTCTTTTTTTTTTTAATGTACACAGACTATTACATTCTTGCCGAGTTTACTTCCACTATCCTAAACCTCAGCATACAGTGATCCCATGACCCTCATTCCATGAGCACATCCAAGATGGCTGGCCACACCTTGGGATGGGAAACTAACACTGAGTCCAGCTGGCTGTCCATCATTCCACATGCGATGGCACTCTGAGCACACTCCTAGTGGTGAAAGGAGAAGTGCATGTCAGGACATCTGTTAGTCTTGTATCCTGACCAGAATGGTTCCCATGTGCCCATCTGTGTGGCTTCTACCTGGAGATTTGTTTGCTGCAGGTTGTAGGAGGGCATGATCACCATCTTTGAAGACAGACGTGGGATTTCAAATTCTGATTAATGTATAGCCGGGCTTTGTTGTTGTTTAGTTGCATAAGTCGTGCCCACCTCTTTGCGATCCTATGGACTGTAGCCTGCCAGGATCCTCTGTCCATGGGATTTCCCAGCAAAAATACTGGAGTGGGGATCCTTCTCCAGGGGATCTTCCCAACCAGGAGTCCAATCCACATCACCTGCATTGGCAAGCAGATTCTTTACCACTGAGTCACTAGGGAAGCCCATATTGGGGTTAGTTACTGAACTAAGTTTCCTTGTCTTAAACATGAGGGCAGATCACTTATGGTTACAAGTAGAGACACTTCAGTTACAAGTAGAGACACTGAGAAATATAATTAAAAAGGAATATTTTGGAAAGCTTATGGAAGACATATGGAAACAAAGGAAGCATTAAATTACTTGGTTGAGGGAAGCAGAAACCAGAGAAACAGACAGGCCATCAGCTTCTGCAGACCACCAATCTCAGTTTGCCTGGAGGAGTGCTGGTTTACACCAGCTGTGCTGGCATAGTTATTCAAAGCTCATTTTTTCATTCCAGAATGTTTACAAATTACATTGTCACCTTAAAGTACTCAATAGTTTACTATCACTTCTGACTGACAGCTGGTTTTGCCCTTCCTTACATTTGGAAACCTAGTTTTGTTCACTGTGTCCAAGGCTAAACATTGTACTGCAGTATCAATTGTAGATTGTTCTAGAACCACCTCCTACCTTCTGGTTGAGCCATCCACTAGGAATGAGAAAGAGAGGAGAAATGGGCAAACCTAACACCAAGATAATCAAGTCTCAGGTGCTCTGCTTGACTGGGAAGGGGATTAGCTGAGAATGCTGTGTTGAATTTTGACATCTGGCGCCGTCCCCAACACTCCATGGCTCTCCAAGTCTCTCACTCTCCAGAGTTAACCTTCCTCATTCGAATCTCCATGCTATCAACGGAAATGGCTTTATCAAACATCATTCTCTTTAAAATCCCTTTGACTCCTCAGTGGCTTAGAGGAAAAATAAGGCTGTATGTACAAAGACCCTGATGATCTAGCTCCTGTCTTTTTATCTTTCATTATCTTTCCTTACATCCCAGTATGCACCCTATCCTGTAGATTCACCTAATATCAGGTTCCTTGCAGTCCCTCTGCTGTGCTGAGCCCTCACCGTTTTGTGTGTGGGTGAATCCATTTCCTCTGCCTGCAGTGCTTTGCTGCATGAGAATTACACTGATCTGTCTTCCAAAATCACAGCAGAGGTTGGGTTCCTTTGTTAGCCCTCCTTTCTCTTCTAGGTTAGTTATCTGTTCATTTTGCTCTCATAACTCCTTAGGTGCACTTTAACCCTAAAATTTAGGACCCTGAGTTTCATTTGGTAGTTTTCTCACCTTTCTCCTCCTCTTGGTTATTGCCTTCTTGGAGCCAGGGACCATAATTTCTACCTCTGCAAAAGTGGAATAATCCATAAGTTGAATGAAAGTTGGATGAATGAAAGAATAAGTCGTCTCCATGAGAAAGGAGTGTTATTTCTGGGAGGAAAAACACGGACATGCAGATGAGGGTGTCCGGATTTTAGTGAGATACAAGAAAACTATATAGAAAGCATTCTAACTATTTAAACTTGTGTTAGTCACTCAGTCGTGCCCAATTCTTTGCGACCCCCATGGGGTGTAGCCTACCAGGCTCCTCTGTCCATGTGATTTTCCAGGCAGGAATACTGGAATGGGTTGCCATTTCCTTCTCCAGGGGATCTTCCTGACCTAGGAATAGAACCTGAGTGTGCTGCATTGCAGACAGACTCTATACCATCTGAGCTACCACAAAAGCCCTGTTTAAACTTACATGGAGACAAATGAGTGTAAGTCTTTGTCTTCCAACAGATGCTCATTCCAGCATGGCAAGAAGGAAGTAGAATTTTCTGTGCTGTGCTCTGCTAAGTTGCTTCTGTTGTGTCCGACTCTGTGTGACAGCATGGACTGCAGCCCACCAGGCTCCTCTGTCCATAGAAATCCCCAGGCAATAATACTGAAGTGGGTTTTCATGCCCTCTCCAGAGGATCTTCCAGACCTAGGGATAGAACCCGCATCACTTAGATCTCTTGCATTGGCAGAAGGGCTCTTTACTACGAGCACCACCTTCTAGGGCCACCCAAGGAAGATTTTTACCATGTTGTAAGGATGTGACTTTAGAGGAAATAGGATTGTTGCCATTGTAATTAGTCACATGAGGTAATGTTGGAGTAGGGTGCACCCCTAATCCAATACGACTGTTATCCCTGTAAGAAGATGGCCATGTGAAGATAGAGATACAGAGGTAGAAGATAAAGGGAGAGATGAGGCAAGCCAAGCATCAACAAAGATTGTGGGAAAACCACTAAAAGCACTGAAGGGTTCCCCCACAGGAGAGCATGGCCATGCCAACACCTTGATGTTCTGGCCTCTAGAATTGTGAGACAGTACATTTGTTTTAAGCCATCTAATTTGTGATGCTCTGTTACAGCCACCCTGGGAAACTCACACAGGAACATAAATAAACCTCTGTGCCATGGGCTGGTTCTGTGCATTGTACTAAATGTGAAGAGCCAGAATGATGTTAAACATATAGACTACATGCAAAATATAAGGCACCTAATAAATATCAGTCACCCTCACCATCTTTTTTTTTTTTAATATGAGTACCTTTAATCCATAAATGAAGTGAATACAGTACTATTATAGTAATATAGTAATTTATAAATTATAGTAATGTAGTAATTATAGTAATGCAAGGAACATGAGCTGGAACCGCATGTGAGCTTAAACTTCCCAGGTGGTGCCCTTTTTAAAGAACCTGTGTGCCAATGCGGGACACATAAGAGACACAGGTTCAATCCCTGGGTTGGACGATTCCCTGGAGGAGGACATGGCAACCCACTCCAGTATTCTTGCCTGGAGAATCCCCATGGACAGAGGAGCCTGGTGGGCTACAGTCTATGGGATCAAAAGAGTCAAACATGACTGAAGCAACTTAGCACGCACCACCAGTAGTGAGTTTTTTCTCTCTGAGTTTTAGTCTTCATACATGTAGAATGTGGATGATAAAACATCTTTCTGCTCGGAGTAAAGATGAGAAAGCATGGATGCTGATCACTTGTTACAAGGTAGGTACCCAAAACTTAGTGACTCATAATTTTATTCTTCTTGTGTGATTATTCTTATTATGTTAGTTTCTTATGACTTGCATTGCTGCTTGAGAGTTTTTAATTGTTATATTTGCTCAAACAGTTGAATTCATAATCATTGCATATCAATGATAAAGACAAATTTCTTTAAAAATCTCTTTATATCCTAGACATTTTGAGGCTTGAAAAATTAGGGCTTTCCACTTTTATTTTTGAACTGTTACTAATTTTAGAGGACTATTAATCTCCCATGTTTATGACTCACCAATTCATCATCAACATGATGCCTTTTAAAGCATAGTGTGACTCAGGAGATGCATGGACTGAGCACCTTCGAGCACTTGGGGGTGGAGATGGCTGTGTTGAGGATGGAGGAGGGCTATTTAGGCTTAATTTTCCTTTGAAAAGTGGGAGTTGAAAAGTTTTACTGAACATAAAGATATTTGATCATGTGTTTAGAGTTTGATTCATTAATTTGCAGTGGATTTTAAATTTAGTTTTCAAGCTCTCCTTGTTTTACTATCACATGATCTGCCAGCAGGGATGCCAAACTGCCTCTGCCTTAATTGTTTTTGATTTACCTTTTATCCCTACCTTCCAGCATTATCTAGACAGTCAAGCTGTGTATATATCAATAAGAGACAGTGGAAATAATCCCTGGGAATGAGTTTAATTGAGAACTTGACCAGAGTACTGATGAATCCAGGGCAAAAGTCTCTGAACCAATGATAGGAGTTATAAAAAGGATTATCTTAAAAATATTATTTAAAAAAAAAACAAAACACTGACTGTAACCATGTACAGCATTTCCCTCAATCTTAACTTAATATATCCACTTAATTGGATGATCCAAGCTCACTCAGAAAATGATACATTATATTTACCATGTATAAGAAGGAAGGAAAACATATAAAGCAGTTTAGAGGTTATTTTAATAATGTGTAATTTTCCTTTTCAAATGCAAACATTGAAAATAGTTGATTTGAATTATCAGAAACATCCACTGAAATGAAATCCATATTCCCTATTATCCTGTTCTGTGTTCAGTCACTCAGTCATGTCTGACTCTTTGCAGCCCCATGGATTGTAGCCCACCAGGCTCCTCTGCCCATGGGGTTTTCCAGGCAATAATACTGGAGTGGGTTTCTATTTCCTCCTCCAGGGGATCTTCCCAACCTAGGGATCAAACTTGCATTTCTTATGTCTCCTGCATTTGCAGGGGAGTTCTTTACCTCTAGTGACACCTGGGAAGCCTTGTATAAATAATATGCCTAGGAATTAGGGAATAACCACATGAATGTAATTTCTTACCTCCTTTCCATCACCTTTTGTTGTTATTGTTGTTGTTCAGTTACTTAAGTTGTGTCCAACTCTTTTGTGACTCCATGGACTGTAACCCCATCAGGCTCCTCTGTCCATGGGGTTTCCCAGGCAAGATTATTGGAGTGGGTTGCCATTTCTTTCTCCGGGGGTTCTTTCCAACCCAGGAACTAAACCCACATCTTCTGCATTGGCAGGCAGATTCTTCACCGCTGACAACCTTCCATTACCTTATTTCCTCTTAAGGCAGACATGGATTAAATCTTGATCCTTGCCCTTAGATAGCATTTCCCAGAACTTGGCCAGCCTAAAGAATTGGGATTAAATGATGAGTTCTGGAGGCACTTTGTCTTCTTAAGCACTTAAAGAGTGGGGTTAGATGGCAGAAGGCCATGGGAAATGGCTCACCACTAAACTGAAGTGTGTAGAGAGGACAGTGTGAAGCCATCCATAGGGAGGATGTGACCACTTGTGTGAATCTGCTTGGGTATTGTTTTGTTCCCACATTTACATATGCAGGGCTGGGGACTACGGTGTGTGACTTTTTCATTCAACAGATGGTTACTGAGCAGCTAAACTGTGTGAACAGAAAAGAGTTGATGAAGTATGGAAATTCTCCTTTGACACTGATTTCATGAAATACCAAAGAGGCTGAGTGTGACTCATGCAAGGGAGAAAAATCTACTTGTGCCTGGGCTAGAAAGACAAGAATCAGTTCTCTTCATGGCTTCAAGAAGCTCAGAGACTCTTTCACATGATCATGATCAACATTCCCCTTTTCCTAAGCTCTATACCAAACACTGTAGCTATAGAAATGGGTACAGATCACACAGAGTTCCCCATGGCAGGAGATGAACAGTTTTCTTTTTACTCCAAGTTGGTTGAACCTACTGGTTGTAGGCAGATTTCTAAGACGGCACCTAAGACTCTGTCCCCTGGTATATATATCCTGAATAATGCTCTCCCATTGAGCGTGGGCAGGAGTTATGAACATGAGGTCCTGTCACTCTCTTGATTATGCTAAGTTATGTTATGTTATATTGTGTTAAACTCCATCTTAGATGACTGAGAAAGAGAGAGGCTTGTTTGTCTTGAAGGAGCACACAGCCACATGTGGAGAGGGTCACAGGACAGGGAACAGTGGGAGGATTTTAAGAACAAATGGTCCCTGATTGACAGCCAGCAAGAACATGGGAACCTTGGTCCTACAACCACAAAAACAGAATTCTGCCAACAACTGGTGAGTTTGGAAGAGTTCTCAGATGGAATCAGACCACAACAGACACTTAATTCCAGTCTAGTGAAACTCTGACCAGAGAGACCACCTACTCTGTTCTAAACTCCTAATCCACAGAAACTGAGACAATCAGTATGTATTGTCTTAAGCCACCATGTTTATGGTTATTGTTATGCATCAATAGAAAAGAGATATAGTTTTAATTTTCAGGTACAGGTTATCCAGTCTCTGAGGAAATTAATAAGCAAGAAAAATACTCTTTGTGTAGCCACATCACCAAGTTATCTTTGTTCAAGTAATTCACGAAACATTTTTCCTCTTCCCATTAGTATAGTGTGTTATTATTAGTATAGGCTCCTCTACATGGAATTGCAAGAATATTGGAGCAGATTGCCATTTAATCCTCCAGGGGATCTTCCCTACCCAGGGATTGAACCAGCGCCTCCTGTGTCTCCTGCATTGGCTGGCAGATTTAGCCATTCACAAAACCATGGCATTCTTTATACTTTGGACACTGCTATGGTCTACATGACTTTAAGATCAGTCTACCTGAGTTTTTCTGGCTTAGCAGAACAATCATTTTGTGTGATAACTTGTGACTGACATAATACCCATTGTTCTATACTTTTGTTATATGTCCTTATAAATGATTTTCTTAAGGGAAATTCCAATCTCATATTTGTTCCCTCACCAAAAAAAAAAAAAAAGGCCTCGATCCTGAAGCTTCCTCTTCTTCATGCTGCCCCCACCTTTGTGTATTGTCAAGGGCTCTTTCAACATGTCTCTAATTGGGAGTGAATATATAAAGATGCATTTTTACCTGCATGGGGAGAAGAGTCAAAATTTTATATTGATTTCCCATCCAGAAACAAGTGGATCTCACTCAGACAAATGGACATCAACACTCCATGCCTCATCTCTTTCTAAATTGGGAAAATGTTTTCACTGATTTCTCAGTATATTTGAATTACTATTTTCCACAGCATTCCAGGTATATCTGATATGTTTGTGGGTGTGAATTTGAATATAAAACACTTTCCTTACTTAATAGCAAAGTTTTGCATGTGTTTGTGTCTGCGATTTGTCTTCTGACTTATGGATCTACTTATGGACCGATTTTTATGCCTTACTGCTCTGTGAGGTATATAAATTCACAACTTAAAAGAAGAGTGCCCCAATCTTTCAGGCTAGTCAATTTGCATTCAGACAAAAGCTAAATGCTCTTAAAATAAAGGTGTCCATCAAGCATTAAGTTATGTGATTTATCAATTGCCCTTTCTTTAGACTGTGACACGTCTATGTGGGGACATTTTTCAAGAGTGCCGGGAGGGACTGTCTCTATAATATTCACTGACATTGCCAATATTCCATAATTATGTAATGATTCCTCTGGCCCCTGTAAAGATGGAAGTGAGCCTGGGAAAGGTGTTGCCCAGTGTAAACTCAGTTTGAGAAACTGTAAACCAAGTCATCATATTTTACACCTTTTGGGGCATAGTTCTCACATTTTTCTATGTGAATAGTGCCCCCTGGTGCTGTGCAACATCCATGCTGTAATGTACTTAGTGGATGCATTGGTATGATTCTGCAGTTGTTTTTTAAGTAGCTTGTGCATTCCTCAAGTTTAAAAAACAAAACATTTGTGTAATTCAGTGAAGTTCTTTCAATTTTATGTTTTCTTGGGAATGGGTTTATTAGATCTTCTCTTGAATGCATGTTTGATCAGAAAGAGGGCAAAGATCTAAATTGTGGAAAACATTTGGGAATGGACTCCAGAAGGTACAGAAAGAAGAGAAAGGTTTATTTTCTTCACCTTTTGGTTGAAAACTTTCCCTCCTCCTACTTCATTCAGCATCTCTCCACCACACTTCATCCATCCTTCCTTCCATCCATCCACCTGTCCACCCACTCAGTCATCCATTCACCCTTTCATCTATATATCCATCCAACAAATGCTGGTTAAGTGCCTGTCAGTTGCTAAACATTATGGCCAATAGCCAATGTGAATTTCTTTACATAATAACCTCAATGGTGCAGAGAGAGGGAGAACTATTAAAACTTGATGATTATCTGTAATTAAGAAAGTAGAGGGTGATGTGCAGCTGAATACACTCAAATGTTTGAAAATAGCTGTTGTGATTGTGCCCCTTCTTCTTTCCTCATAGCAGTAGGTTTCCCCGGGGGCTCAGAGGTAAAGAATCTGCCTGGAATGCAGAAGAATTGCAGGAAACACAATTTTGATCCCTGGGTTGGACAGATCCCCTGGAGAAGGAAGTGGCAACCCACTCCAGTATTCTTGCCTGTGAAATTCCATGAACAGAGGAGTCTGGTTGGCTACAGTTCATGGGATTGCAAAGAGTTAGACACAACTAAGCAACTAAACAACAGCAACAACATACTCAAAGGTTCTAAGACAGCAGTGCTGGGTACCAGAACACAGGCTATATATTCAAAGAATGCAGTGTGGCCCTACAGACTTCTGAAACTTTGTCTCAGAGTATAGATTTTTTTTTTTTTTCTTCATAAAGCATTTTCCATTAAAACCAAAAGTTTATTCTCTGCTCTTGGAGGCTCATTTTCTTAGAAGGTTAGATATTTTTCTTCTTTTGTTTTCTTATTTATTTATTTATAGATAAAAGCAATGAATGTCTATATTCTTAGTCAGATTCATTTGATTCCTTCTTTAAAAGATACATTCAGATGTAATGAATCTCTTAAGTCAGATAGGGATTCTTGTTAAATATCATATCCTCTATTTCAGTTTAGTCTTCTACTTAATGGAAAACTGAATAGGTCCAAAGATTGCAATTTCTGCTTTATTTGGAGTAACGCCAATACAAAGATCAATTACATCTTGATTATTATGTCTCTTATACATTTGATTGCTTAGACCAGCATCAGTTCCATTATTTGAAGAAATCAGAATGCTTTCACCATCTCAGAAAGAGAATGACTTGGTTCTGCACAATCAAAAATATATCATTGTAACTCTTCCTTTCTGAAAGATAGAGCTATATAGTCTTTTGACCAGATCACTGAAATGAGAAAAGCTGACACTGTGTTATTAACCAGGCCCCCAGACGTTTGCTATAGAATTAAGTGTGATACACTGAAAGACATTGTTAGAGAATTGCTTTAGTTCTCTACTAGCTGAGGACCCAAACAATATGAACTAGGGCTAGAAACTCCCTAAAGTAATGATGGAAGAGAAAATTGAAATATCACTCATTTAAAATGCTCTCATAAATTTGTATGTTGGTGTCTTCAAGAAGCAGCCCTAAGTCAATGGGTTGGATGTAAAGGATTTATTATGAAAATGCTTTTAAAAGGAACACCCAAGAGAATAGGGAAAGCAAAACAGGAAACCAGAGCAGATCAAACAAAGGTGTGATTTTGTCCAAACTCAGCCTGACCCTGAAAGAAAGCTCTGGAGCATAAGTTACACCAGACCATCCTCAGAGGGTTGCAGACTCCAGGCATGAAGAAGGTGGGTGATAAACTCATCAAGCTTGGAAATGAATCCATAGCAATTTGGATGGGATAGCATTAGTATCCCCTTCTCTCCAACGCTCATGTTGAGACTGCAGAGCTTTGTTAGAGGTTAGTGTCTGGGAAACTGTCTAAGTTTTTCATAACTAATTTTTTCTGGGGTCCTTAAGAACAAAGGAAAACATGACTGTCGGGTCAGAGACAGCTAGGTTTGAATCCTAATCCCGTTGCATGCATGTGTGCTAAGTTGCTTCAGTTATGTCTTTGTGACCCCATGGACTATAGCCCACCAGGCTCTTCAAGAATACTGGAGTGGGTTGCCATTTCCTCCTCCAGGGGATCTTCCCAATCCATGGATCAAACCTGTGTCTCTTGTGTCTCCTGCATTGCAGGTGGATTTTTTTACCACTAGCGAGTGCCACTGGGGAACCCCCCCCCCCCACCCCAAACCTGATACTTATTTGTAAAAAAGAAATGCCTGGCCTACAGTAAATTACACTACCCCAAAAGCCACCTGATGTGAGGATCTGACTCATTGGAAAAGACCTCAAGGCTGGGAAAGATTGAGGGCAGGAGGAGAAGGGGGCAGCAGAGAATGAGATGGTTAGGTATCATCAGTGACTCAATGGAAGAGTTTGAGCAAACTCTGGAAGATAGTGAAGGACAGTGAAGCCAGGCATGCTGCAGTCCATGGGGTTGGACACAGCTTAGCAACTGAAGAGCAACAAAACTGAGCAGTGCCTCTTTTCAGGTACATTTGCTTTGTGTAGAGCTTGCCTTTTGAAACTTTTCCATTTTAAGTCATTTAAAACTTAATTTTGACTTCTTTTCTCCAGAGATTTTTTTTTTTTAATTTTCAAACTTATATCTCATTGCAAAATGATGGAATTTAACTCATTTTAAAGAGATCTCTGACATAAGGGAAATGGTCCTACTTATGATATTAAAACTTTGGTGGTTTAGTTGCTAAGTCATGTCCAACTCTTTGTGACCCCATGGATTGTAGTCTGCCAGGCTCCTCTATCCATAAGATTTCCCAGGCAATAATGCTGGATTGGGTTGCCATTTCCTTCTCCAGGGATTCTTCCCAACTCAGGAATTGAACCCCAGTCTCCTGCACTGCAGGTGGACTCTTGCACTGCAGGCAGATTCTTCACCAACTGAGCTTTGAGGGAACTCATAGAAATGATCACAGCATGCTTATTTGTGGAAACAGAAAGTCCTTCATCCTCTCAGGACCCTCTTTACAGCTGGACCTGCCCCTTCAGCCTGCCCACGATGCTGGCCCCTTTTCATAACCCCTTGGAAGAAAACTCTCAGAAGGAGCCTAAAGTCAAAGGCAAATGACAAGAAGATGATGCATTTATTTTCTTTTTTTCTAATCAGGCTCTTGATCTACAATTATTATTTTGTTTATTTTCCTTCTTCCATGAAGCTGATTTGAGTTTTCCCACCGCATTCCCAGATCCCAGGGTATTTGGCAGTTGAATCCAGAAAGCTCTGCCAATAGCCTGTCATTTGGGTCAGCATCCCAGTTACTCCTGGCCCTCTCTGCTGAAGCCCTCCATATGTACCCTGGTGGCTTTGGAAGGAAGGCAAATGGCCCTCTGGGAACCAGGCAGCCAGATGGAAGGATCTGGCTCCTGGTCTTGGATGGGTGAGACTTTTATTCCTGTGTCGGTCATTAGCTCAGCAGGTCAAGAGAGTCTGCCAACTGAAAAATGCTAGGCTTAACAATCTTTCAATCATGGGATATTATAGCTGGAAGGGGCTTTAGAGATCATCTTTTCCAATCTATTCATTTCAGAGAAAAATGGACTGAAGTGCACATAGCTTAAATGTTTTTCTCATGATCACACTGTATACAGGGCTAAGACCACTTCTGTAACACCAGTGATTGCTGAACTTTTACTTATTTTTTTAACATTGAAAGGTTATAATGCTAATGCATAAGGTTACAATGCTAATACATAAATATATTTATTATGTATTATAACACATTTATTTTTATTATATATTTTAACAAAATCATGCTGCTATATGTTCTGGCTGAAGTTAATCTGTATGAAGGGTGGGATGGGAAAATGGGAAACTTGATTGCATCCCTTTCTCCTTTTTGCAGCTCTGTGCCCAGGCCCCCAAACAAAGAAACAAAATAAAAACCTTGGCTGGCCTGTAGAAACCTTAAATCTCTTTATAATACTACTTAGGAAGTCCTGCATTGAACATGTTTCCAGTTTAAAGGGAAGCCCTGGCCACACAGGTCAGTGCCAGGATTGGGTTCAGAGCTTAGAGGGAAGATAAGAGAAGCAGGAGAAAGAACCAAGTAGTGGCCTGTTTGAGCCCAGCTCTTCCAGGTTGAGAATATGGAGTCCAGGAAGTCATCTGTAAGGCCAAGTGGGAGAGGCTGAACTGTAATCTGCCAGGCTTCTGTGTCCATGGGATTCTCCAGGCAAGAATACTGGAGTGGGTTCCCATGCCCTTCTCCAGGGGATCTTCCTGACTGAGAGAATGAATTAGCTTCTCTTATTTATGTCTTCTGCATTGGCAGCCTGGTTCTTTCCCACTAGCACCCCCTGGGAAGCCCAAAATGAAGCCAGGATGTTGAAACAAGGCTTAGGAGCTGGGTGGGAGCTAGATGGAAGGAAGGGTAGGGGAATTGTATTAGATTTCTGTTGATGATTTTTGTTCAAATTATGGCAGTCACTCAAATTACTGCAAACTAGTAACAATGGTTTAAAACAATACAAGTTTATCAACATCAATGTTTCTGTAGGTCAGTTGTTGAGCATCTCTTCTCAGGGCATTCCGAGGCTTAAGTCAAGGTGTTGGCCAGGCTGAGCTCCTTTCTGTAGCTCAGGGTCCTCTTCTAAGCCCATGAAGTTGTTGGCAGAAGTCAGTACCTGCTGGTTATAGAACTGATATTTCTGCTTTCCTGCTTGCCAGCAGCTAGGGGCCACTTTCAGTAAATAGAGGTTGCCTGCTGTTCCCTGCCACATGGCCCTCTCTATAACAAGGCAGTTTTCTTGAACTTCCTTAGAATCATCAAGAGAGTATGTCTTTACACTTTACCTTCTTTGAAAGGACTCAAATGGTTAGATCAGGCTTACCCAGAAAGAATATCTTTTTGATTAACTCTAAGTCAACTGATTAGTAACCTAAAATTCAAAGTCACATTCCCATCATATATGCCAATCTCTCTCATACTCTAAAGGAGGGGAATATACAGAGTGTGTATATCAGAAAGTAGGAATCCAGGGTCATTTTGAAATTCTGCTACAACAAGAACAAAGCTAGGGAAAATAAAGCTACATCTTCTGGCTTCAAATCCACGCTTTACCACATAGAACCTATAAGACTTTGATTAGGGAATTGTCTCTATGTCTCTTTTATTTCTTACCACTTAGCTGTAACTAGTAATTATACATATGTTTGGGAATTATTTGGCTTCACGAGTGGAGAAGGCAATGGCACCCCACTCCAGCACTCTTGCCTGGAAAATCCCATGGATGGAGGAGCCTGGTAGGCTGCAGTCCATGGGGTCGCTAAGAGTCGGACACTACTGAGTGACTTCACTTTCACTTTTTCACTTTCATGCATTGGAGAAGGAAATGGCAGCCCACTCCAGTGTTCTTGCCCGGAGAATCCCAGGGACGGGGGAGCCTGGTGGGCTGATGTCTACGGGGTTACACAGAGTCAGACATGACTGAAGTGACTTAGCAGCAGCAGCAGCAGCAGGGCTTCACCAGTGGCTTGGTGGTAAGGAATCTGCCTGCCAATACAGGAGGAACAAGAGACACGGTTTGATCCCTGGGTTGGGAAGATCCCCTGGTGTATGAAAAGGCAACTCACTCCAGTATTCTTGCCTGGAAATTTTCATGGACAGAGGAGCCTGGTGATCCGCAGTCCATGGGGTCACAGAGAGCCAGATCCAACTGACCATAAGCATGAGGGAATGAGGGCTGGGGTTTATGGTGCAGATTCAATAGAACTATGCACTAAAACTCATGGATCAGTGCCTGGTCTAGGACCATTGCTTAATGAGTACCCTTTTTTAAACAGGTGGCCCATAGCTGGCCTTCTGTAAACCATCAGTTCTCTGGTGGATGCATTGGCTTAAGGGTCCAGGATTCGGGCAGAAACAGAATGTCATAACGCAGCTCAGAACCTTGTTGAGAGCATATAACTTCCAGAGTTGGCATTCCTAATGCCTCACAAAACCCTCAAAGGGAAGCATTGAGTCCTTGGCTGATGGCTTGTCCTGGGTGGATGCCTTATGGAGCTTAACAGTAAAGCAAAAGATGAAGTCTCAGCCCCAAGGCCAAGAGGGAATATCAGAGTTAGCTTGAGTTTCTTTATGACATGAAATCTGAGTTGAGACCTAGATTTTCAGAGAGGCAGGAAGAAGGTGTTCTTGATAATGAAAAATTCCAGGGTAGCACTTAATCTGTCTCATGCGAAGAACGGCTTATTTTTCTCTTCTCACCCCTGGGGAGCAAGTAACTAACATACACTGTGTCAAGATCTTACCTCATTTCAAAAATTAATTAAGGCCTAATTATCTCATTTAATATCCCTTAAGCTTGTCCATCGGCTTCCCAAGTGGCACTAGTGGTAAAGAACGTGCCTGCTAATGCAGGAGACATAAGAAACATAAGAAACTCAAGTTCAATCCCTGAGTGGGGGATTTCTCCTGAAGGACATGGCCACCCATTCCAGTACTCTTGCCTGGAGAATCTCATGGACAGAGGAGCCTGCGGGCTACAGTCCATAGAGTCCCAGAGAGTTGAACACTTAGCATGCATGCAAGCCTGTCTATGGTCTCTAAAGTATGTGCAACATAGTTAACAGAGTGTAAATGGGAGGCCCAGTATATCAACAATTGTCACCTCCTTCCTCAAAACTGAAAATATATGGCTTTCTCACATTGATTCAAGGCTATTTGTTAATTCAGTGAAGAGGAGGAAGGATAATCCTAATAGGTGTGATGCCTGAAGCCACTTAAGAGTGGACCTGTGTGCACTTCAAATGTAGAGGAAGGCAATTCAAGTGTTTGTAAAGTCCAGTAAGCTGTGTACATTTCAATCTTGGGCATAAAATGCAACTGCACAACTTTGCAGGTATCTTGCTAACTCATTTCCCACCCCACAAATGGACCTGGATGTGAGAATTTCCAGGTGCTTGCTTTCTTTAGCTATTTGTGCTATTAAAGTTGGTTTAAAAGTTAACTGTAAGTGCGATGCCTTTTTTGAGAATGCTGCAGCTGTTTGAGCCAGTTATAAAAGATCTGTTAAGCAGTCTCAAGGGATATATGGAGAACTTTCATCATCAGCTAGGTAATTTATAGTCCTTTTTGGTTCCTCCTGGATGTCACATATTCACAAAAAAAAGTGGCACCAGCATCAGCTTCAGCCTTATAATTAGCACATGACTGAAAACATCTTGGAAACAAAGAGCCATCAGAAGATTCTCAGTGGGACTTTGTAGGTACATGAACCATTTCCCAAGGAAGAGTTAGCCTGGAAGCATCAGTCCTCAGTAGTGGGCTTTGTCTCCTCGAGGGTCCAGTGGGTCAATCAGACAGCTGTGAGCCACAGTTCCTGGTGGAAGGAAGCAGAGGGGGTGCTTCCTGGAGGACACAGTACTTAAGCTGAATCTTTAACCAATGGGGAGAAGCCAGAAAAAATCAAGGGTGATCCTGGAACCATTCATTCCACGCAGGAAGACCAGTGTGAACACAAGTGCTCAGGCAAGAGCTGGCATGTAAGAAGGGAATTTCTAGCGATTAAGGGTTGTTGGAGACTGACTAATGGGTAACTGACAAAGGGGTGGAGGAGGGTGAGGCCAAAAGAGGAGAAAGGTCAGTTCAGTTGAGTTTCTCAGTTGTGTCCCCCAGTCCCTCCCAGCATCAGAGTCTTTTCCAGTGAGTCAGCTCTTCGCATGAGGTGGCTAAAGTACTGGAGTTTCAACTTTAGCATCATTCCTTCCAAAGAATACCCAGGACTGATCTCCTTTAGAAAGGACTAGTTGGATCTCCTTGCAGTCCAAGGGACCCTCAAGAGTCTTCTCCAACACCACAGTTCAAAAGCATCAATTCTTCGGCGCTCAGCTTTCTTCACAGTCCAACTCTCACATCCATACATTACTACTGGAAAAACCATAGCCTTGACTAGATGGACCTTTGTTGGCAAAGTAACGTCTCTGCTTTTGAATATGCTATCTAGGTTGGTCATAACTTTCCTTCCAAGGAGTAAGCGTCTTTTAATTTCATGGCTGCAATCACCATCTGCAGTGATTTTGGAGCCCAAAAAAATAAAGTCAGCCACTGTTTCCACTGTTTCACCATCTATTTGCCATGAAGTGATGGGACCAGATGCCATGATCTTAGTTTTCTGAATGTTGAGCTTTAAGCCAACTTTTTACTCTCCTCTTTCACTTTTATCCAGAGGCCTTTTAGTTCCTCTTCACTTTCTGTCATAATGGTGGTGTCATCTCCATATCTGAGGTTATTGATATTTCTCCCAGCAATCTTGATTCCAGTTTGTGCTTCTTCCAGCCCAGCGTTTCTCATGATGTACTTTGCATATAAGTTAAATAAGCAGCGTGACAATATACAGCCTTGACATAGTCCTTTTCCTATTTGGAACCAGTCTGTTCTATGTCCAGTTCTAACTGTTGCTTCCTGACATGCATATAGGTTTCTCAAGAGGAAGGTCAGGTGGTCTGATATTCCCATCTCTTGAAGAATTTCCCACAATTTATTATTAAAGAGGAGAAAGGATCTAGATAAATGACTGGCCCACTGGGTGACTTTAAGGACTCCAGAGCTTGGGGCTGGGGAATGACTGAAGGGTTTGGGGCAGGGCAGTGTCTTAAAAAAAAAAAAAAAAAAAAGCGCTAGTTGCTCAGTCATGTCTGACTCTTTGTAGCCTGCCAGACTCCTCTGTCCATGGGATTCTCCAGGCAAGAATACTGGAGTGAGATGCCACTCCCTTCTCCAGAAGATCTTCCCCACCCAAGGGTTGAATCTGAGTCTCCTACATTGCAGGCAGATTCTTTACCATCTGAGCCATTAGGGAAGCCCCATGTTAAAAGCCAAACTGCTTTAAGGTGGGTCCTGTGTAGTATCTGTCTCATAGGCTTAATGGATGGGATGGGATTTAGAGAAAAGGCCTGGAAGGAGGAGGCTGATGAGGAAGCTGCAGCAATAGTTTTCCCCAGGAGGCACAGTTGGTAAAGACTCTGCCTGCCAATGCAGAAGACTCAGGAGACACAGGTTCAGTCCCTGGGTCTGCAAGATCCCTGGAGTTAGGAAATGACAACCTACTCCAGTATTCTTGCCTGGAAAATTCCATGGACAGAGGAGCCAGGCAGACTATAGTTCTAGGAGTCGCAAAGAGTTAGACACAACTGAGCACACATACGCACACAGAAATAATTTAGCCTAGAGATGAGGAAGTTCTTAAGGAGATCTAATGTGAGAGGGATGGATAAGTGTTCAAACACGCTTTTTCACCTGTTTCCCTCTTAGGGAAAGAGCTATAGAATTGTTGTTGTTGTTTAGTCACTAAGTCGTGTCTGACTCTTTGCAACCCCATGGACTGCAGCACACCAGACTTCCTTGTCCTTCATTATCTCCTGGAGTTTGCTCAAACTCATGTCCACTAAGTCAGTGATGCTATCCAACCATCTCATCCTCTGGACTATAGCAGACAGAAAATGGTACAGAAACCTGTTTGCCTCAGTTCAAGTCTTAGCTCCATTACTACCTATGTGATCTGTGCAAAAATTCTTGGCTAGAATAGTAAGAAGGTCATAAACACTCAATATATGTTAACAATTATTCTTAGGAATAATTTTAGCCTATAAACATATAGTTCCCAGTTAGACCCCCATGGGTTGGAATCCTGAGCCAGTTAGGGTAGTAACGTTACCATGGTAACTTAAACATTTGGCACCTTAGTTTCTCCATCTGTAAATGCTGATAACAGTAATATCTACCTCTTAGGTTTGCTGCAAGTGTTAAACATGGAAATGTGTAAAACACTTAGGAAGTACCTGATATATAATAAATATAATAATCATCATTGTCTAGGCAACTTTTTCATTTCATCCTTTTCCTTTTTTTGATGGTATTAGAAAACTGATCTTTACAATTCTGTGTAAACTGAAATAGTCCCCCATATTCTTTGCTTTTTTTGTATACATTTAAAAGTCTTCATGATATAGAACTTCTTTGCCTGCTTAATTAGTCTTAATATTTCAAGAAAAGACCTGCATCAAGTTTAGCTATCTTATAGTTTTGTATTTGTGCAGTACCTCTGACTCATAATAGATGGAGCCGAAGGTAAAAGTGCTAATGTTTTCTTAATTCTGGCTGAAATTTTATTGAAAAATATTGCTTGGTTCTGGTATTCATAGAATCTGTTCTATAGGAAATGTCACTGCTATCCTCCAGTAGGGTTGCTTACTGCTAGGAACTGAGGAACAACCTGGAATTTGGCACTTGAGCTGGGTCTTCAAGTTTTAATGGAAAGCACTCAATTTATTTCAACTCACATCCATTACTCAGGCAGTGTTGAGCATCTACTGGGTTGCCAATTCTGGGCTAAGTGCTATGAAGATGAAAACGAATTTGTCTTGAAGAGCTTTCTGTCCAGGTAGTAAGACCCAACTGGCAGTGATGGGGCGATGAATGGGCACCATGTCTTGTAAGCCACAGGAGAGGCACTGACATAGCTCAAAGCTGGGGAAGCAGCAGTTTACTGCACACTAGAGGAGACCAGACCTGGATTAGTCTTGGCAATGAAGGTGCCTGTCATTTTAGAAGAGATTTCCCATCTGGTGGCCTGTTTTTTGTTTTTGTTTTTGTTTTTTTTCTTCAATAAAATGGGAATGACACTAAAAGATACCTAAGTCCACTCCCAACTTTTGCACCTGCTGATTAAATGTGAGCTGGGGACCTTCTAGAAGCTTTCTAAAGAAAAGGTACTTAAAGGTGCACAGATTTTTTTTGAAAAGATTCATCTCTTTACCCTACAAATTATGAATTTTCCTTCTTTGTATTTTATGTCTGAATCAACTCTGATCGGATCACGAACACTAGGTTCTCTATAGAAGAGATTTCCTTGAACTGATCTATGGGAGTTATGCTAAGAAACTCAAGATTATATTTATGGTGGAAAGTGGGGGAGAAAACTGTGATCTCTTCACACGGAGTTTCTTCCATGAAACAATGTCCTCTCTTAGCAATTATAGGCTTTTTTCTTGCTGTCAATGGCAAGCATGTATATGACATGCTTTCCCTAGACTTTGCACTCCAGGAAGCTTTGGGCCAGACTGGTGACTCAGCATCCTTGTGGATGACACATCCACATTGTAATGTTCCTATTTACTTTTATTTCTCTGATCTCTATCTTTCCTTTTTGCTTTTCCATGTTGTTTTGTATATGCCTCTAATCTAACTTTAATTATCTGTGAATCTAACTAAGCAGCCAGAGAAGGCAAAGAGTACTCCAGTACTCTTGCCTGGAAAATCGTGTGTGGTAAACAGGTTTAGGTGCCAACCACAGAGTCTGTGCTCAGTGACTCTTCACTCCTTTCTGATAAAAATACCCCTCCCCACCACTTGAGTATAGTACATTTTGATTTACAAAGCTCCTTAAATTGTCACTACTCCCTTGTGAAGTGGGTTGGGGAGGTCTTTATTTTCCTCATTCTTCTGATGCAAAAGGGTTCCCAGGTGGCACTCATGTTAAAGAACCTGCCTGCCAACACAGGAGACATAAGAGATGTGGGTTCGATCCCTGGATCGGGAAGACCCCCTGGAGGAGGACATGACAACCCATTCCAGTGTTCTTACCTGGAGAATCCCATGGACAGAGGAGCCTGGGAGCAGGCTACAGTCCATGGGGTCACAAAGAGTCAGACACAACTGAAGCAACTTAGCAGTCACACACAGATGCTAAGGGGCTTAGGGAGGTTCAGTGATTTGCTACACATTGCTTGGGGTGACAGAGTATAAGGTCTGGTCTTAGGAAGAGGCTCAGTGGGTACATTTGTCAGCCAAGGAAGAACAAGAGGAGGCTCGCTGTCCCTGTTCCCTTATTACTCCTCAGATAGGTGTGCTGAGGCCAGACAATGCAGACATCAGGCAGGAGGACCTGAGGGGTAGGACACTGTCCTGCCCATTATCTATTCTTGTGGGAAAGTGTGGGAGTAATCTCATGTAGGGAAATTGACACATGGGGCTCAGGAAAAAAAGGCAGACTGAACATAGATTCACTCATCTCACATGCTAGTAAAGTAATACTTAAAATTCTCCAAGCCAGGTTTCAGCAATACATGAACCGTGAACTTCCAGATGTTCAGGCTGGTTTTAGAAAAGGCAAAGCACCTAGAGATCAAATTGCCAACATCCACTGGATCATCAAAAAAGAAAGAGAGTTCCAGAAAAACATCTATTTCTGCTTTATTGACTATACCAAAGCCTTTGACTGTGTGGATCACAATAAAATGGGGAAAATTCTGAAAGCGAATGGAATACCAGACCACCTGACCTGCCTCTTGAGAAACCTGTATGCAGGTCAGGAAGCAACAGTTAGAACTGGACATAGAACAGACTGGTTCCAAATAGGAAAAGGACTATGTCAAGGCTGTATATTGTCACCCTGCTTATTTAACTTATATGCAAAGTACATCATGAGAAACGCTGGGCTGGAAGAAGCACAAGCTGGAATCAAGATTGCTGGGAGAAATATCAATAACCTCAGATATGCAAATGACACCACCATTATGGCAGAAAGTGAAGAGGAACTAAAGAGCCTCTGGATGAAAGTGAGACAGTGAAAAAGTTGGCTTAAAGCTCAACATTCAGAAAACTAAGATCATGGCATCTGGTCCCATCACTTCATGGCAAATAGATGGTGAAACAGTGGAAACAGTCGCTGACTTTATTTTTCTGCGCTCCAAAATCATGGCCGATGGTGATTGCAGCCATGAAATTAAAAGACGCTTACTCCTTGGAAGGAAAGTTATGACTAACCTAGACAGCATATTCAAAAGCAAAGACATTACTTTGCCAACAAAGGTCCGTCTAGTCAAGGCTATGGTTTTTCCAGTGGTCATGTAGGGATGTGAGAGTTGGACTGTGAAGAAAGCTGAGTGCCAAAGAGTTGATGCTTTTGAACCATGGTGTTGGAGAAGACTCTTGAGAGTCCCTTGGACTGCAAGGCCATCCATCCAGTCCATCCTAAAGGAGATAAGTCCTGGGTGTTCATTGGAGGGACTGTGTTGAAGCTGAAACTCCAATACTTTGGCCACCTGATGCAAAGAGCTGACTCATCAGAAAAGACCCTGATGCTGGGAAAGATTGAGGGCAGGAGGAGAAGGGGACAGTAGAGGATGAGATGGTTGGATGGCATCACTGACTCTATGGACATGGGTTTGGGTGACTCCAGGGGTTGGTGATGGACAGGGAGGCCTGGTGTGCTGTGATTTATTGGGTCACAAAGAGTCGGACATGACTGAATGAATGAACTGAACTGAACTGAACTGAACGTAGATGTCTTCTGTTTAAGAGACTGCTGGGAGATGCCAGCTGCTTGGCACCTGAAAACTTTGGTGCCTCCAGGTTTTTTAAGCTATGTTTAGCATAGCTTGGAGGATCCCAGGCCCCTGGGAGAGTGTGGTCACTCCTCATAGGAGAATAGATGCCATCAGGGGCATCTAGCTTATTGATGGGTAACACACTCAGTTATTGGATAGCCCTACTTGTCTCCACATATGGGTAATAGGGTAATAGCAGCTGGAAGCCATGCTTTCCTTCTGACCTCACATCAACTCTTCTCAGCACTTTTGTCATAGGGCTGAGACTGGGCTGGCCTGAACAGCAGTACCTATCCCACAGAGCTTCTCAAGTCAGAAATAAAGGCTTCCTCAGGTCTGCTCATTGCACTGAATCCTTTATTAGATTTGTTGACCCACCTTTTCTCTTCCCCCTCCATCCCTGACAACTCTATTGTGAGTCTCTACAGGACCATGTCTGTCCCATTAATTTTAGTATCCTGCAGGGTTTAGTTTATGACACATGATAGACAATAAAAAAATATTTAGCTTATGAATTCAATAACTCCCTGTTAACTTTGTAATGAATTTCTTGGTGTGCTTAAAGGTTTTGTGTATGTGTATGTGTGTTTGTGTGTGTGTGTCCAGTTATTCATTGACTTTTATTACCAAAACCCCCACAAAACTGGATCTATCTTGTTGATTTAAGACCTATCATGATACCCTTCCAATTATCATTCTATTTCTTCCTATGTCACACCTCATCATATTTCATTTGAAATATTTTACTGTTATCTGTAGTTTTCTTATTTATCTGTCTTCTGTTCTAATAGTTTCTATATTCCACCTTGTTTCCCATACCTACTGACCTACCTATTAGACTCAAAACATATCTGATTGGAGTTTTCCCAGTTCTCCTTTCAGGGTTCAACTCAACAACCAAGGTGCCTTCACCTTCTATGTGTTAGTCAGTCAGTTGTGTCTGACTCTTTGTGATCCCATGGACGGTAGCTTGCCAAGCACATCTGTCCATGCAATTCTTCAGGCAAGAATACTGGAGTGGTTTTCCATTTTCTTCTTTAGGGGATCTTCCTGACCCAGGGATTGAACCCAGGTCTCCTGCATTGCAGGCAAATTCTTAACTGACTGAGCCACCAGGGTAGCCCTCACCTTGTATACCATACCTGCTAATGATTTTCTAGGTTATCTCCTAGGAGGAGGCATGGACTTTAGTTTTTGCTTCTGTATGTCTGCTGTAAAATTGGTCATATCCTCTGCAATTTATCAATGATCATTAGTTAAAAGGACATTTGGGTCATTGAAAATAAATTGATTTTCAAGCAAGAAACCTGAGAAAGAAAGACTTTTAGGGTTCAGGGAAAGAATATAGGGTTTTTGTGGTATATGAGTTACAGAATAAAATAGTAGCATCTGTAATCCTGGAACTAAGCCTGAAGTTCTGCTAAATGTTCAACTGTGTCTCCACCACCCTGCTCCCATTATGCTCTCTGAGTCCATAGCAGAGGATTGTGGACTACATGTTCTTTATCAATTCCACTCACAGAAGTGTATCTGCTCGTGGTTATTTATATCTTTGTTAGCAAAAGCCACTATGTTGTCTTTTCCAAGACACTTGTATTTTAGTCCCATCCCTCATCAAGAAAAGAAGAAAGCCTTTGGTGGCTACTCACAAAATAATTGCAAAGAATCATTGAATAAGTACAGAAGTTAATATGGAAAGCCACAGCTTTTGAGTATCCAGTCTTTCACTGGGAAGTAAACTAGTAAGCACTTGTAATACTCATTCTTCCTCTTTTACACCTGCTGAACTGTACATGAATCCTCAGTGTGCATCAGGTTGTGTATGTGTTTGTGAGTGTGTGCTCAGTCGTGTCTGACTCTTTGCAACCCCAGGGACTGTAGCTTACCAGGCTCCTCTGTCCATGGAATTTGCCAGGCAAGAATAGTGGAGCAGGTTGCCCATTTCCCACTCCAGGGGATCTTCCTGACTCAGGGATTGAACCTGTGTGTCTTGTGTCTCCTGAATTGGCAGGTGGATTCTCTACTACTGCTCATTAGGTTGGGCTAGTCTAAAAGCATAAATATAGTATATATAATCACAGTTTCAGACATGGAGAACTATTAAAGATTTTTCTTCCAAGATAAACTTTACCTTGTCTAATAATATCAATTGTGTGGTTCAAAGCTTTTGTTTAAAATGATTGTGAAGACATATCCAGGCACAATGGGCAAGATGCTAGGGTTGTTAATTGTCTGCCATGGTTGTAGGTGAGTACAGAGCATACCTCCTGTGTCTGGCACATATTCTTTCTGGTGCAGAGGTCACCTCTTCAAACAGTCATATCCTTACCACTTCTTTTTAACACATCTATGGGCCAAGACTCTCTCCTTTATAACATGAGCTTTGTATATTGACAAAATGTATATTTTTATCAAAATTCTTAAACTTCTTCTGCCCATTTTTTGATTGAGATTTTTTTTTTTTTATATGGAGCCATCTGTGACCTGTGTATGTTTTGGATATTAACCCCTTTTCAGTTGTATCTTTTGCAAATATTTTCTCACATTGTGTAGGTTGTCTTTCCTTCTTGTCGATGGCTTCCTTTGTTGTGCAAAAGCTTTTAAGTTTAATTAGGTTCCACTTTTATTTTTCTTTTATTTCTTTTGCCTTGGGAGACTGATCTAAGAAAATATTGCTACAATTTATGTCCAAAAAAGTTTTGTCTATGTTCTCTTCTGGCAGAAGACCTAAATAGATATATCTCCAAAGAAGACACATGGATGGCCAACAGGCACAGTAAATGTTTGCTCATCATCACTGATTATTAGAGGAATGCAAATCAAAACCACAGTGAGGTATCACCTCACACCTCACATCAGTCAGAATGGCCATTGTCAAAAAAAGTGTGAGGAAAAGGGAACCCTCTTACACTGTTGTTGGGAACGTAAATTTGTGCAGTCATTATCAAAAAAAGTATGGAGATTTCTTAGAAAATTAAAAATAAAGCTACCATATGATCCAGCGATCTAATTCCTGGGCTTATATCATGAAAGATGAAAACTACAGCTTGAAAAGATGCATACACCCTGATATTCATAGCAGCGCTATTTACAATAGCCAAGACATGGAGACAACCCAAGTGTCCACTGACAGATGAATGGATAAAGATGTGGTACATATATACAGTGGAATATTACTCAGCCATACAAGAGTGAATTATTGCCTTTTGCAGCAACATAGATGGACCTAGAGGATATCATACTCAGTGAAGTAAATCAGACAGAGAAAGACAAATGTCATGTATCATTTTCTGTGGAATCTAAAAACAAATACAAATGAATCTATATACAGAACAGAAACAGAATCACAAATGTAGAAAACAAATTTAAGGAGAAAGGGAGGAGGGAGAGGATAAATTAGGAGAATGGGATTACAGATACAAACCACTATACATAAAATAGATAAGATTCAAGGATTTACTGCATAGCACAGGGAACTATATTCAGTATCTTGTAATGATCTCTAATGGAAAAAAACATGTAGATATATGTATCACTGAACCACTTTGCTGTACCTCTGAAACTCTCATAATATTGTAAATCAACTATATTTTACTTAAAAACGTCTTAATCCTTAAGATGGGAACATATTAGACAAAATCTGGGCAAGGATTAAAAGAAGAGCTGTTCAGTTGTTTTCTGTAGTTTGCTCAACCTAGTAGGGGATAAAGTACTAGATTCCTAGTACAAATTACAGAATTGTGACCACGATCAAATTTAATACTGATTGTGTATTTCACCTTCTCCATTACCAACTATATATCCATATCTTTTAGAAATATAGTATCTAGTACAGTGTAGAATGCTTTAAACCAAAATGTCTGTACTGAGAGTAGGTAAGAAGTCCTAACAGTGGCTTTTGCTCTGGATTTAATTCTCATCTGTTAGGTAATATCAGAGTTAAAAATAAATAAAGAGACTTGGAAAAAACTGACTATAACCTCTTGGAGTTCTTAATAATGAAGGAAAGAAAAATAGGACATATAACCATATGTACTGGACCATTCAAAAAAGCAAGTTTAAAAATAAAAGTTCAAAGAAAAAAATGGGCATAATTCCATGGCTGAGGCTGTGTAGGTTTGGAATATAAACTTTTGGATGACACTGCTGCCAAGAGTTTGAATGAGTGAAGATAGGGTAGGCATTCTCTGATGAGCTTCTGGGTCATATATAGAAGATGGGACATGGTTCTTTTCCAGTAAGGCTCAGGGTAAATGTTTAATTCTGAATGCCATTTCAGGGTGACCTGGTTTATTATATACACATATTCTGCTTTGGCACATGTACATGACTATAAATATATGTCTTGATCCCTTTCCATGTATGGTTATTTTTCCTCTAAAAATCATGTTTGTTCATCTGCACTAGTGTTTCTTAACCTTTTTTTAAAAAATATTGTTCTTTGTAGACTTCCTTAGAAACCTTTTAAAATGTTTTTCCCTAATTACCTCCTACATATAATTTTGCCTTCCCTGGTAGGCAACATAGCTCAACATTAACCTATAATGTTAATACCACACATACTTGTATATCTGTTTATGCATAGCAGAGGGCCATGTACCCTTGTAATATCTGCCCTCACCCCACCAGGAAGCAATTTTTGCCCCTTTGAGACTACATGACTTGTGCTACAACTGTTTTCCTCTGTGGAGAATCAGTATTGTGAAAATGACTATACTACTCAAAGCAATTTACAGATTCAATGCAATCTCTATCAAATTACTAATGGCACTTTTCTCTGAACTAGAACAAAAATTTTTACAATTTATATGGAAACACAAAAGACTACAAATAGTCAAAGCAATCTTACAAAAGAAAGGCAGGGCTAGAGGAATCAACCTTCCTGACTTCAGACTATACTACAAAGCTACTATAATCAGAACAGTATAGTACTGGCACAGAAACAGAAATATATATCAATGAAACAAGATAGAAAGCCCAGGGATAGACCCTTGCACATATGGTCACCTCATCTTTGACAAAAGGGGCAAGAACATGCAATGTAGAAAAGACACCCTCTTTGATAAGTGGTTCTGGGAAAACTGGACAGCTACATGTAAATGAATGGAATTAGAACAATTCCTAACAACATACACAAAAATAAACTCAAAATGGATCAAAGACTTAAATGTAAAGTTAAAAATTATAAAGCTCTTAGAGGAAAACACAGTCAGCATAGTCTTTGACATACATCACAGCAAGATTCTCTATAACCCATATCCTAGATTAATGGAAATAAAACAAAAATAAACAAGTGGGATGCAATTAAACTTAAAAGCTTTTGTACGGCAAAGGAAACTTAAACAAGCTGAAAAGATAACCCTCAGAATGGGAGAAAATAATTATAAATGAAGCACCTGACAAAGGATTAATCTCCAGAATATATAAGTAGCTCAGTATCAGAAAAACAAACAACCCAATCAAAAAACAGGCAGATCTAAACAGACATTTCTCCAAAGAAAGCATGCAGATAGCCAATAAACACATGAAAAGAAGCTCAATATCACTCATTATTAGAGAAATGCAAATCAAAGCTACAGTGAGGTATCACCTCACACTAATCAGAATGGCCATCATCAAAAAGTCTACAAACAGTACATGGTGGAGAGGATGTAGAGAAAAGGGAACCCTCCTGAACTAGAATGTAAATTGGCACAGCCAGTATGGAGAATAGTGTGGAAATTCCTTAAAAAACTAGTAATAAAACTACATATGACACATCTATCCCACTACTGGGCATATACCCTGAGAAAAACCACAATTCAAAAAGACACAAATACCCCATTGTTCTCTGCAGCACTATTTACAACAGTCAGGACAAGGAAGCAACCTAGATGTCCATAGACAGATGAATAGATGAAGAAGTTGTGGTACACAATGCAATGGAATATTACTCAGCCATAAGAAGGAACAAATTTGAGTCAGTTGTAGTGGGGTGTATGATCCTAGAGCCTATTATACAGAGTGAAGTAAGTCAGAAAGAAAAAAACAATTATTATCATATTAATGCATGTATACAGAATCTAGAAAAATAGTACTGATGAACGTATTTGCAGAGAAGGAATGGAGATGCAGACATAGAGAATGGACTTGTGGACACAGCGGGGGAAGGAGAGGGTAGGATGAATTGAGAAAATAGCATTGACATATATACACTACCACGTGTGAAATAGATATCTACTGGGAAGTTGCTGTATAATACTGGGAGCCCATCCTGGAATTCTGTGATGACCTAGAGGGAGGCTCAAGAGGGAAGGGATTTATGTATACTTATAGCTGATTCAGGGTTTCCCTGGTATTTCAGCTGATAAAGAATCTGCCTGCAATGTGGGAGATGTGAGTTCAATCCCTGGGTTGGGAAGATCCCCTGGAGGAGGGCGTGGCAACCCAATCCAGTATTCTTGCCTGCAGAATTCCCATAAACAGAGGAGCCTGGCAGACTACAATCCATGGGATCACAAAGAGTTGGACAAGACTGAGCAAATAAGTACAGCTATAGCTGATTCACCTTGTTGTATGACAGAAACCAACATTTTAAAACAGTTATCCTCCCATTAAAACAAAGAGGACAGTGTATAGATTTGAGCTCTTTGGGGGATATTTTTCTCTTTCCCTTATGTTTTGTATCTTGACTCCCTTGTTTACGTAAGAGAACATGCCCACAGCGCTCCTTTTTTGTTTAGTTGAAGATACTCCCTTGCACTGCAGTATCTTGTGGTTGTTACCATATGATCCCAGCTGCATAACTATGGACACCCCCTTAGCTCCTCTCTCAGGAACATATGTAAAGTAGAAAGAAAAATACCATCTGGCTTATTCTCTTCCTTCAGTTTTATTCCCAACACTTAATTCTAAGAGATACAGCACAAGTTTCTTTCTTTTTCTGAAGATAGTAGTTGTTTAGCTGGGATTTAGTAACTGTTGGTGAGCTCATTCTTGGCAGATTCTCTGCACCACCTCAGGTATATTCTCCATAGAGACAAGAATTCCTATTAGATACTATATTAGTTTTGTATATGATTTCTTCCACTTTCCTCAAGAGGTATTCTTTGGCCACTACATGGCTTTGTATTTCTTTTATCAAATCTATGACTGTATATCAGTCAGGATAAGTTAGACTATACTGCATTAACAAAACACCCTCCAAAATCTCAGTACTGTCATGTCCAAAATTGCTACTCACATCCGAAAGGGAATGAAAGCCCTAGAGGATCTCACTTTTAGCACAGAAGTAACACTTAAAACTTCCATTCTCATTAGTTAGAACTAGTCACATGGCCTCCTAACCACTAGAAGGGAGGTACTGTAAGCCTACTATGCTATGAGAGATGAGACAAGTCAAATCTTGGTGAGGAAAGCTAATGATGCCATAGGGTAGTGTTAGGACATCTCTATTCCCTGGATTTTTCCCCTCCATACATAGATGGGTATTTCTTCTTCAGTATTTGTAATTTATTTATAATTATTCTGTAATGAAATGGAGCAGGACCCTATGACCCTTGCCCTGTATCCTCAGCCTGCCTTTTGTCTGTGGAAAAGCTTTAGCCAAAGAATAAGTTTAATCAGAGAAGTGAGAAAATGTAGAAACAAAGGAAAAAAGCCAAAGGAGACCAAAGCATAATAGTTTAGTCTTTAAGAATAGTCAAGGACCTTTAGTTCCTTCTCAAAGGCTATAGATAATATTCTGAGCCATATCCTGTGAGCTGTCTTATAGATGCTGAAACTGCCACCAGATGGAAGACGTTAATTACATGGTAACCAGACTGTAGCCATGACATAAGCTGCTGCAATTCTGAGAATTGGCCTCAAAGAAATGGGAACAAATTGACCTTGGAACTGAAGATTAACTGTACTTAAAACAATCAAATTCTATTCAGTGCTCTGTGGCGACCTAAGATGGGAAGGAAATCCAAAAAAGAGGGGATATATGTACACACATGGTTGATTCACTTTGCTGTACAGCAGAAAATAGCACAACATTGTAAAACCACTATACTCCAATAAAAATTAAAAGAACTAACCAAACAATCAAGATGATACTGGTCAGGCCACCAATAACCAATTTCAGTAGGATTGTCAGAGCTGACTGTGTTGTTTCTTATGTAGACCCCTCTCTCCACCTATAAAAACTCATGCCTACTGGTTTTAGAAGAGGGTGAGTCAGCCTTGGGACAAGACTCCGACCTCCTACCCCCTATTTCCAGCATCAAAAATAAAACAAGCTTTCCTTTCCACTAACCTTGGCTCTTTATTGGCTTTTGAGCAGCAAGCAGACGGGCCCCGTTTTGGGTCCCTCTCTCTTCTTCTGAGCCACATTCTTTTTCTCATCAACTACTGGGCACTCAGTTTTAATTTCTCTCTACTTCTTCACAATCTTAATTTTTGATTGTTTGTTTTTGAGAGTTTATATTTGATTTCCCAGCTAGATTGTGAATTTTTTAGCCTATTTCATCACTCACTCTTTTAGGTGACTAGTTTATAAAGAGAGAGGCCTCAAGTCCTTTGATTTCTACTTCTGTGGAGAGAGTTGTAGCACACATTCTTGGGGGAATTGAAAGTCTCAATGTATGAAGTGAACCTCATGGTACTATAATTTCTATGTGAACTGGCACCCTTTTTGTTATTTCCTCTTGGAAACTGCACATTTCCAGGCCCATCCTTATGAGTTTCAAATAAGATATTTTCCCCCAGAATTCTACAAATGCTTTTCTCATCACCAAGAGAATACCCAGCTCTGTTCCTCTCTGATAGAAATTTCTCTTCCTGTGTCTCTGTGATAAAAGAGATAAGATGATAAATTAATGGCTAATGGGAAAGAACAAAAGGAAGATTTTGACAGTCTGCTCTTTTATACTTTGGGATGGGTCAGAAAAACATAATGGTACTTCTGCCTCAGAAGCTAAAGTTGAGATTCAAAAAGGAGCACCAAGCCTTAGATAACTTTGATACCTCAATAATACTATTGCCTCTGTATTTTTCTACAAATTGATGATTTCAATTGCCAAGGGCTGAAGTTGAAATCTTTTTCTCTTGAGCTGCATTAGGATGAGAAAGCATTTATCCTTCTCTTAACTCTGAAAAGAAACTTTCATTATGTGTTCTTTAAATTTGAAATGTGTTTTCCATTATTCACCCCATGAGCTCAGGTTTCTAAAGAAACACAGAAACTGAAGACCTAATTTACTCCTTGTTCTGCTTTGTGGAAAACAAAGCTGAAAAGGATAATAGCCAAGATCTAGTGGCTTTAGCCAAAGTCAATTGAGGCTTCAGATTCTATATGAATACCAAAGCAATGCACCTCTCTTTATTTCATCTTTATAGTCAGGCACAAACATTCCTAAGTCCAGATAAAAGGAACCAGATTTGACTTTTCTTTACTAAATCTGAGTGTATTTTCTCTTTACTCACCTCACTTTGTACTTTTCTTTTCTCTGTCTTCTCTCTTCTCCTCCTCAGTTCAGTTCAGTCTCTCAGTCATGTCCTACTCTTTGCAACCCCATGGACTGCAGCACACCAGGTTTCCCTGTCCATCACCAACTCTCAGAGCCTGTTCAAATGCATGTCCATTGAATTGGTGATACTCTCCAACCATCTCATCCTCTGTCGTCCCCTTCTCCTGACCTCAATCTTGCCCAGCATCAGGGTCTTTTCCAGTGAGTCAGTTCTTCACATCAGGTAGCCAAAGTATTGGAGTTTCAGCTTCAGCATCACTTCTTCTTCTCACTGGGCTCCTTTTCTCCAGATCAGGTGTTTGGTTGGTATCCTTCTCATTAGAAACTGCCAATGAGGTTCATCACCCCAGAGCACTGCTCAAAGCGGATGAGAGCTTCCTTGCCTTTCTGTCCTTGATACTGATGTGCTCAAGAAAGCTTTGTTTCCACACTGAGTTGATCAACTTCTCTGCATCCCCTTTTGGTCCCTTGAGGCCGTATCTGAGCAACATTAGAGTGCTTTTCCAGAACAGGAGCAGAGAAGGGAGGAAGACAACAGGAAGGAATTGGACACCTGTTTGAAAGATGCCTTTTAGGTGACCTAGACACAGACTTGGTTCCTTTTACCATTTTGTCTCAGCTGTGCCCCTGTAGTGAGGGCAGGGGGCTCTCTGCAGTGAACTTCCTGCTTGCCCACCCCACACAGCTCTGCCCCCTCCCCTTAAAAGTTAACCCTCTGGTTCTAACAGCGAACAGATTTTTTTTCTTAGACATTATTCCAAACTGAATAAATGGCTGTATTTAGTATCTTCAAGAAGCTCCTTCCATGCTAAGTCGCTTCAATCGTGTCCAACTCTTTGCAACTCTATGGACTGCAGTCCGCCAAACATCTCTGTCCATGGAATTCTCCAGGCAGGAATACTGGAGTGGGTTGCCATGCCTTCCTCCAGAGGATCTTCCCCACCCAGGAATCAAACCCGCGTTTCTTATGTCTCCTGCATTGGTGGGTAGATTCTTTACCCCTATCTTCACCAGGGTCTGTTTCTT
This sequence comes from Bos taurus, assembly GCF_002263795.3. Classification (NCBI taxonomy): domain Eukaryota; kingdom Metazoa; phylum Chordata; class Mammalia; order Artiodactyla; family Bovidae; genus Bos; species Bos taurus. The sequence goes on along the minus strand of NC_037338.1, from coordinate 54,945,272 downwards.
CTTCCATAGGAGATATAAGTGTTGCACATGCCTTTTGTGCAGTTCTGCATGAACATCTGGAAGGACAGCCTTCTGACCTGACATTTTGGCAGATGGTCATAAACCACTGCATCCATTCCCAGCCCCACCTCCAGGGCTACCATCACCAATACCAGTGCCTCCTGGGGAATTAGCCTTTTTACTCACTCAGCAACTATTGAAGAAATGTGCCAGGACACCTTCACTGTTGGCTCAAGCTTTCATGTTTGGATTAATCTTTTTTTTTTGACCCAGCAGGGATAGGTGGCATGCTGGCAACACGGGAAGATACAGATCCGCTTGGTGTTCAAGGAAGTGTCCTAATTAAAGATGTCCATATTAACTCGGGCCCACAGGAATAGGTCATTTATCACAACAACTGAACTGAGTGAATATCAATTTTGCTTTTTCAGGGACATGTGAAAATTTTACCTGTTAACGAAAAGCTAGTCTTTTTTTATTTTTTTAATGTATGTATTTAACTGGAGGAAAATTACAATGTTGTGTTGGTTTCTGCCATACAATGTGAATCAGTCATAATTTATATATATCCCCTTCCTCTTGAGCCTCCCTCCCCTCCCTCCCATCCCATCCCTCTAGGTCATCACAGAGCACCGAGCTGAGCTCTCTATACTATTGAGCAGCTTCCCATTAGCTATCTATATTACATATGGCAGTGTATATATGTCAGTGCTACTTTATCAATCCTTCCCACCCTCTCCTTGCCCCATTGTGTCCACACGTCTGTGCTCCATTCCTTCGCCGTAAATAAGTTCGGATGAACCATGTTTAATTCCAATCATACATGTTTAGTTCCCTCTGCAGTCTTCAGACGGAAAAGGCAATGGCACCCCACTCCAGGACTCTTGCCTGGAAAATCCCATGGATGGAGGAGCCTGGTGGGCTGCAGTCCATGGGGTTGCAAAGAGTCGGACTCGACTGAGTGACGTCACTTTCACTTTTCACTTTCTTGCATTGGAGAAGGAAATGGCAACCCACTCCAGTGTTCTTGCCTAGAGAATCCCAGGGTCAGCAGAGCCTGGTGGGCTGCCATCTATGGGGTCGCACAGAGTTGGACACGACTGAAGCGACTTAGCAGCAGCAGCAGCAGCACTCTACAGAAATTATCTGCCAAGGGTAGAATTTGGTCTCAAGTGAACAAGAAATACAAACAAATTAGGTGCCAGATTCCACTTGTCTAAAAATGGTAATTAATAGTCCTTGCCTAATGATGTTCCTTTTACTTGAGTTAAGGCATAACTGAAAATTTCTCTCCCATGGAAAAGCAGGAGAGGCTTTTGTTTCTTTGCTTCATTCCTCTCATGAGGGGCATGCTAAGTTCTGTTCTCAGTAGAAAACTCCGAAGTTCCAATTGCTTTCTTTCACCCTGGCTCTGCTCTAGAAAGCGATCTTCCTTCAGTCCGAAATTAAAAAGGAAAACAGCTTGGTATTGCTCAGAATGGTAAAGGGAGATGGATGGGAACATTTGTTTCTGACCTTCAGCAAAAGAGTTCAGTTAGTTAGGCACGATAAATTTGTTTTCTGCGAATGGGAGAGCATAAATGTTCTCCATCAGGATGGAGAAAGCATTTGCACCCAAAACATGAAACACAGAAAATAAATCGATCAAATTAATTTCTAGCTGTCAGCCCTGGAGGCTCATTTCCTATCAGCTACATCAGGAAGCAAAGGAGGAGCTCACTTGTAATGATCTGGGGAGGCTGGGGACCACGGAAGATTTGCGCACTAGAGCTGCAAAAGGGTGCCTTTCTGTCACCGTTCATGTCCAGGATTTGTTTGTCTGTAATCACAATCATCTACTGCTGCCATGGAGAGAATGGGGGAAATGTCCCAAGCCCCAGGTGGTCACGGGCCTGCTGCTCCAATCCTTAAAGTTGCCAGCAGGAGTCATCCCTTTAAGTTAAAGAATCACAGGCGCCTGCTTATGCTCTAACTGGTCAGTCATTGGTTAAAGACAAGGCTCCTAGGGGATGGGTGATGTCAAGTTTTGTTGAGAAAATGTCTCTAGCTGAGAGTAGCATGGGAGAATCCTGCCACAAAGGATTAATAAGGATGGGATTTTTATGCTTTGCATAAACATGAAGTCACCTTCTGGACAGTATTTGTTTCCTCAAACTGGTTCTGGATAGCTGCCTTACTTATCCAGGTAACTGAATTATTTTATGATCAGAGGGTACTGTGAAATTTGGCTTGTCTGTATGAACTGCACTAATTATATATTCTGGGCTTCCCTGGTGGTTCAGATGGTAACAAACACACCTGCAATGCAGGAGACTGGGTTTGATCCCTGGGTTGGGAAGATACCCTGATGTAGGATATGGCAACCCATTCCAGTACTCTTGCCTGGAGAATCCCATGGACAGAGGAGCCTGGCAGTCTACAGTCCAGGTGGTCACAAAGAATTGGACACAACTGAGCGACTTGCACTTTCATTTTTCAACCAGATATTTGCCAGGATTCATTTCCTAAAAGTGAGCTGCTTTTAGGGAGTACAAGTAAAATAGTTTCAGAGGACAGATAAACAAATCAGTTGGTTCTAAGCAAGATATGAGAGCATGGTTTAGACTGTGGAGCTAAAAATGCTTTACTTAAGGAAATTCATATTGAAAACATTGACTATGACCTGTGGTTTGATAGTTTAAAACTTCAAATGGCTAATAGACACATGAAAAGATGCCTAGTATCACTCAATATTAGAGAAATGCAAATCAGAGCCATAATGAAGTACCATCTCATGCCAATCAGAATGACCATCATCAAAAAGTCTACAAGCAATAAATGCAGGACAGGATGTGGAGAAAAGGGAACCTTCTTAAAGCTGTTGGTGGGAATGCAACGTGGTACAGCCACTGTGGAGAACAGCATGGAGATTCCTTAAGAAACTGGGAATAGAACTGCCATACGACCCAGCAATCCTGAGCATAAACCCCAAGGAAACAAGAATTAAAAGAAACACATGTACCCCAATGTTCATTGCAGCACTATTTACAATAGCTAGGACACGGAAGCAACGTTGATGTCCATCGACAGATGAATGGATAAGGAAGTTGGGGTATATATACACAACAGAGTATTACTCAGCTGTAAAAAGGAACACATTTGAGTCAGTTCTAATGAAGCAGTTGAAACTGTAGTCTATTATACAGAGTGAAGTAAGTCATAAAGAGAAACATAAATATATGTATGGAATTTAGAAAAACAGTAACAATGACTGTGTATGCAGGGCAGCAAAAGAGACACAGATGTAACGAACAGAAGTTTGGACTCCTGGGAGAAGGCGAGGGTGGGATGATTTGATAGAAGAGCATTGAAATGTGTGCATTATCATATGTAAAATAGATAACAAGTGCAAGGAGAAGGAAATGGCAACCCACTCCAGTGTTCTTGCCTGGAAAATCCCATGGACCGAGGAGCCTGGTAGGCTGCAGTCCATGGGGTCGCTAAGAGTCGGATACGACTTCCCTTTCACTTTTCACTTTCCCGCATTGGAGAAGGAAATGGCAACCCACTCCAGTGTTCTTGCCTGGAGAATCCCACGGACGGGGGAGCCTAGTGGGCTGCCGTCTATGGGGTTGCACAGAGTCGGACATGACTGAAGCGACTAAGCAGCAGCAGCAGCAAGTTTGATACATGAAGCAGGACACCCAAGGCCTGTGCTCTGGGACAACCTTGAGGGATGGGGTGGGAAGGGAGGAGGGAGGGGGGTTCAGGATGGGGAGACACATGTGTATCCGTGGCTGATTCATGTCGATGTATGGCAAAAACCATCACAATGTTGTAAAGTCATTATCCTGGAATTAAAATTAATTAATTAAAAAGAAAACTACAGTGGATTATTTTGATGATTCTTGTAGAATGTCTTGTATATTTAGTATAATGATGAAATATCATTTAGTTAAAGGCATTGTAAGCTGGTGATTTCTGGGTAGGTATGGAATGTTATCATGGAATAATTGGATCAGTCTGGTCTGTTGGTTTTGAAACATCATTTTCCCAATTTGTCAAATTCTTCCCCTCTTCCAACACCCACAGAAGCACAGATTTTGGTTATGATATTGGGAAGTCTCCAACTATCCAAGAATATTCCATACCCTTCGTGTCTTCCTGCATAGAGAATAATACTCCTGCCCTAACATACACTATATGACTATCAGATATGTTGAAATATATGGAAGCTATTCTTGATCATGTGTGTGTCCTTAGTTGCTCAGTTGTGTCCAACTCTTTGCAACCCCATGGACTGTAGCCCACTAGGCTCCTCTGTCCATAGGATTTTTCAGGCAAGAATATTGGAGTGGGTTGCCATTTCCTTCTCCAGGGGATCTTCCCGACCAAGGGATCAATCCTGTGTGTCTCCTGCATTGACAGACAAATTCTTTATCACTGATCCACTTGGGAAGCCCATTCTTGATTGAGTTTCTGCCTAAACCTTGAACTCAGTTGTCTATTCCTGATTGTATTTAGTACTGTCTTTAGATGGTCTGCAGTGTCAGGCCTTTCATCCTTTCATTATCCCTGTGGAGATAATAATATCAATAATGAATATCTGGAGTGGAATATTTTTGTCTACATTAAATGTTAAAACATACCTAGTAGAGTTTTTCTGTTAGATTCTTAAATATCGTTGCCTTGAATATGTATGTGAGTAAATGCTATTTAATTTCAAGGTAACTTTGATTTTTAAAGTTAAATCAGCAAGCATCTTTTTATAAAAAGCAAACAAACAAACATGCAATCCAGTATTTGCCTGTTTAGTCTTAGTTCTCAAGAAACTAAATCTGAATTTAGTATCCAGTTTTAGGTGATAGACACGAACTTATTTATCTTGGATTTTGTACATTTCTGACCCTGGATAATTGAAAGGGTAAGATGATTTACTTACTAGTGTTAATGGGAGTGAGTTTTTCTCTTGAATCCATCAGCATCAGTTTTTGTCACTTAGAGAAAGGAATTCATGAGTAATACATTCTAATGGGGCAGTGGAAAATGAGAAAAAAAATACCTGGAGCTTGATTAGAGGAGGGAATATACAAAATGCACACAACAGTATTGTGTGTGTGTGTGTTTTACAACATTTATAAAATCAGAGGTCAGCTAAGCTGAAAAAGAAGATGTGACTGAGAAGGGAAAGGAAAGGAAGATGCAGAAGGAAAACAAATTAGTGTTGCAGAGGCCTAGAAAGCTCTTTTGAGCACTATCCTACACTTTGTGTTGATGAAACCATAAAACACAGAAACCTATTGCCAAATCCAGACTGAAAATGTCACAAGATCATTAGATTAGTAGTTAGGATACCTATTTTGAATCCTGGGTTGGTCACAAATTAGCAGAGCATCTTTGAGAAAATTCCACCCTCTCTAGGTCTTTGTTTCTTCATCTTAAGATGAGGGATACGGGCTCGATGCTCTCTAAATCTCCTTCCAGCTTTAACATCATTTTCTAAATGCTTCCATATTGCATAAGTGTTGGCAAAAGCATTGTCACTCCCCAGCATGTGACCTAACCACAGCTCTGAGCTACAGATAATAATAGGTCAGGACTGATCCCTTGATCAGATCTGGTCTGTTCTGACCTCCCCTGGACTTTGCATCCCAGAAACTTTTATACTTATTCAAAGGGTGAATTATCTGTTTGGTAATATTTTCTTTAAATTGTGGGAAAGCAACTATATGCTGGTATCTTTCCTGTCCTGACAAAATAGTCTATATCACAGTAGTCTGGGAATAACTCTTATGGATTATTAAAATAACAGTCCTAAGAGTCCCAACTGCTAATCAGACCCATAAGTGACACCCATAAAGGAGGGTGTCCTCACTTGGGGTAGTTGACAACCGTGGGCCACCCTAATGAATAACTTTTGCTTGACTGGTCCTATCGGTCATTCGCAGACCACATTCTTTCTAGGATGGAGTCTCATTATTGATCCACTATTGCTTATGACTTCCCACGTGGCACAGTGGTAAAGAATCCACCTGGATATGCAGGAGACAGAGGTTCGATCCCTGAGTTGGGAAGATTCCCCTGGAGTAGGAAATGGCAACCTACTCCAGAAATTCTACTTCTTGCCTGGAAAATTCCATGAACAGAGGAGTCCATGGAGTTGCAAAGACTCAGACACAACTGAACACACACCCACACAGAGCCATCTATGTCACATTGACTAATAGTGTAATAGGAATATTCACTTCCTTACTCCAGTCTGATCTCTGCATAACAAAATTATGGACTTCCCTGGTGGCTCAGATGGTAAAGAATATGGCTTTAACGTAGGAAACCAGGGTTCGATCCCTGGGTCAGGAAGATCCCTTGGAGAAAGGAATGGCTGCTTTTCATCCACATAGAGGGACTCTCTCTTGTTTTCCTGATTTCCTCATCCAACCTCCACTAGTAGAATATAAATTTTATCTAATACTTTCTATGTTGAGATGTGGGACCCAGAGGTGTGATTTTCTAAGCAGCTGACTGAAAGCTGGTTTAGTAAACTCTTTTTATTAATTAATTAATTTTTAAATTGAAAGATAATTGCTTTATAGAATTCTGTTGTTTTCTGTCAAACCTCCACATGAATAACTAACTCTTAATGCCCTCACCCACTCTGGAGATTAAAAAAGGATGGTGTGCATGCTAAGTCACTTCAGTTGAGTCCAACCTCTTTGTAACCATATGGACTGTAGCCCACCAGGCTCCTCTGTTCATGGGATTCTCCAGGCAAGAATACTGGAGTGGGTTGCCATGCCCTCCTCTGGGGAAAGAAGGTGGGCACATAGATGTTAGAGAGAAGACATTTCTGGAGAGGGCTGCACCAGTGGTGGGCTGGTGGGCTGCACCAGTGCCTTTCTTTATCAAAGGGAATCAGGCTCTGACAAAAGCATAAGGAGAGCTGGAAGAGCCCTCCATATGCTGGTGAAGAACCAGAGGAATGAGAATCTCATCAGGTTGGGAGAATCTCGAGAGTGAGAATCAGGCTTTAATTCTTCCACAGTGAAGCAGAGGAAAGTTGGCTGCATTAGAATTGGCCTGCACTCAATCCATGAAAAGGGACTGGCCTTTCCCGTGGGTGGAAAGATTTGGTGTGGAGTGAGCCAAAGTCCTGTTCATGTTGGATGTTTGGAGAGTGATTAACCTTGGTGGGAAAACTGGAGATATGGATTCCTAGGAACTGATGTAGGGGTAAAGGATCAGTGGGGAGAAGATGCCATGGTTCTCAGCAAGGAAAACCAGTGATGACAGAACCCACTGTGAACACCTGCCAACTCCAGACAGCACATGTGTTGGGGCAGCATCCTTGTGCAGGGAGTAAAGACATTTCTGTTTCTTATTTCTCTTCTTCCATCTCCAGTCCCACTCTGGAGACCTTGAAAACCCCTGTTAACATGTTATGGAAGCAGGAGTTAAAGCTGCCAAGTGAAGGAACAGAAGAGAAAACCAGCAAATGCCTTCTCACTAATTATGCTCCCAACAGGGGAAGGAGAGAAGCCTTAACTTTGAAGCAAGATTTAAGCTTTAACTTTTAGGTACAACTATATGTGGTAGACAGAATAGTGTTCCACCAAAGGTGTTCACATTTTCATCCTTGTACTTTTTAAAAAGGTACAATATGTTACAAAGGGGAGCTAGGCTTGTAGATGGAATTAAATTTGCTAATGATCTGACTTGAAGATATGGAAATTATCCTTGATACTTCAGGCAGACTCAGTGTAATCACAAATTTCTTATAAATGAAAGAGTGAGAAAGGAGAGTTGGTGTCAGAATGATGCAATATGATAAATACTTGACTGAACATTTCTGGGTGTGAAGATGGAAAGGAACCTTGAGTCAAAAATGTGTGCAGCCTCTAGAGGTTAGAGAAGACAAGGAAATGGATTCTTCCTGGGGGCTCAAGTCAGCCTTGCTGACTCCTTGATTTTAGCCCAGTGAGATCCATCTCAAACTTCCAACCTACCTTCTGAAGTGTCAGACAGTAGTTGGGTTGTTTAAATCCACTAGTTTTATGGTAATGTATTACATGAGTAATAAGAAAATTCTATAGTGAATAACTGAGTTGAGATTGTCTTACTTTAGAATGACCAGAAAAAGCAGGGGAAAGGAAGAACTAGCCCCAAAGAATAAATGAAGAGAGCAAAACCAAAAAGTCAAGTTGCTTTAAGTATATATGCCCTGTGACATGTGCAAGGTAATAAAGATTTGAAGTAGGGAAGTGGTAAAGGAATTCAGAAGGAATTAGGTTGGAGACAGATTGAAATTAAAGGGAACAGAATTTGTATATGTACTAAGAATGGAAAAATATCTACATTACTATATATAAAATAGATAGCCAGTACAAATAGCTGTATGACTCAGGGAGCTCAAACCAGTGCTTTTTGACAACCTAGAGGGGTGGGATGGGATGGGAGGTGGGAGGGAGTTTCAAAAGGGTGGAGACATATGCATACCTATGGCTGATTCATGTTGATGTATGGCAGAAACCAACACAATACTGTAAAGCAATTATTCAACTAAAAATAAATTTAAAAGTAAAAGTAAAAAAATAAAATAAAATTTTAAAAAAGAGTCTTAGTTTTTGATCCTAAATTAGAGATGCCTGTATCACTAACTGATGGACTTCCCAGGTAAAGCTAGTGGTAAAGAACCTGCCCACCAGTGCAGGACATATAAGAGACTCGGGTTCAGTCCCTGGGTTGGAAAGATCCCCTGGAGGAGGGCATGGCAACCCACTCCATTATTCTCGCCTGGAGAATCCCATGGATAGAGGAACCTGATAGGCTATAGTCCCTGGGGTCACAAAGAGTTGAACACGACTGGCGCGACTTAGCACACATGCACGTGCCATTAGCTGATAGTGAAATTGAACAGGAAAAAAGTGAGAGGGGAACCAATTTTTTGGTGGAACTATAATTTCCAGGTGATTTGAGGCCATATTTTTGAAGCAATTCAACCAAGAAAGTTACAGGAAGAATGTAAGAAAGAGATTGGGACAATGGATTATTTGGGTATTTTCAACTCAAAGATGAAAACTGTGAAGATCACAACAGCGAATGAGATCATTTAAAGGGGGAATGTTGAGAATCATCACGGTACCATACCTAACAAGGAACAGGAAGAACTTTCTAATGGAAAAAAAAAAAAAAACACGGTTTGAGTAATCCCAAACATCTCAAGCAGGCTGAATGGGAGAGCAGAAATGAAAGCTAAGGTGTAAATGTGACAAAGGCTGAGTAAATATTAGGTGGTTTCTACTGAGCAGAGAGAAGCAACTTTGAAGAGAGTCAAAAAACATGTATACATTGGAGCTGTCAACTGAGAGGAAAAACTCAGTGTGAGTGACTGGAGAGTGGAAAAGAGAAGCTAAAGGAGGAAAATGTTAGTGATTTGGTGATAATGGCAGGGCTGTGTGAAGAGCAAGTTATCAGGTCGAGATCGAGAGAGGAAGATAGGGGATGTCGGCTCCTACTGCTGAAAGTAAACTTCAATGACAGTGTTCATGCCACAGCAGGGCTCTTTATATTGCAATTCTGTGTGTGGGAAGGGTCTGGCCTCCAAGGTGAGTTCTTCCTGTTGTGAGGGTGTGAGTGGCACAAGTCCTGTAGCGAGAAGCTTGCAGGCAGAAGGCTTGGCCCCTGTTGAGTTGTCAGTGCCGTATTTCCTGCTGAGGTCAATACAGGGGAGGAAGGGGTTGCTGCCTGCCTTTCGGAATCAGATAATACAATTGGGAAGGCAAGCTCTTCTCAGAGGAGAGCAGTTTTAGTATAATCAACCTTGAACCTTCCTCCCACCTCCCTCCCGATCCCACCCCTTTAGGTTGTCACAGAGCACTGGCTTTGGATTCCCTGTGTCATACAGTAAGAGGGAGGAATATATGTATCCCTATGGCTGATTCATGCTAATCACAATATTATAAAATTATCCTCCAATTAAAAATAAAATTAAATTAAAAAATCAAATTTGAGACTAATTTTAAAAACTATCATTGCAAGATCTCAGAGGAGAGGGAAGATCATATTAGCCTATATGGGGTTCATCAGAAAAGGTTTCCTGGATCATTGAACTTGGCCTTTGGTGAGGTAGAGAGAGAGAAGGAGAAAGGTGAGCAAAAAGCATAAAATAGGGCATATTGACTTTGGCCCTTAGGAGTTGCCAATTCCCGTCTGTATTGTCTTAGCCAAAGGGTAACTGTTGGTGGGGATTGCAGGCCTTCAGGTGAAGGTGGACCTGTAGGGAAATAGACCACAGATTAGTCCTGGCTCTCAATCTGACCAGCTGGGAGATTATGGGAGATGAACTTAACCTCTCTGGGTCTCATGTCCTCATCTATAAAACAGGGGTCATGAAGCTGTATCCTGTGCAATGACCTCCATGTACTTTGTGCTCTTGTATCTTGTATAACTAGATGCACCTTATCCTTTCCATAAGGATGCAGTTCTATAGGCAGACCCCTGCTCTGTCTCATTCTCCTCCAGTTCATCTTCCAAATAGGGGCCCAAATGCTCTTCTTAAAACATCTCTCTAATCATCACTCACCTCCTAAAGCTCTCTCCACTGCCTTGAGAGGAAGGTCAGATTACTCCATCTCTGGCTCTGACTTCCACTGCCAGCTGTATTACCTGCAGACCATCTCCTTACACAGTCTTCATGAACTGCTTGCAAATCTCCAAATACCCCAGGCTCCTTGGACCAGGCTCACATTGTTCCTTCTTTCTGGAATGCCTTCCCTCTGCCCTTGCTCTTTCCATCTCCCCCCACCTTACCGTCTGCTTTATGAAAGTCTTTGGACTTGTATTATTTTTTCCCCTATTTTTGATAAATCTGAAATATATTAAGATTTTTTTAAATTTTATAAGAATGCATTTGATTTACAATATTGTGTTAGTTTCAAGTATAAAGCAAAGTGATTCAGCTATGCATATACATATGTTCATTCTTTTGCAGATTCTTTGCCCATATAGGTTATCACAAACTATTGAGTAGAGCTCCCTGTGGACTTGTATCATTGAAGCATTTCCTGAATAACCCCCATCTCTACAAGCCCTCCCAGACAAAATTAGTCTCCCTCTCCAACTTTGTGCTTCGACTCCATCTGGCTTTTACAATTTGTGTGTGCATGCATGCTTAGTCGTTTCAGTCTTGTCCGACTCTGTGCAACCCTATGGACTGTAGCCCACCAGGGTCCTCTGTCCATTGGGATTCTCCAGGCAAGAATACTGGAATGGGTTGCCATGCCCTCCTCCAGTGGATTTTCCTGACCCAGGGATCCAACCCACGTCTCACATTTCATGCATTGTCAGGCAGGTTCTTTACCACTAGTGCCACTTGGGAAGCCCCTTACCATTTATATTTCACTCTATCTGTTCTGTTATTTCCTGGCTCATCCAATTAGATTTATTTAAATGCAGCAATGATGACTCTCTCTTTCCTTTTGCTTGACTTGGCAAAACCTGCCATGTGATTGATTGAATGTGTTGAGCAAATGAATGAAGCCAATGTCAGGCAATTGACTGTCATTAACTCTGGCTTCTTCTGGCTCCAGCCTGATTGCACAACTGTATTTCTTAGAGTGACTCTTGCTATCTTCTTTCTCTTTACCTAGGGCTTCTCTGATGCCTCAATGGTAAAGAATCCGCCTGCCAAACAGGAGATGTGGGTTCAATCCCTGAGTCAGGAAGATCCCCTGAAGTAGGAAGTGACAACCCACTCTAGTATTCTTACTTGAGAAATCCCATGGACTGAGGAGCCTGGTGGGCTATGGACCATAGTGTCAGAAAGAGTTGGACCTGACTTAGCTTTCAGAGACTCTCTTCACCTAGAGAAGTAAGCTTGCCAGAGACTTGCTTTGCAGCTTGCTGAATTGTACTTCAGAACCCCACTCAGGAGCCCTCTCCTGCCTGGCCTGGTCAGATGGGCTCAGGGTGCCCACAGGAGAGCCCTTTCCTGGGAGCAGGAGCCTGTCCCTGAAGGCTTTGTTGGAGGACGAGTTTGGTCAATGTTTTTCCAGTCTGAATGGGCTATATTCAGGCCAACCCCTCCATCCCGTGTTGGTGACCTCCTTTCTCATGTCTGCAAAGTAAAAGGGAAATAATACCATGGTCAAGTTCAGGGACTCTGGCTCCTGCCCTTATATCTGAGTAAACTTCCAGAGCGGGTCTGGCCTTAGGCAAAACTCTGAAATCAACCAAGCCTGACTTTCCAATCTTCTTTCTCCAATGTGCTCTCTACCCTTAGTATCAAATTATATTTTCTTTCCTATTGTAGCCTATTGCGAGCCTATTGCTCGCAAAATGCATTTCCTGTACAGAGGTATTATTCTGGAGACATACTCATCACCCTCATTACGCCAGCTTTTCCTACATTCCTCTTAAGGTAACTTTAACTTAGTGTTGGAAGCCTGCCTCATTGGCTCTCAGTTATCTATAAAGAGAATGATGGCCTTTTCCATTGTCAGGATTGCGGAGGGTGCAATTGTGATATGTATTTTATATGTAATTGTGTGTGTGTGTGTGTGAGAGAGAGAGAGATAGGGCCTGGAAATAGACTCCAGCTCTGGCATTATTGGCTGTATTACCTAGGCAAGCTACTTATTCTGTCTCTTAACCCCTTTTTTAAAAGATTTTTTTAAAAATGTGGACCATTTTTAAAGACTTCATTGAATTTGTTACAATATTATTTCTGTTTTATGTTTTGGATTTTTGGTTGTGAGGCATATGGGGTCTTAGCTCCCTGAAAGTTAAAGTTGCTCAGTCATGTCTGACTTTTTGCGACCCCATGGATTATACAGTCCATGGAATTCTCCAGGCCAGAATACTGGAGTGGTAGCATTTCCCTTCTCCAGGGGATCTTCCCAACCCAGGGATCAAACCAGGGTCTCCTGCATTGCAGGCGGATTCTTTACCAACTGAGTTATCACCAGGAATCAGCCCTGAGTCTTAACCACTGGACTGCCAGGGAAGTCCTTCTCAGCTTCTTAGTTTCATCATATGTAAATTGGAAACAAATTGTTACCCATTTTTAGGGTTTTTGGTGAGCAACATATAAGCATCATGTAGGATTTTGTTGACTATGCTCTGGAGTTAGAGTGTGGTTGTGGGAGGTCAAACTTAATTTTCCTGCTTACTGTTACATGACCAATAAGGAAGCTCCTGAGCCTCTCTGGGCCTTAGTTTCCTCATCTATGAAATGGACCAATAATATTACCTACCTCATAAAGTTTTGTGAAGATATAATGAGAAAATGCATATAAATCTTTGTAAGAAAATACACAATTAACACATTTTAACTCTTCGTGTGCTATTCTAAGCATTGTGAGAATTGAATGAAATTAGGAATGTTGAAACTGTCATACAGAGTAAGTCAGAAAGAGAAGAACAAATATTACTATCGATTCATGTATGTGGAATCTAGAAAAATGATACAGATGAACCTGATTCCAGGACAGGAATAGAGATGCAGACATAGAGAATGGGCATGTAGATATGGGGGAGGAAGTGGGAGTGAGTGAATTGGGAGATTAGGATTGATGTATTTACATTACCATGTGTAAAATAGCTAGTGGGAACCTACTGTAAAGCACAGGAAGCTCAGATTGGTGCCCTGTGATTACCTAGAGGGGTGGGATGGCAAGGTGGGAGGAAGGTCCAAGAGGGAGGGGATCTATGTATACATATGTATTCATTGCATTGTACAGCAGAGACTAACATGACATTATAAAGCAATTATAACCCAATAAAGAAAAGGACGTATCTTAAGCATTATTCATATATCTAGGGCTCCCTGGATATGTAAATATAAACTTCTCTAAGAATCCTGGGTTTAAAGAACTATATATATTTTATTCTCCTCTTGTCAGCCTTATAACTTTAGTGGTGGAAGATACGAGAATATGGTTATTATGTGTGCACATGTCTGCATTTCAGAGGAAAGAATCTGTGAACAGTACGACCCACTTGATTTCAGCTTCCTGAGTGGCCAGGAAAATGTGCTTTTGGTGTCAAATCACAGGGTCTCACTTGTACCCAGAATAATCATGAATAATAAGTAATTTGGCTTCTTTAATTAAAGTGTTAAAAAAAAATCTCAGGCTCTTTAATTCTGTAGATTTGAAAAAGTGGTGATATAGGGATATTTCTTTTAAAAAGGTAAAACAAGTGTACTAGCCTGTAGAGAGTGGTTTGAGAAGTAAAACTCCATTCCATCATCTCTCAGTCTGAAACAGTGAGCTAGACTCCACCCTTTAGGCTTTATTATGGATCTAATGTGTCCTGGCACATAGAAGTTACAACCACATTATTATGCTGCTAATATGAAGCATATTCATCCAAATGAGTGCTGTTTTTCTTCCAAGTCTACCCTTTGGGAGTTTTGCCCATATTCTAGAAATTCTGCTTCCAACATGCTCTTTGCACTGATTCTTTGTGAATTCCCTTAAAAGTCTTGGACATATTCTTTGGAACATTCTCAAATTTAGCAGCTCTTTAGTCCCATGGGATAGATTGGATTTTTGGAAAAGTTATATCTGGTGAAATGATGAGTGATGTAACAGAGTTTAGGTAACTATAAGTACATGAAAGGATGAGGAATAAAAAGGTCCTTGCCTTTGAAGACCGTCACTGGAGAAGAGCTTGGGAAATCGTAGGAGCACAAAGGGCCTCACTGAAGACAGGCAAAGGCTTTCAGAACTGGGATACTTAGCACCATTCACATCCTAGTCCACAAACTGAGAAACACCAGAATATATATGATATTCAAGGGATTAGCAAACTTTTATTAAGAGGAGTACGTATTTCGGAGAAGGCAATGGCAACCCACTCCAGTACTCTTGCCTGAAAAATCCCATGGATGGGGAAGCCTGGTGAGCTGCCATCTATGGGGTTGCACAGAGTCAGACATGACTGAAGCGACTTAGCAACAGCAGCAGCAGCAGCAGCAGCAGTACATATTTTAGGCTTTGTGAACAGATAGTGTCTCACATTTGTGTGTGTGATATTCTTAACTTGAAGACCATATGGAAACAAGCCACTGACTACATTTGGCCCATGGGCAGAGATTGTAAACCCACTCCAGCATCAGATCAGATCAGATCAGTTGCTCAGTCGTGTCCGACCCTTTGCGACCCCATGAATCACAGCACGCCAGGCCTCCCTGTCCATCACCAACTCCCGGAGTTCACCCAGACTCATGTCCATCGAGTCAGTGATGCCATCCAGCCATCTCATCCTCTGTCGTCCCCTTCTCATCCTGCCCCCATCCCTCCCAGCATCAGAGTCTTTTCCAATGAGTCAACTCTTCGCATGAAGTGGCCAAAGTACTGGAGTTTCAGCTTTAGCATCATTCCTTCCAAAGAAATCCCAGGGCTGATCTCCTTCAGAATGGACTGGTTGGATCTCCTTGCAGTCCAAGGGACTCTCAAGAGTCTTCTCCAACACCACAGTTCAAAAGCATCAATTCTTCGGCGCTCAACCTTCTTCACAGTCCAACTCTCACATCCATACATGACCACAGGAAAAACCATAGCCTTGACTAGATGGACCTTTGTTGGCAAAGTAATGTCTTTGCTTTTCAATATGCTATCTAGATTGGTCATAACTTTCCTTCCAAGGAGTAAGTGTCTTTTAATTTCATGGCTGCAGTCACCATCTGCAGTGATTTTGGAGCCCAGAAAAATAAAGTCTGACACTGTTTCGACTGTTTCCCCATCTATTTCCCATGAAGTGATGGGACCGGATGCCATGATCTTCGTTTTCTGAATGTTGAGCTTTAAGCCAACTTTTTCACTCTCCACTTTCACTTTCATCAAGAGGCTTTTTAGTTCCTCTTCACTTTCTGCCATAAGGGTGGTGTCATCTGCATATCTGAAGTTATTGATATTTCTCCCGGCAATCTTGATTCCAGCTTGTGTTTCTTCCAGTCCAGCATTTCTCATGATGTACTCTGCATATAAGTTAAATAAACAGGGTGAATATATACAGCCTTGACGAACTCCTTTTCCTATTTGGAACCAGTCTGTTGTTCCATGTCAAGTTCTAACTGTTGCTTCCTGACCTGCATACAGATTTTCAAGAGGCAGATCAGGTGGTCTGGTATTCCCATCTCTTTCAGAATTTTCTACAGTTTATTGTGATCCACACAGTCAAAGGCTTTGGCATAGTCAATAAAGCAGAAATGCATGTTTTTCTGGAACTCTCTTGCTTTTTCTATGATCCAGCAGATGTTGGCAATTTGATCTCTGGTTCCTCTGTCTTTTCTAAAACCAGCTTGAACATCAAGAAGTTCACTGTTCACATATTGCTGAAGCCTGGCTTGGAGAATTTTGAGCATTACTTTACTAGCGTGTGAGATGAGTGCAACTGTGTGGTAGTTTGAGCATTCTTTGGCATTGCCTTTCTTTGGGATTGGAATGAAAACTGACCTTTTCCAGTCCTATGGCCATTGCTGGGTTTTCCAAATTTGCTGGTATATTGAGTGTAGCACTTTCATAGCATCATCTTGGAAATAGCTCAACTGGAATTCCATCACCTCCACTAGCTTTGTTCGTAGTGATGCTTTCTAAGGCCCACTTCATTTCACGTTCCAGGATGTCTGGCTCTAGGTGAGTGATCACACCATCG
Source organism: Bos taurus (assembly GCF_002263795.3). Lineage (NCBI taxonomy): Eukaryota > Metazoa > Chordata > Mammalia > Artiodactyla > Bovidae > Bos > Bos taurus. Next base: position 54,928,637 of record NC_037338.1, on the reverse strand, counting down.
TGATTATCTGGGTTGTGAAGATCTTTTTTGTACAGTTCTTCTGTGTATTCTTGCCATCTCCTCTTAATATCTTCTGCTTCTGTTAGGTCCATACCATTTCTGTCCTTTATCGAGCTCATCTTTGCATGAAATGTTCCTTTGGTATCTCTGATTTTCTTGAAGAAATCCCTAGTCTTTCTCATTCTGTTGTTTTCCTCTATTTCTTTGCATTGATCGCTGAAGAAGGCTTTCTTATCTCTTCTTGCTATTCTTTGGAACTCTGCATTCAGATGTTTATATCTTTCCTTTTCTCATTTGCTGTTCGCTTCTCTTATTTTCACAGCTATTTGTAAGGCCTCCCCTTGGAAAATCTCATGGACAGAGGAGCCTGGTGGGCTACACCGTGGGGTCACAAAGAGTCAGTCACGTCCGAGTGATTGAGCATGCACACACATAGATTGTTACTCATATTTCATCATTAAATATTGCCAAGGAAAAAATGTACACCTAGGTATCAGTGCTAAGTCACTTCAATCGTGTGCAATTCTTTTGCAACCCCATGGATTAGCCTACCAGGTTCCTCTGTCCAGGGGATTCTCCAGTCAAGAATATTGGAGTGAATTGCCATTTTCTTCTCCACTATATATCAGTATGTATCAGATATTCTCTGTGAAATGTATGTATTAAATCCTTCAAAAGTTAAGAATTTTCCTAGGCTTCAGGGAATGTTAAAATAGTAATTATAACTATCGCTTACTTAACCAAGTGCATTTTCATAAATGAAATATCTTCATAGCTCTCTTTCTCTCTCTCCCTTTCTCTGTATGTACATTCACAATATTATTGGTGTTCCCACAGTGACTATGTTTGCTAAACCTGGATCCCATGGGAAAAAATTAATGTGGAGCATATTTCAGGCAAAAGGCAATCATTAAATAATCAGCTAGCCCCAAAAGCATAAAACTAAACAGAAACAAGAAGATGCGTAGAATTGCCTCCTGGTTTGCTTTTCTCTGGGACGATTCCTCAGAAGGCCATCTTTAGCTTTATTATGTAGCAGATTGAAAGGTCAGGCTGACTGACCATTCACCCAGATGACTGATTCAGCTCAGGGAAAAAGGTGACTCACAGAGGATGATAGCAAAAAACAGTCCTCTGGTAGAAAGTCACTAAGCCGAGGCACACGTGAAGGGCATTGTGTGCTCAGCCTATTCCTTTGAGTCTTGGTTATGAGCGTAACCTTGGCTGGGAACCCACATGCACTTTTGCAAGGACAGTTGCTCCTTCCACATACCCGTGGCTGTCGTCTCCTGATGGCGCACAGATGAAAATGGTCAGCAACTGGAGTTCAAGCCTGGTTACAGCACTGGACTGTGATGGCTGAATCTATTGACCAACAAAGTGGAGGTGATTTCTTGAAGGTCACCTTAGAAGGAAAGGCACTCCATGTGGCAGGTTCCTTTCAGAGATGGTTCCCAGGTCACACGAACTAACTCTGCTGCCCTCTCTGGCACAACTCTGTCCTGTTCTCTGGACATCATAGAAGTGTGTTTGATTTCAAAGCAGAGCGAGGCACTGGTATGTTTGTAGACATCTGTACAGCTTGTGGCCCATAGAAGGAAGACATTGCTGCGCCTTCCTCAAGGGACTCTCCACGTTGGGAGAGACTTGTAAAAACTTTGCCTATGCATGCAATCAGGAGAATTTAGCTGTGTGTCAGGACAGAGCTAAGAAAAAGCTATCATAGCTGCAGCTGTAATGAAAATGAGGGAGAGTATATCCACTCACTGATGATGTTGAATAGCTCAGGAAAAAAAAAAAATACTCATAGGTGTTATGCAAAGGAGAACTTGAATCAGGTATCAGGAACCAGAGTATGAAGGCAGGTAAAGAAAGTAGAACAAGGATGAGCATAAACATGTGGAAGCGGGAGGGCGTTTGAGCATGCTTCTACACATGGATGGCCTTGTCTACATTGTTGAATGAACATGAGGGACAGCAAACATTGAGCGCTATCTATCTTTTCCTCTATGATGACTGAGGGACTTGGATTACCACCTGGTTTCCCTGCTGGCTCAAATGGTAGAGAATCTGCCTGCAATGTGGGAGGCCCAGTTCCAATCCCTGGGTTGGGAAGATCTTCTGGAGAAGGGAAAGGCTACCTACTCCAATTTTCTTTCCTGGAGAATTCCATGGACAGAGGAACCTAGTGAGCTACAGGCCATGGGTAGCAAAGAGTTGGACACGATTGAGATACTAACACTTTAGGCAAAGTATGGGTGGGAAAAGCCCTGGAAAATGGGAAGGCTATGGTTTTTCCAGTGGTCATGTATGGATGTGAGAGTTGGGCTGTCAAGAAAGTTGAATGCCGAAGAATTGATGCTTTTGAACTGTGGTGTTGGAGAAGACTCTTGAGAGTCCCTTGGACTGCAAGGAGATCCAACAAGTCCATCCTAAAGGAGATCAGTCCTGGGTGTTCATTGGAAGGACTGATGTTGAAGCTGAAACTCCAATACTTTGGCCACTTGATGCGAAGAGCTGACTCATTGGCAAAGACCCTGATGCTGGGAAAGACTGAGGGCAGGAGAAGGGGACGACAGAGGATGAGATGGTTGGATGGCATCATCGACTCGATGTACATGGGTTTGGGTGGACTCCAGGAATTGGTGATGGACAGGGAGGCCTGGCGTGCTGCGGTTCATGGGGATGCAAAGAGTTGGACACGACTGAGCACCTGAACTGAACTGAACTGAAGCTATAGAGAGTAGCTGTACTCATTTATTATCTGAATCTGCTTCAGACACTACCTGGCTCCTCCTAAAAGTCAAGTTCTGGGTAATTTAGCACATCTCTTCTCCACTGCTATAGTCAGAACCTGGAGCTCTGGCCCCACTCACAGGCAAGGAGGGATTCATTTCACATCTGTGAAGGTCATGATGTTTTATTCACTGGAAATAGGTTAAGATTTTATTTACTTATATGGGACTCTGAGAGACCAAATAGTAGTAGAGAGTGATAATTTAATTCCTCAGTAAATGGACTGAGAAAACAAAATCCCAGAAGGCCTACAATAATTAAAAGAGTATTGCATTTATTGCAAGACTTTACATAACACACTCTAAGTCTCTTCTATCCTTTTCACACAACCACATTATTGATGAACAGGCATCAAGAAGACATTAGGTGATGCTTTATTGCATTGGTTTAAGCTACTGTGGCTTTTATGTATGAAGGGCATAGATTTATGCTGAGTGATTCAGCTACAAAGTGGGCACATCAATTTGTTCATGAGAATGTGAGCTGGTGATTACCTTCATTAGAGTCACCAGGGCAGACTGATCACTTTAATTTGGGCAGAGGCATGCAAACAGCATTTGCTAGTGGTATGTGTGTACTTGGAGCACAGGCTGTTCTGCATCCCTGAGGAGCCCTAGGAATGCGAATTTGTGTTCTCAGAGACATCAAAGTACCAGCCAGGGTACAAAGACCAGTGGGACCAGGAAGAAATTGCTTCTCAGCACCGTGTGGCAGGATGTGGTATAAGTTTCATTTGGTCTTAGCATCTGAATGCCAGTTTGATGATGAAGTACAGAAAGGATGGCCCAGACAACTGGGCCAAATTCCAGATCATAGAACTTGGGGCCCTCCTTGGTATGACTAGATTATGACAAGTTGAATGGGGTTCTACTTTATACCACATAAAGGGAATTGGTGGGATTTGTTGTTGCTGTTCAGTTGCTCAGTCATGTCTACTTTATATGGACATGTATGGATGTGAGAGTTGGACTGTGAAGAAGGCTGAGCGCTGAAGAATTGATGCTTTTGAACTGTGGTGTTGGAGAAGACTCTTGAGAGTCCCTTGGACTGCAAGGAGATCCGACCAGTCCATTCTGAAGGAGATCAGCCCTGGGATTTCTTTGGAAGGAATGATGCTAAAGCTGAAACTCCAGTACTTTGGCCACCTCATGCGAAGAGTTGACTCATTGGAAAAGACTGATGCTGGAAGGGATTGGGGGCAAGAGGAGAAGGGGATGACAGAAGATGAGATGGCTGGCTAGCATCACTGACTCAATGGACGTGAGTCTGGGTGAACTCCAGGAGTTGGTGATGGACAGGGAGGCCTGGCGTGCTGCAATTCATGGGGTTGCGAAGAGTCAGACATGACTGAGTGACTGATCTGATCTGACCTTTATTGATCTCAGGGCTTCCGTGGTGGCTCTGATGGTAAAGAATCCGCCTGCACTGAAGGAGATGTGTGTTCGATCCTTGGGTTGGGAAGATCCTCTGGAGAAGGGAATGGCTACTCACTCCAGTATTCTTGACCGGAGAATTCCATGGACAGAGGAGCCTGGTGGGCTACAGCCCATGGGGTTGCAATGAGTCAGACATGACTGAGTGATTGAGCGACTAACACACACACACACACACACACACACACACACACACACACACCTGCGATCCCATCTATTTGCTAGGTATAATAGAGGCTTCCATCCTGCAAGAATTTACAGTGTAGCTGGGAAACCATGAAGAGACTTTTTAAGCAGTCCTGATTTACACTTGTGGTTTGTAGAAAGAAGGTTGGTGGTTAAGTGGTGGTCGAAAAGGCAAGGAGAAACAGTATTGAGGAGTGTAGGATGTAAGGCTGGTGACACTGGAGAATTAGTAAATCTTGCCTTGTGGGGACCTTTCAGCAAGCACATGGCCATATGTAAATGAGTATCATATTTCCCTGACCCAAAAAGTCCACTTCTGACAGGAGCAAAAATTGGATGCCTGAAGATATATGTTACTCTGTTTTTGTTAATAGCAAACACTGGAGAGTCCTTTAAATGGATGGCAACAGGGAAATGACTTGCCAAATAATAAAGCAGAAACATTTGGGGATGTTATTAAATTATAAAAAAAATTAACTACAAGTATATAGACTTTGAAAAGTATTTGCAATGTAAGAGACTGAACAGTGATACAAAGGTACATACTAAGATTGCAACTTTATAAAAATTTTAACTGAAGGGTGCAATCAATGATCATTCATAATGTTGACCTCTGTCATTGCTTCCATTTTATTTCCTTTGTTGTAGTCTTCACTATGTGAACTATAAAGTGTATATACTTGTCTAATTTAAACATGAGCTTCTCTAGGGAATATAAATAGTATTTAATTTGATCACCTCTGTATCTTCAGTATCCCGCACATCTAGGCTACTCAATATTTGAATGGCTGAATACATTAGTGATTGGTATTTTTAAAGTATTTAATTTATTTTAAATTGGACTTTCAATTTAATGCACAGTATGACAATAACATTTGTCAAATCTTTGCAGGATGCTGGGTTAAGAACTCTAATCATTTTTCATTTCAACCTTATCACCAGTACGTTTGTTTTTATTAACATTTTTTTTTTTACAGTAGGTCCTTGTTGGTTGTCTGTTTTAAATACAGTAGAGTGACAAATCAGACTACTGATGTCTTTGTGCTGTGCAGAAGTTTGATGTAGCCCCATTTGATTTTGTTTTGTTGCTTGTGTTTTGGTGTCAAATAAAAGAAAAAAAATCTTTGCAAAAAAAAAACAAAAAACAGTAGTGTGTACATGTTAATCCCAAACTCCCAATCTGTCTCTCCCCCTGCTTTCCCTCTGGTAATTGTAAATTCATTCTCTAACTCTGTGCGTCTGTTTCTCATACTAAGTGAAGTTAAGTCAGACAGAGAAAGACAAATATCATATGATTTTCCTTATATAAGGAATCTTAAAAAATGATACAAATGACTTTATTTACAAAATAGAAGCATTTTAATTGAAATATTATTGCTCTCCAATTATATGTTACAGGTATACAATATAGTGATTTATAATTTTCAAAGGTTACAGTCTATTTATAATTATTGTAAAATATTGGTTTTATTTCCAGTGTTATACAGTATATCCTTGTAGATTATTTTAAACTTAATAATTTGTACTTTTTACCCCACCACTTCTATCTCCCCTTTCCCTCCCCCCACTGGTAACCTCTAGTTTGTTGTCTATTATCTGTGAGTACTGGTTTGTTTTACAGTTGAAAAGACTGAGGCTAATATAGACAAAGCACCTTGCTTGTTGTCAAGATGTAAACCTCAGGCTGCGTGCCTCCAGGATCGAGGTTCTTGACCATCATACAGTGTTAAACACTAAAAATGTATAGAATAATCAAGAGCATCAGATGCTTTAATGAGGTCCTTTTTTAATTTTTTAAATATAAATTTATTTATATTAATTGGAGGTTAATTACTTTACAATATTGTATTGGTTTTGCCATACATCAACATGAATCCACCACAGGTATACATGTGTTCCCCATCCTGAACCCCCCTCCTTCCTCCCTCCCTGTACCATCCCTCTGGGTCATCCCAGTGCACCAGCCCCAAGCAACCAGTATCACGCATCGAATTTGGACTGGCAATTTGTTTCATATATGATATTATACATGTTTCAATACCATTCTTCCAAATCATCCCACCCTCTCCCTCTCCCACAGAGTCCAAAAGACTATTCTATACATCTGTGTCTCTTTTGCTGTCTCGCATACAGGGTTATTGTTACCATCCTTCTAAATTCCATATATATGCATTAGTATACTGTATTGGTGTTTTTCCTTCTGGCTTACTTCACTCTGTATAATAGGCTACAGTTTCATCCACCTCATTAGAACGGATTCAAATGTATTCTTTTTAATGGCTGAGTAATACTCCATTGTGTATATGTACCACAGCTTTCTTATCCATTCATCTGCTGATGGACATCTAGGTTGCTTCCATGTCCTGACTATTATAAACAGTGCTGCGATGAACATTGGGGTACACGTGTCTCTTTCAATTCTGGTTTCCTCAGTGTGTATGCCCAGCAGTGAGATTGCTGGGTCATAAGGCAGTTCTATTTCCAGTTTTTTAAAGAATCTCCACACTGTTCTCCACAGTGGCTGTACTAGTTTGCATTCCCACCAACAGTGTAAGAGGGTTCCCTTTTCTCCACACCCTCTCCAGCATGTATTGCTTGTAGACTTTTGGATCGCAGCCATTCTGACTGGCGTGAAATGGTACCTCATTGAGGTTTTCATTTGCATTTCTCTGATGATGAGTTATGTTGAGCATCTTTTCATGTGTTTGTTAGCCATCTGTATGTCTTCTTTGGAGAAATGTCTATTTAGTTCTTTGGGCCATTTTTTGATTGGGTCATTTATTTTTCTGGAATTGAGCTGCAGGAGTTGCTTGTATATTTTTGAGATTAGTTGTTTGTCAGTTGCTTCATTTGCTATTATTTTCTCCCATTCTGAAGGCTGTCTTTTCACCTTGCTTATAGTTTCCTTTGTTGTGCAGAAGCTTTTAAGTTTAATTAGGTCCCATTTGTTTATTTTTGCTTTTATTTCCGATATTCTGGGAGGTGGGTCATAGAGGATCCTGCTGTGATTTATGTCGGAGAGTGTATTGCCTATGTTCTCCTCTAGGAGTTGTATAGTTTCTGGTCTTACGTTTAGATCTTTAATCCATTTTGAGTTTATTTTTGTGTATGGTGTTAGAAAGTGTTCTAGTTTCATTCTTTTACAAGTGATTGACCAGTTTTCCCAGCACCACTTGTTAAAGAGATGATGAGGTCCTTTAAAACAAAAGCAAAAAAAAGTGTTTCCCATTTTCTCCCCTCCTGTGTCTTCAAGCCGCCCTCAGCTGCCAACCTCTCCTGAGCCATCCTTCTCTGATCAAATTTTCCCTGTTGCCTAAGCCTCCTCAGTCCTTCAGAAACTCAGTTACTGATAATCTGGTTGATAAACTCATCTTGGTCTGAAGCAGCTATATTTTAAAAGGATTTTATAATATGTCAGCATGAAAGAGAGACACTTCTGCAAACATTTTCTGGGGCAACCAGTCCTTTTGGGCTCTCTTCCAATCAAGCTGTGAAGGTGGCCAGTAAATCTACTGTGTCCAGGAAGTTCATAAGTATATTGTTTTGTCTCTTAACTGAATTAAAATATTCTCCAACTGTAATATAAGAGGTATGTCTTGCATAAACCTTAAAATTCTATTCAGGATAGGTATATATGAACAGCATTTTGTGTCCTAATAGTATTAGGACAGGTAACGGAGTAAATCTTCAGATTGAGACCATAGCACTCTTCATTGAGATGATTGCATAGAGAATAACATTTGCCTGGAATTTGCATCACCGTCTCTTCTCTTTATGATTTTATATGACCATGTGACTGTGGGGATTGGAAATTCCATAAATTCCCCTTTAATAGTAAATAGATTCATGTTATACTCAAATTTATGATGATAATGAAATATTAACTCGAGAAACAAGTGCTTTATAAACCTGTGAATTGCTATTCTGCTTTATTTCAAAAGTAGGTTCTTCTTAAAAACACCCATATGATACTTGAAGCTGTAAAAATTAATGAAATGATAAAGCATGGGGGGGGGTTGAATGCACTGAATATGTGCTGGTGTCTGGAACTGAACAGAATTACAAATATTTAAAAATGTAATTTGATTTCCAGGACCAGAAAATAAGAAAATGTTCTTGTCTTTCTGATGCACCTCATATCACTTTGGAGTTAAATGCCTAAAAACTATATTAGCAGAGATTTTAAATGTCTAATTAAGGCACAGCCTTCCAGGTATTTTGATTTTCTTGTTAAGTGTTCAAACAAAGCTATGGTATTTTTGAGACGGAACTACATTCTCTTGTGTGGGTCCCCACAAACCCACAATTTTCTCAGAGAAAGACAAATATCATATAATTTTACTAATATGTGGAATTTTAAGAAATGATACTAATGAACTTATTTACAAAGCAAAAGCAGACTCACAGACATATAAAACAAACATATGGTTACCAAGAGCAAAGCTGGGGACAGGGAGATAAATTAGAAACTTGGGATTAACACATACACAGTGTATATAAATAGATAGGCAACAAAGACAGACTGTGTAGCACAGGGAGCTCTTCACAGTACTCCTATATGGACTATGGTCTATATGGGAAAAGCATTTTAAAAAGAATGGATGTATGTATATGTATGGCTGATTCACTTTGCTGTACAGCAGAAAGTATCATAGCATTGTACTCCAATAAGGGCTTCATAGGTGGTGCTAGTGGTAAAGAAGCTGCCTGCTAAGGCAGTATACACGAGAGACATGGGTTCAGTCCCTCGGTTGGGAAGATGCCCTGGAAGAGGAAATGGTAACCCACTCCAGTATTCTTGCCTAGAAAGTCCCATGGACAAGAGGAGCCTGGCTGCCTATAGTCCATGGGGTTGCAAAGAATTGGACACAACTGAGTATGCACACACATACTCCAATAAAAATTTGGAAATAAAAAATAATAAATCAAATAGATCAACAAGGAATAAAATCAAACAGATAGATTTGATGGCTGTGATGTTCTGTTCATCAGGAATTTGAGCTGTGGAGTGTTTATTGATGAGTGTTTGATTAAAATCATCTTGCATTTTAAATAGTGAAGTGAAGTCAGTCATGTCTGACTCTTTGTGACCCCACAGACTGTAGCCCACCAGGCTTCTCCATCCATGGGATTTTCCAGGCAAGAGCACTGGAGTGGGTTGCCATTTCCTTCTCCAGGGGATCTTCCCGACCCAGGGATCAAACCTGGGTCTCCCTCATTGTAGGCAGATGCTTTTACCGTCTGAGCCAGGGAAGTAGACACTTAAAATAGTCATAATATATTTTTATGAGGGCTCCACACATTTCTGATTTTGTCAGTTTTAACTCTGCCATCTGTGTCCCTGGAGTATCTCTACTCTGTTTTTGGTCAGCCAAGGTGATGATTAAAGGGCTGGGAAACGGATGCTAATTATACAGATTCTGTTTAAGGAGCAAGTTACTTTCTTTGGAGAATCAGCATCAGCTCTCCCTGCTAGTTTATTGTCTTTCTAAAACTGCTAATGATATCATTGTTTGCCCCACCTGTTTACACTGTGTAGCTCCAGAAGAGCAAAAAGTATCCGAGTCTTTGAACTTGAGCCCATGAAATTGTGCTAAGCAGGCAATCAGAAAAGTATCGTAAGATGGATATCTTACCTCTCCATGATGTGGAGAGGTAAGATATCTTATTGATTCCCAGCCAGAACTACTGGGCATTTTTTTTTTCCGGAACCCTTAAAGCTCCTGTAGTCAGCGGCATACGATTTAGTGAACGCTGCTAAACGTCCTTCTATACTCCAAGATAACCAGTTATTAAGCCACTAAGTCAAGTATAGAAGACTTGACTCAGTCTTTGCAGCTTTTACTCACCCAAATCCATTATGCTTTCAGAACTCAGGGAGGAGGGCTTCCTTCCTGAGAGTCTTGGGAAATTTAGTACCATTAGCTCACCAAGGAGCTATGCCACCTTTACTCACGGCCTAGTTACTTCCAGAAATCACAAATCAATCTAAATAGCCCAACATTTAATAGTTGATGATTGACTTTGTTTTCTGAGCTCCTAGGAAGGCAATTGACTCTTGTTGCCGAGCTAAGTTGTAAACAATTCAGAAGTAGAGAAAGCAGAGGCCAGCTCCAGACTGTAAATGTTATCTGTTTAGTTGATTTGAGCAGGTTTTGAAATTCTAGTAAATACAACCATATCACTCAGTTTTGATTTACAGTTTATTTTTTTACTCATTAATTTTTTTCAAATGTCTACTGATTCTGGTCTATTATTCCCTTCCCTTTCCCATCTCCTTAGGAAGACTATCATGCTAATTTTATTAAAGGAGAAAATATTGTGCTTTGAAAAATAGGACATTTTATTTCACTAGAGAGTTTCTGATAACATAAGTACTGTAGTTAAAGAATAGGTATGTGTATGTGTGTGAGTGCACGTTGGACACTCTTTGTGACCCTATGGACTGTAGCCTGCCAGGCTCCTCTGTCCATGGGATTCTCCAGGCAAGAATACTGGAGTGGGTTGCCATGCCCACCTTCAATGGATTAAATCAATCATTAAGTTTCTACTGTGTGCAGTAGTCTTGTACTCGTGTTAAAATATTCACTGGCATTTAAAACTGTGTTATTGATTGGCAGTTACCTCTAGACTGAAACTTAGTGCTGGATGCCAGAATTCTCAAAATTACAATATATAAAACCATATTCAGAGGCACCACTATGTCAGTGAGTCCAGTGAGAAGCATAAAGGTAAGCCAAAAGAAAATAAGAAAGATAAGGATTTTGATTAAGTCTATAACCAATTTAAAATACACAAGCCTGCCTTTGGAGATAGTAAAATTCTTAGCATCATGTTGGAAATATTTTGAGGGTGTTTAGAATACATGGCAAATGAAATTCTGATTTTAAGTGGACTTAGAGGGTAAAAACACCAGTTTCAAACTCAACATTCAAAAAACCAAGATCATGGCATCTAGTTCCATCACTTCATGGCAAACAGAAAGGGGAAAAGTGGAAGCAGTGGCAGATTTTCTTTTCTTGGGCTCCAGAGTCACTGCAGACAGTGACTGCAGCCATGAAAGATGCTTGTTCCTTGGAAGAAAAGCTGTGACAAACCTAGACAGTGTATTAAAAAGCAGAGATATCATGTTGCTGACTAAGGTCCATATAATCAAAGCTATGGTTTTTCCAGTAGTCATGTATGTATGTGAGAGTTGGGCCATAAAGAAGACTGAGTGCCGAGGAACTGATGCTTTTGAATTGTGGTACTGGAGAAAACTCCTGAGAGTCCCTTGGACTGCAAGGAGATCCAACCAGTCAATCCTAAAGGAAATCAGTCCTGAATATTCATTAGAAGATCGATGCTGAAGCTCCAATGCTTTGGCTACCTGATACAAAGAGCCAACTCACTGGAAAAGATCCTGATGCTGGGAAAGACTGAGGGCTGAAGGAGAAGAGGGTGACAGAGGATGAGATGGTTGGATGGCATCACTGACTCAATGGACATGAATTTTAGCAAACTCTGGGAGATAGTGAAGGATAGGGGAGCTTGGTGTGCTGTAGTCCTTGGGGCTGCAAAGAATCAGGTATGAATGAGCGACTGAACAAAAAAGCAGCAGGTGTATATTGCAGAGTAGAGGCTGCCAGACTTTAGGATTTACAGATTAATAAGCTAAAAAGAATAAATAATTAAAGCATTATTGGTAGTTACCAGCTCTTTATTTTTGCTGTGTTGCTAGCACTATTCTCCTTACTAAGATTCTTTTGGGCAGTGAGGCTCTCACATTAGATTTGAGCTATAATAGAATTTATTAAGGGCTTCCCCGTTGGCTCAGAGGTTAAAGCGTCTGCCTGCACTGCAGGAGACCTGAGTTTGATCCCTGGGTCAGGAAGATCCCCTGGAGGAGGAAATGGCAACCCACTCCAGTATTCTTGCCTGGAGAATCCCATGGACAGAGGAGTCTGGTGGGCTACAGTCCACAGGGTCACAAAGAGTCGGACACGACTGAGTGAATTTCAAAAGATACACAAAGAGAAGCATATATATACATATGACAATGGATGTTACTGATTGGCATTTCCCTCACATAGGAGATGTGAGGAGCCCAGTCTGTTACCAAGATCAGTTTTTGCCTGGGGACCTGCCACCAACACATGCAGGAGACTGTGTGCTCTGGAGAGCCACCTCTGTGGCTTATATGTCCATTACCATATTCCCTTCTCCAGGATGGGACTCTTCTGTTGTCTGCAAGCCTTACCTCCAAACCACACTCAGGCTTCTCCTTGACTCATACTGGGCTCCCTTGAACCTTGCATAAATACCGAAAAGAATTTTACCGGAACTGGTGTTATAATAGATTGCAGTTACTACTTTAAAAAAAAAACTTTTTATTGTGGAAAATTTCAAGCATATCCAACAGTAGAGCATATATAATAAACCATCATATACTATCACCCGACTTCAACCATTATGAGCTAATAGCCAGTCTTATTTTTTCTATACCTCCACCCCTTTCCTTTACTCTAAAAAACTGTGAAACAAATCTCAAATCTATCACTTCATTAAGCTATGGACACTTTAAATAAAATAACAAGTATTGCTAGAGTATTTTAAAACACTAACTCTGTAATATCATCCAATATTTAGTCAATATTTAAATTTCTTTGTTTTACAATGTACATATATATAAATTCACCTACATATTTATGATTATGTAATGGTTTATTTGCCCTATTCAGGATCCACAGAAGTCTGACATTTTTCCACTAGTTATTACCATTAGGATTTTCACGAGTGCATCCACGTGGTTTTATTTTACATGTTTGTCCCTTGGATTTCTGTAAATTGAGAATTTATCCTAAGACTGATCATTTTTATGTTTTTGTTGTTGTTGTTGTTGTTGCTTTTGGTAAGACTGTTTCATAGGTAGTGTTATATCATTCCATCAAAAGATACATAATATATGGTTCTCTTTCCTATTTATTAATATTTTTAGGTCAATAGACATTGAATACTTGGTTTACTACCTTTATCTCATTGAGAGTGCTGGCATTTTCTTATTTTTCATCTTACAAAGATGCAAACAAATATTACCCAAGACCTGATTCTAGGAGCATTTAAATGTTTTCATGTTGTTGTCCTTATATAGAGTTATATGCCAAGTTCTAGAAATTATTCACTGCAATGCAAAAGTGTAACTTTAGGTCTCTATTACATACCAAGCAAGAATGATAAAGAGCAAACAAAAGCATCATCCAAATCATCATTTCATAAAATGAAAGGATTTTCAACAGAGGAAATGCAAAGCATTTAAAAGACAGAATTTTAAATTATATGCATATATCTTTCTGGAAAATTCATCACATCATCCTGATTTCTCATGTCATCATGGACAGGGTCACTGCATTCTGGTCTCAAACAATGGACCAGAATATGGGAGCCTTTGTTTAGCTCCATGGTGTTGGAAAGCATGTGCTAGAAGGTAATGTGAAAATTTGTCCAGCCAAATTAAAGGACTAACAACTTTAAGAGCATCTTTAACTTATTATGTATTCCAAATCACTATATACAATTTTTTAAAAGCTATTAAAAGGCTATTCTTTAATTCAGTAAACATGTATTGAGCACCGATTCTATGCCACACAGTTATTCTGGCATTTGGAATATAAAAATTCACTAGAATATAAATATAAGAAAGATTAATAAAAAAAGCAGAGTGGAGACAATATAACAAAAAGAAATTAAGAAGTTGCATTATTAATTTTTGCTCTGCCTCCAAGGAACTTCCTCATACCCTGGGGGTTTAGTATCCTGTGAATGAGTATAATAAGGCATATTTGTCTTTCTCTTTGAAAACTAAGTAACATAATGAACATTATCTGAAGAATCTAAGGTAAACTGTAAAATGTAAGAAATGATGTGATAACTTCTGGACCTTAATCTGTGGTTTCTCATAGGGTATATTCTCACTGGGATAAACTTGAAATATACCCCTAGTATCACTATTTTATCCATCTCCTTTTGCTGATAAGGAAACGGTCCTCCTAATGTGACGTGACTTAACAGAACTGGCTAATGGTTGAGCCTAGTGATCTCAGTTGTGTGCTCCTCCTCTGCTCTACAGTGATGGTTCTTTCACATTAGATGCTATATGCTTGCACAGTGCATTCGAATCCACCAGGGCGTTAAGGGTGTAATAGGGAAGTGATCTGGTTTTGAAAGGCAGAAGTGAGCAGACACAAAGGCAGGTGGCCAGGAGGCTCCCAAGGGTTCTGTCTGCTAATCACTTGCTCTACTGGCCCTCCTGCTCCCAGCCCTGGCAGCCCTTCCCTTCTCCTTTGTCCCTTCTAATCCCCACCTTCCTGTTCTCTTGACACTAGCTTCATGAGACATTCAGCGTTTTGATCATCACTTTATGTGTTGTTGACCTTGTCCAGTCAATCTGACCTTGTATTACCAATTCTAACTCCTTGAAGAAAAGGAATGACACACATTGAAACGCTTGACCTAGGAATTTGAATCCACTTTAGCTGTTTTGGCTGATATAATATGTTTAAAATACCAAATCTGAATGCCTTTATACTAGACCTGCATGTTCTAATTCCTCCATTGCCTTTTGGACTATACTAGCCCTTTTGCACACTTCTCAGACTTCCCTAGCCCCTGAAAGCATTTGAGTTGACTCCTGGTGGACTGACATCTTCCCTACAGACTGTACCAGGCAGATCCTGGGTTCTTTGGGGGTAACGGACTCTGGTTTTTAGTTTACTTTGAGTCTCAAATCAAAAGTATCGCCCACGGCATCTCTCTCACTGTTCAGAATTTAGTACTGACGTGGCCAAAATCACAGTGACCTGCACCTAATAATGAGCCTTAGGAGGTTCAAGTGAGAGTATAGATGGAGAGGAAGAGAGTTAAGAAGAGCCCAGTTAAAATGCATTATTGTGTGTACTCAAGAATCTTGAAGCAATGACTTGTTATTAACACCTTGTTCTTCTGGCAGAAATGCCTACTGGCATAAGGCTGAGTAATATTTGGTTGAACACAAAAGGGTCCCTTTATCTTCTTTATGAAAGGATTCTCCTGGATGTGGCACTCTCCAGGGAAGGTGCAAAGTCACACAGCAGCCTATTTCCCCTTTGCCCTAACATCATTTTCACTTCAATCCTCTTCAATACAGGTTGCCAATTTGGCCTGTTCCATCTCCAACAATGAGGAAGGGGTGAAATTAGTTCGGATGGCAGCCACTCAGATTGACAGCTTGTGTCCTCAGGTAAGCCTCATTCACTTTGTTTCCACAGCTGATATTTTGGATCTTGTGCACTCCAGCCTTCATGTCACTCATTCCTTGCCTTGTCCATTTTCCTCTCCCTGGAAAGTGCTACCCATCAGTCATGGACCATTTCAGGTTCTGCCTTTCTCAAAAAGAACTGCTAATTGCTCCAGTCTCTCCAAAATTACTGTAGTGATTTTTGTCTTTTCCACCCCTATTGACTTTTTCTGTCTTGAATTGTTATTTCAACACTCCATATCTATTCACTTCATCTCCCTCACAAAATTATATGCTTGTATGTGGAGAACAAGAGTTATATCTCTGCCCCATCTGTGCTAAAAAGACTTGGTTCAATATACACTTTTGGCAACCTATATCTTAAAAAGAGAAGAGCAAACAAAGACTAGTATTTGATAACCTACTCCATCTTTCATGTTTTGATTGTCCTCCCAAATACCAAGAATCCCCTTATCTGCGGAAGCTGCAAGGTCCAGGGTTTCAACATGGTCTTTGACTTGCTTGTTCCTGTTTTGATGAGTGTAATCCTCATGTCCATGGATTATTTCTAACAAATAGGTCATCAATGCTGCTCTCACATTGGCTGCCCGGCCACAGAGCAAAGTTGCTCAAGACAACATGGACGTTTTCAAGGACCAGTGGGAAAAGCAAGTTCGAGTGCTGACAGAGGCTGTGGATGACATCACCTCGGTGGATGACTTCCTTTCCGTCTCAGGTAATCACAAACAGGCCCTTACAAGATAGTGAAGGAAGAGAACAAGATGAGATGAGGAATATCTTGCAAGTGTCATGGGTCTGTGTTTCAAATGCTCTCCTTGGCCCTTTGAGCTTTCAATCATCTCTGCAACTGTGATTGTAACACCCTCTTGAAAATTTGTCTCTGCTGTGCACATTATTTCAAGACACTGAGTCAAGGGATTTGGGGGGAAGACATAACTTTCTGATTGAGATATTAGAAACCTGAAAGATTATTTAAGTAGACCTAGGCTCCTTTCTCAGAGAAGGCGATGGCACCCCACTCCAGTACTCTTGCCTGGAAAATCCCATGGATGGAGGATCCTGGTGGGCTGCAGTCCATGGGGTTGCACAGAGTCGGACACATCTGAAGCGACTTAGCAGCAGCAGCAGGCTCCTTTCTAGTTCCTGGAGTTTTTAAAATAGGATGGCCTTTGCTGCATCTAAATCACCCATCTAAAAAAGAGATTGGTTATGTTGAAAAAAAAATCAATTAGTTATTCCAATTTGCCTGTGTTAAGTACCCCCCCACTGCCCTGCCCCAGTGAATGAAGTTACATAGGTTTTTGATAAGCTGGGAAAAAAATTTTAACCACCAAATGAACCCATTAGAAAGCCCTTAGGAACTATTGAGGTTTTGAGCACTTGAGCATGAGGTTGTGGAAGGAAGTGAAAATAAACAGAACTCATCATCACTGGAAATTGTAACTTAATGCTTTGTAGATGAAGCCAGACAGAAGGATGGCAATCCACTCCAGTATTCTTGTCTGGAAAATCCCATAGGCAGGCTACAGTCCATGGGGTCACAAAGAGTCAGACATGACTGAGCAACTAACACAAGGGATGTTAGCACATTTGAATAACCATGTAGTCAATTCTGCCTTTAACAAGGCTCATCAATGCTGTTTCAAAAGTGGGTTACCAGCGGCTCATGGACCTTTTTCCAAACAGATTTGGCCTAATACACGTAGAGAAGTCTCTGTGGGAGCATAAGGAAGGAGGTCACAGAAGCCTCAACTCCCTTGTGAGGCATTAAAATAACCAAATGGCCCTTAAAAATTCAAATTAACCAGGTGTTGACACTACCCAGAGGTGTATGGAAATCGCACCTACCAACTCGTGTGCCCTGTCTTCAACCCGGACTTACTGAGGTCTGAGAGGCAGAGGCTGCAGCACAGCTCATGGGATCCAGGCTGATGCAGCCTGACTGCAACAAAAGGGAGGGGATTTCTGGGGCAGGCTTAGTGTATTTGGAAGCTTTTCTCTAGTTGTAGTCTTTCCATTCACCAAGAAACTGACAATGAATTCCCACTGGGCTTGTGTTTAAAGCTTTTCTAGGAGTAGCATAGTTGAACCTGTAGATCTGATGGATGATGGAAAAGCCAACTTTAAAATCATGGAGGGAAAGTCAAGGGAAATGGGAAAAATGAGCCAACACATGCTTGGTGCTGTCAATTAAAAAAAAAAAACAACACAACACAAGAGTGGTGAATTAAGTTTTATTTGGGTGATATGAGGGCTGCAGCCCAGGAGATAGCACCTCAGATAGTTCTAGAGAAACTGTTCCAAACAGGCGGGGGCGAAGGATGATAAAAATGTGAGTTTGGTAAAGGGGGAGTACATGCAAGTAAGCACATATTTAAAAGTTTCTGCTGGTCTCATGAAGCTTCTGCTAGTCACGAGAAACAATTGTCACCGTGAAGGAATTTAGTGCTTTTCTAGATATGAGGAGATATAAGAATTGAGCTCATAAAATCAGCTCCTGAGACTATCTGACTATCTGAGGACCTGTGCTGCTAGTTTCCCCTGAGAACAGAGTGTCTCATTTCTGCTCTCCTCCCTGAACTCCTTGAGGGGTGTTGAAGGTCAGTAGCTGCAGCAGCACATGATTCAATTCTTGTAGAGTAAATGACAAGCACCCATGGCAAGTGCCAATTTGTAGTTGACAGTATCTGTTATATGTCTGATTTTCTGCTATTTGCTTTCATTCTCACCAAAATTTTATGTCAGGTATCACTATTCTGAATCTTCTTTGAGAAAAGTAAGTCACTAACAGGCAGGTAACTTGGCAGAGGTGGAATTATAATTCAGATTATCCTCTTTCCAGAATCTATATAGTTCTTAGTAAGTCCGGATAAAAGGGTATTTCTCCAGCTTTCACTGCAGTTCCTTTCCCCCACCTCCAATCCTCTCCTCTCTTCTGCCCTGTAGTACCATGGGTCCACTCTCTCTTCCCTTTTAGAAACCTGACTTGTTCTTCATTCCCAAGGTGCTTTACTTTTGATGACTTGTCAAAGCAGCTATTCATTTAAACATACCTGTGTCCAGAGATTGTCTGATAAAGAACTCAATGCGTTGCCGTTTGTGAAATTTTTTGCTTCCCTGATACATGAATCCTAACAACGCAGAAGATATCCAAGAAGTGCATCTCTCAGAAGATGCTTAGAAATTGTTCGGCTAGGCATGTTGGGGATCCGAATGGTGGGGAACAAAAGACTGGACACCAAGACTGAGATAGTTCTGCTTTCTAGTCAGTCTTTGCCAGGATGGGTATAAGGGTCCCCAGAAGGGGAGAGGGGGACTCTCAAACCAGCCTCAGGTCTCACACAGCAATCCTAACAGCCCCTAGAAATCTTACTCTGCTACCCTGCCTATTTACAAATGAATGAAAATATCTATACACTACCTTTCTCAAAGAGGAGTCATTTCAGAACTTAAAACTTTCCCAACTTATCCTTTTCTTTAAATGCATGTACAGAAATTTCTGAGGGTAGAAAAAAGCAAAGCAAGGAGTCTTATCTCAGGCTGTTTCAATAATGCAAGCTTTTCTTAATTTTCTTCCACCGGGCCTGCCTCTCTGCCACCTTTCTCCCTGCCATTCCTTTGTGCATCTCATTATTACCAGCAACATGAAAAGGCTTTGGCTTCTGCTGATAACACTGTACAGTCCAACCGCAGTGGTACAAGTGCCGTGGCATGCTATGACAGGAAAATGAACAGGCGCTGTCAGGAAGCCGGCCTTGGCAGGACCCGCTGGAGCGTGCCTTTGGACTTGACAATCGGAGGCAGCAGGCACCTTTCCACAGATGGGCTTGACAAATAATGACACAGCCCACTCTGTCCTGCTGGTAGACTGTGGATGCAGCCCAATAGTTGGGAAAACTACTTCTCATCTCCTCTGTAAGCTGGAGCCAAAACATTTGCATCAGTAAATTGCAGGTTTGGCCCAGGAGATATTTTGAAATGGCATTAATGACATTTTATGTATCAGTTTCTTCTTAAGGGAATATCTATTCTGGCAGGAAACTCTATTTTGGAGGCAAGAATAAAAAAGTTTTTTGTTTTTAAGGGATAGTTTTGTTTTTCTTTCTTTTTTTCATGCTACCTGAGTACTTAATTTGTCCATATGAAAAGCAACAAGTTTGGGGAGCAATGATGCTAGCTATTAACATTACAGAAGCAAAACCAATTTTCTGATGTGGTCTGGGCTCATAAAAAAGCGAAACGACTGTGTTAGAGCACTTAAACTTTTTCCACTGGGCAAAAACTACCATTTTTAATAGTGTCTTAAAATGAGCGTCTTGGCTTTAATCATGTGACAGTTTAATTCTTGAGTTTGGCTCACAAAGTAACAGGCATCTAAGATCTGAAAAAGCTATTAACTCAATCCCATGATGTCTATAAGTTTTGTTTTGTTTGCCTCTTCCTCTTTCATTTACTTTTTTTTAGCTCCAGGGTCTTGAGTTTGTTCCCTTAAAATATTCACAGACTGAACTTTGCTTATGATTTTGGAAACTGTAGTTTTAGAGCTAATAATAATGAAGTAGTTTGGTCGTCAGTGATTTAACATGATTACATCTTTTCTGAAAGAATAAGGCTGCAAAAATTTAAGGAAGTATCACAAATTATGTTGCCGGCAAATCTTTTATGATTTTAAAAACTATGCTTCACATTCAGGCGTAATATCCAAAGTACCTAAGGTGTTCACCCCAACAATGTAACCCTCTCTGAAATGCACATGCTTTCTATTATTACTTTTCCTTCTATGCTATTTTCTAGTTGGAACATCATCCCTCTATCTCCTTACTTAATGAATTCTTTCTCTTGAAAATACCTTAGAGTACAAATATATAATTGTCTCCTTGCAAAGGATATATTTATTCAGTATTTCTTCTTCTCTTTTGGAATGTTTGTTATGTATTTATTTTTGTCCAAGCTGGGTCTTCACTGCTCCTCGGGCATTTCTCTAGTTGTGGTGAGGGAGGATTACTCTTTAGTTGTGGTGTGTGAACTTCTCGTTACAGTATCTTCCCTTGTTGTAGAGCACAGACTCTTAGGGTGCACAGGCTTCAGTAGTTGTGGCACTTGGGCTTACTTGCCCCACAGCATGTAGGATTTTCCTGGATCAGGAGTCAAACCCGTACCTCCTGCATTGGCAGGCAGATTCTTTACCACTGAGCCACAAGGGAAGCCTTCTGATTGGTTTTCAAATGTGTCAGTGATATAAAGGGCTTCTCTGATACCTTAGTTGGTATAGAATACTCCTGCAATGCAGGACAGCAGGGCTAGCTAGATTCCTAGATCAGGAAGATACCCTGGGAAAAAAAAAAAAAAAAAGGCAACTCATTCCAGTATTTTTGCCTGGGAAATCCCATGGACAGTAGAGCCTGGCAGGCTATAGTCCATGGAGTTGTAACAGTCAGACACAACTTCATGACTAAACCACCACCACCAGTGATATAAAATCATATAAATGTGGATATGTCCTCTTCACAGAAAACCATATCTTGGAGGATGTGAACAAATGTGTGATCGCCCTTCAAGAGGGGGATGTGGACACTCTGGACCGGACCGCAGGGGCCATCAGGGGCCGGGCTGCTCGAGTTATACACATCATCAATGCTGAGATGGAGAACTATGAAGCTGGTGTTTATACTGAGAAGGTGCTGGAAGCTACAAAACTGCTATCTGAGACAGGTAACCATGGATATTAGATTCGACCAAAATGTCAGCCCCATGATGAATTTCCATACCTGAATAAATCTGTTTCATTGTTTCCTGTAGGTCTTTATGCTTCTAAATCACACATGATCATAAAATTGGTGCTCTTTATTTCTTGAGTTTGAATTGGAATACTTTAGCAGAATCACAATTTATTGTTTTTGCAGTATGTACTACTCTACAGTTTTTGTGTATAATCATTTGATTCTCACAAGGACCTTATGAAGTAGGCAGATTTTTTTTTATCTCCCATTATGAATGTGAAAGTGGAATTTTGAATGAGATAAGAGACTGGAAAAAGGTCACAAGTCTAGAGAATCGTGAGTATGTGATTGGAACTTGGAATTTTGAACTTGAAAAGCATTTCTCTGTCTGTTTCTTGAGAACATAGGACTATGAGAAAGGACCACGCACAACCAGGGAAAGCATAAAGGCTTTCAGTAGTACATGGATATGAAGTGATCACAGGAGGTAATGGTTATTGAAAAGGGGCTAGACTTTCAGTATATGCCCAACTCCACTGGTGAAAGTCTGCGTATCCTCTTTCAGGGGTGCATGGCTGCCTTCTGGGAAATCGTGGTCTTGATGAGACACAGTTACTTGTGACAGGGAGCCTGTCATAGCTCTCTAGTGCACTGAGATGAGAAAAAGACTTGTTTCCACTGAGTTAACACAACAGCCCATAACTTTGGATAGTTATGTCAATGACTGACCTATTTTTAGTAGTTTTTGCTCTTAACTGATGTCTCTTGGCTTCAGACCCTTTCTAAAGTCCCTCTTGTCTTGTGTATTGATATGTACGTGTCTTAGTTGCTCAGTTGTGTCCGGCTCTTTGTGATCCCATGGACTGTAGCCTGCCAGCTCCTCTGTCCATGGAATTCTCCAGGCAAGAATATTGGAGTGGAGTGCCATTCCCTTCTCCAAGGGATCCCGACCCAGGGATCAAATCCAGTCTCCTGAACTGCAGGCAGATTCTTTACTGTCTGAGCCAGCAAGGAAGTCCATTAACATATGAGAGAATGAAAGTAGAAAGTCCAGGGAAGGAGAGAAGATGAATAGAATTTAACTCTATATGTTGGCTGGAGTTATGAATGGGTAACAAATCGAGTTCTATGTATACATAGAAGGAACTCACTTCAGCTTCAGTGGGAATTGTCTCTGGTCTGTACATGGATTTTGGAGCCCGCTAGGCTTTTACAAACAGATGTATCTCTGAAAAGTCAGATATAACAGTGTTCTAAGTTCTACATGATAAGACATGTTAGTAGAAATATGTTTCCTTCTACAGGGACAGGATATGTACAAAGACTTCTGTAGCTATTTGCTAGTCTAGAATAGCAAGGAGAAACAATAGGTAAACAGACGTTGGTTGCTCACTCTGAAATATATGGAGAAAGGGAATAGGGTCATATCACAAATCACCCATATCTAGGGATCGTTGCTCTTGAGAAGCCTGACAGACTTAGAATTAGAAATAATAATGACAATAATATGATATATCTACATTTTAATTAGGGGCTTCCCTGATGACTTGAATTGTAGAGAATTTGCCTGCAATGTGGAAGACCTGGGTTTGATCCCTGAATCAGGAAGATCCCCTGGAGAAAGGAATGGCACAGTAGAGTGGACCGGTATTCTTGCCTGGAGAGTTTCATGGACAGACGAGCCTGGCAGGCTACAGTCCATGGGGTCGCAAAGAGTCGAACACAACTGAGCCACTAACACTTTCACATTTTAACTGGTGCTTCCCTGATGGCTCAGCGGGCAAATATCTGCCTGCAATGCAGAGACACAGGAGACATGGGTTCAGTCTCTGGGTCGGGAAGATCCCCTGGAGGAGGAAAAGGTAACCCACTCCAGTACTCTTGCCTGAAAAAAATCCCTGGTGGGCTACAATCCAAAGAGTTGGAAAGAGTCAAGTCAGACACAATTGAGCGACTAAGCATCCCCCCCGCCAGCCCCCCACACAGTTTAATTAACTGAAATTCAGCACTATTTTATTTCAAATAGATTTGCCCTTTGAATTCACTAGAGCAACACAGTGCAAGTCATACAGTGTTTCTTTACTCATTTAAAAGAATTAGAAACAGGTATTTTGGGGCTTTCCTGATGGTCCAGTGATTTAGACTTCCACTTTTCAATGCAGGGGATGAGGATTCAATCCCTGATTGGGAAGCTAAGATCCTACATGCCCCGGGGCCAAAAAACTGAAACATAAAACAGAAGCAATATTGTGACAAATTTAATAAAGATATAAAGACTTTTATAATGGTCCCCTTCAAAAAAATCTTAAAAAAAAAACAAACAATTATTTTATTTCTCCAGTATATGCTGTTTTTTGTTTTTTTTTTCCACCCCCACCATTTACCCTTAAAGGGACCCTCTCACAGTTCTGCAGTTCTCAGTTCCTGACCCATTACTTCCATTATGTTATGAAGTCTCAGCTTCATGGGGTATATCTGATACATAGCAGCATTTCCTCCAATCTAACACTGAGTGAAGAGTATCCAAGAAGGGTGGAGGACATGGAGACAGAATTCTCAGCTCACAACTGTTTGGAATGATGATTGTAGCAGATGATACCCAGAGCCAGTTTACATGTGACTTTGTGCATACAAAAACTTCAAACGTTGTTTAAGAAACATTCTGGAACTTTTTCTTATTGCATCTTGGAGTGCTTTAATGAACAGTAGGAAGTGGTACCCATGGGGTCAAAATCTACATAAAGGCAAGGACAGTGTGCTTAGTTGAGTGAAATATTTTAACATAATTTTCACCCAAAGTCTTAAAATGTAAATAATATTCTGGTTGAATTTTTTTTCCCCCCACTGGAAAAAAAAATCAATGAAATAGAGCAATCTACCCTGGATTATTGTTGCTAATCAAGATTTTGCTCTTATTTGTTAATTTTCAGATCTTTAAAAATTATCATCTCAGCCCTTCTTTTGCAGTGATTGAATACTCTGAGCACTTAACTAAAGGCACCTCCCTGCTTCTGATTTCCCCATCCAAGTCTTAATTGAAAAGAAAAGAAGAGCAAGGCATTTAAATTCTTTCTGTTTTTCATCCTCTATTGAAGATCACTAGGAAAGCAGCCAGGTAGAAGAGACTGAAATAGACAGATTATAAATAACTAGCAGAAAATATACATGTCAAGAAAAAGTAGATATTAGTGGGCTAAGAACTAGAAAATACAAGGTATATAAATTATTTTCCTTCTATCCTCAATGGTTCTTTTCTTTCCTAAATAAGAACAATATTGTTTTTTTATGGGTAACTAGAGAGGTTGTCAAAGAAATGAAAGCAAAAATTTAGCTGTTAATAGGACAATTGACATATACACCGATTCCTCATGGAGGAAGAATGCCTCTGTTTGTCATTGCTATGGCGAAGCCCACTGGCTATCTCATGTGGAATATGAGGTTTAAAAATGTATAATATAATGGTGACTTAGGCTTCGCTGGTGGTTCAGTGCTAAAGAATCCTACCAATGCAGGATATGTGGGTTTGATTCCTCGGTTGGGAAGATCCCCTGAAGAAGCAAATGGCAACCCACTCAAGTATTCTTGCCTGAGAAATCCCATGAACAGAGGAGCCCTGGCATGCTATATATAGTTCATGGGGGCCACAAAAGAGTCAAATATGACTTAGCATACAACAGTATGGTGACTTAATACCTAGAATTTCTCCATGAGAAATGATTAAATATACAAGCTATAAAAAACTTTAGCTGTTAATTCACTGTTTGCTAATTAGAATTATTGGAGAATGTACTAAAGACATGGAATTTGAGGAAGAACATAAGGTCAGTTCTATAATTATGGTTATACAGAGTTTTGTTGGTTATATAGATCGTATAAAATGGATTAGTCCCCTTGTCTGTGTCTGGCTATGCTTAGGAGACCCACACCCTCAAAATAAAAGCTCCAACACTGGCACTATTGGTAATGAACCTGCCTGCAGAAGATGTAAGGGACACAGATTAGATCCATGGGTCAGAAAGATCCCCTGGAGGAGGGCATGGCAACCCACTCCAGCATTCTTGCCTGGAAGTTGCTTCAATGGTATTTGACTCTCTGCAGCCCTATGTACTGTAGCCTACCATGTTCCTCTGTCCATGAGATTCTCCAGGCAAGAGTACTGGAGTAGGTTGCTATGCCCTCCTCTAGAAATCTTCCCAACCCAGGGATAGAACTCGCATCGCTTATGTCTCTTGCATTGGCCGGGTGGTGGTGGGGCGTTCTTCATCACTCATGTCACGTGGGAAGCCTCCCAAACTCCTGTTCAGATCACTAATGCCCAAATTTCTACCTATGGGCTAATGTTTTTCTCCTTATTTTTTTTTCCCCTAAATCTTGTGCAGTAACTTTTTTTATACAAGTTTATCAAACTTTGTCCTGAGAGTACATTTTATTTTGGGGAGAGAACACAGGGCAGTGGGCAAGGAGTGGAAGGTGCCAAGAAAAGGGGGAAAAAGGAAGAATCCAGGACATGGAAGACAGATCACTATGTTTTCTCTTGCCTTGTCACAACCAACCAGGTTCTGCTCAGTTTTATTTCTGAGTTGTTAGATTGAAGACTCTAAGGCAGATGTTCTCAGCCTCTGTATTTTTGACATTTGAGGCTTGGTAGTTCTTTCTTGGGGTGGAGGGAGCTATCCTGTGGATTAAAGATGCTTGGCATTCCTGGCCTCACCACACTAGATGCTTGTAGAACCTCTTCCTTTCCCACTTCAAATTGTGACAAAGGTGGCTCTAGACATTGCTAGATGTTCTTGGGGTGGACAAAATAATCCTCATTTAAGATAACTGCCACAAGAGAAAGAAATATTCCAAAATAAGAGCTAGTTTAAATAAGGCAAAATGGAGCCTCTGTATAATGGCCATAGGGTATGGCGACAAGACTGGAGTGAGAGCCTGTTACAAAGAATGAAAAAAACGGCAGGATGTTCAAAGAGGTTTGACTAGACCAGACTTGGATGCTAATGGGATTTGCAAATACAGGCCAATCTCTGTTTTAACATGTAAATGATGCATGTGTGGGGCTCTGTAGAGACCAACTTTACCAACTGACTACCTTCACTAAGTGGCTAAAAATTGAGAAAGTTCCTAAGAGTGACGAGACAGTTTGTATTTTATTTTCGATAAATTACTTAGTAAAGAGTAAAATTTTTTTGAAGTGTACGTTTTGTTTTGATATGAAATCTGAGTTACTTTTGAAAACACAATTTTGTGGATAATTAGTATGTTAAAATTTTAGGATGACATTGTATAAAAATTTGCCTATTTATTTTTTATAAATCTAATGTAAGCTGATGAAAGCACCATAAGCCTGATGTACATCAGACCCACTAAATACTTACATATTTAATTGCCTCTTTAGTAAAAACTGAATTATAACAAATTGCCAATAGCTTGGTAGTGAGTGCACACCCAATGAGATCCATCTTTAGAGATCTTGTTTGCAAAGTCAGGTGGCTGTGGAAAGTGGAAAAGGGTGTACATTCAAAAATGTTATGCTTAGATATACAGAGAGAAGCTTGTTCTTCACTGAACAGATTACGTTGAAATGCCATTTTTGTAAATTTGATGGCTGATGCAAATTTGTAGCAATGTCTACACCATCAGGTTGAGAGATCTTTGGAACCATGCCATCAGTTCCTTCTTCAGAAGGGACCAAAAAAAAAGATATTAAAAAATAAAGTCTCTTTAATGAGGATTCTATTATTAATCACTTCGTATATGAAGATTAAAATTCCATTATTTTGGAGAACACGTGGACCAAACAGATGGTGTGATTTTTTTTTTAATCAAGACTTTTTAAAGAGCAGTTAAATGTTCACAAAAATATTGAGGGGAAGGTATCAAGATTTTCCATATTCCCTTCCTTCTGCACATGGAGTGTGTCTCCCATTATCAACATCCCCTACCAGAGTGGTACATATTTTACCCTTGATGAACCTTCATTGAAATATTATAATCACCCAAAGTCCACAGTTTACATTTTGGCTCATTCTTGGTGTTCTATATTTTGTGGTATTTGGACTAATGCATAATGGCATACATCCATCATGATGGTATCATGCAGTGTGTTCTTCACTGCCCTAAAAATTCATTGTACTCTATTAATCCCTCTCCCCCTCTCAATCCCCTGACAAACACTTGTCTTTTTACTTTTTCCATAGTTTTGTAATTTCTAGAATGTCATATATTTGGGATCATATAGTTTGTAGCCTTTTCAGATTGACTTTTCTGACTTAGTAGAGATGGTATAATTTTTACTTTCTTACTTCTGTTAAGTAAAGTTTTCCTAAGAGAAGTTTTTTATATCATTTCTATATATTTTGCTCAGAAAATGTAAGAGGAACAAATAGAAAGTACCCAAACTGGATATGATAATGAGGGATACCATTGTGTTAGTACCATGTAGATAATGAAATCCAGGTAAGAAGTCAGAAGAACTCCATTCCTTGACTTCTACCAACTAAATGTGACCTTACATAAATTAGTTAATGCCCCTGAGCCTCAGCTTGATGTTTTGTCACCGAAGTATGACAATAGTCAATATTGTTATTTTGTTTATATGTGTTTCACTGTTTGCTTGCTTCCTGATGACTGAACTCAACATGGACAATCACTGCCCATGAATCCTCTGTATCAACCCTCTGCTCTATCTGGACAGGTGCATTCATTTTTCTCCAAGCAAAACACATCCATGCTGTTCCCACTTGCTTCTCTGCGTCTTCACCATTTTTTCCTCCTCCTCTACATCTGTGTATTGAAATTGTACTTATGAGCTGACTCAAGTTTCAGTTGGAGGCAATAAGGATCTATTTCTGAGTCTGATGACATTTAATATGTCTTCTTCAGTGTCAGTGGTCCACAGATAGATTGTCAGTTCTTAGAGGCAGATGTTCTTGTATGTGCGTAGGGCCTAAACTTGTATCATCACACCATTAGATCCCCTGGAGAAGGGAATGGCTACCCACTCCAGTATTCTTGCCTGGAGAATTCCACGGACAGAGGAGTCTGGCAGGCTCACAAAAGAGTAGACACAATTGAGGGACTAACACTTTCACTTTTTTCAGCTTTAATATGTATGTATTGATTAACTGAATACAAAAAATAGGATATGTTTTTGTTTTTGTTTTTGTTTTTTCAGTAGAGAGTATGTCCACTAGCAGCCTAGGGCTTACAACTCAAGATTCCAGGATTAAGAGAAGCACTTCCTTTCACCTGCTTTTCTACATATCAAAGGAGAATAATCTTGGCCAATGGGGGGTATGCTTATTTCACTTGATCTGATTTCCTTTCTTTTATTGTTCCACTCTCAGAAATTAATATAATGAATGTACAGAGAAGTAGAAGAATATGTTGTGTGCTAAGTTACTTCATTCATGTCCAACTCTTTGTGACCCTATGAACTGTACTCCGCTATGCTCCTTTGTCCATGGGATTCTCCAGGCAAGAATACTGGAGTGGGTTGCCATGCTCTCCTCCAGTGGAAAAATATAGTAGACCCAAAATGCTTTATGAACCAATTCAATGTAATTAAGATTTATACAATTTTCATACAAAAGTAGGACACAAATTCTATTCAAGTTCCCATAGACTATAAACTAGGAGACACTGGAACATATCAGGAGACATAGACCAGGTGCAGAAATTTCATCATCTAAAGGTACAGATCATACAGAGTCTGTTCTCTTATTATTGTGGAATTATGGTAGAAATCAATATCAAAAGATATTTGAAAATAACACACATATTTTAGAGTGCAGTGTAACATTTACCAAGAGACATCTTTGACTTAGCTATTAAAAATCTCAATAAAGATAAAAGACTGAAAAAACACAGAGGATGATTAAAGAGAAGAAAGCATTTAAATGAGAAATTAATACTAAAATGAGAAATTAGTATCAAAGATACTTAAAAGAAATCCATGTATTTGGAAATTAAATGCCCACTTTTAAATGAGGGATATATCTAAGAAGCCATAACAAAGAAAATTAGAAAATATTTGTAATAGAATAAAAATGAAAAGAAAATTTACCAGAATTTGTTGCATGCAGCTGAAGCTGCTCAATGCAATTAAATACAATGTGTAGTCTTAAATAAGGTATGAAAGCAAATAATGAACACGAGCATAAAATTTTGTGTGATCTGAGCAAAATTTTTACTTTAATAATACTGTGTCACATGTTAATTTTCTGTTTTTATTTTTTTACAATATAATATTTCTCTATATTCTCAGAATTGGATTAGAATTTTCAAGCTTCATTCAACAATTTTTTAAATCACTAAGATAATAAGCTTTCTAGACTTTTAGCAATAATACTAGATGCCAAAATACATGAAACTATATCAAAATTTTGTTTGCATATAAATTAGAAATCTAGCATTCTGTTCATACTAGGTTAAACAAGTAGAATTAAAATATCATAAGTTTTTAGATGGACAAAAATTCCTAAGTTTTCTAAAATAGTATACATTCTCATATGAAAGCTTTTCTATTATGGTTAGTAAAGACTTGAGAAAGAACATAAAAAAAGGAGATAGAGAAATTGGAAAACATAAACTAAATGAAATGGGAGCACTGAATATGAAGTAGAAAAAGTGAAACAAGCTAGATAAAAGTAAAAGTCTATCGTATTCACTTGATCTGATTTCTGTTGCTAGTGGCATCAAGTGTTATGATTTGACATGTCAAAGTGACCTGCCTATCCCTATGGCCAGAGGACAGAGGGTATGGACAGAAGTAAGATCAATATCAGAAGAAGGTGGCAGGACCAGATTATTGGAAAGACAAAAATATTAGATATTAGACCTGGAAAGCCTATTACAGTCTTTACTTCTCTGTAACTGACTTTGAAATTAGATTATGAAAGTAATGAATTTCAACAGAAGCTATAATGACTGAGATTGTTCAGCCTCAACTTCCTAATATATTTTAAATGCATTTTAATATAACTCTAACTATTGGTGTAAAGCATTTTATTTCTCCCTGAAAGGTCAAAATCATTACAATATGGAGGAAATGTCTTACTTAGTGGTGGTTGTGGTGTTCATGGAGGTAGGAAGTCAGAAGTGTAGGAGGAGTGAGAGGGAAATTTCATTCATGTAATAGCCCTTAAACAGGCAACATGTAGTTGTCTCAAACCCTCGACTGAAACCTACATACTTGAAGTATTGTACAGACCTGGCTGATGGTGTTTAATATCTGTATTTATTTGTTTTATCTTGAACGCAAATGTAAGGTTTCTTGCTCAAAGAATAAATTTCTTTCTTAGTAACAGTAACCTTGCCAGAACCTTCCCTGTGCTTCATTCTACTTTTCAAGGCAGTGTGATGAGGGCAGATAAATTCCGCCTACATGAAGAAGGTCCATACTACAGGAAAAGAACCACAAAATTATAAATCTGGGAGCTTATATAGGAATTGTTCAGCTGCCTCCCTCCCTGTCCTGAGGAGGAGAGAAAAACCTTCACTCTTTAATGTTAATAAACTCCCTTCAGGAAAGACTCCCCAGGTTGTTACAACTCTTTGGAATACAAATGAAGGGCTCCTGTGGCTTCATTCCCTTTTGAAATGTAAACGCATATCTCTGGGGAGAAAGTGAAAGTGAAGTCACAGTATGTCCAACTTTTTGCGACCCCATGGACTGTAGCCTACCAGGTTCCTCTGTCCATGGGATTTTCCAGGCAAGAGTATTGGAGTGGGTTGCCATTTTCTTCAGAGGATCTTCCCTATCCAGAGATCGAACCTGTGTCTCCCGCATTGTAGGCAGACACATTACCGTCTGAGCCACCAGGGAAGTCCCTCTATTAGAGAGTGCGTATTTCTTATGACATATCGGTTGTCTGGAGACTCTGCTTTCAAAAATACCTATAATAGTTTAAACATAGTCCCTTGTTTCTTTGTTTTAGCTTTACTGAGGTATAATTGATATGCCAAAAAATTAAAACCTGTAAATCTCCCCCCAGGTTATTTTACCATTTTAAGACTTCTATTGAATTATCCCTTGAAGCAGGGTACCAGTCATTTTTGCTCAGAAAGTTCTGTCCATGCAATGCAGAAATATGAAAATATCTTCTCTAGGCTGACTTGTTTGTACTGACTTGAATTAGACATGACCAGCTCTCTCAGGGAGAGGGACTCTAGGTGGTTCTGACTCTAGAACCATCTGAGACAAATACAACTTGAGAAAGGAAGAGAAACAATTTTAGCCTGATAATAAATTTCCAGCATGGAAGTGGAGATGGCATAGGGTGGATATAGGATGACTCACAATTACACACTTAAGGAACAACACAATGAAATAAACAGCCCTTTTCTAGTGTCCAATTTTCAAAGTAAAACTAAAAAGGAAGACATGAATTTCCAGTTCTTACTGAGTTACATCATATTCTCAGAATCCTAGGGACTGCAAAGGACATGACAGTTCTTTGTCATTTCAAGGATATCATGGATATCCATGGTAGCGGTAGTGGAGTGTCAGAAGGGCCAGTGCTGGTGTCCACAGGAAGTGGTGGCCAAGAGGCATTAGTTGTTCACAAGTGAGGCAATAATAGATTTCTTTCAGCCAGAATCCCTACCACACCAGGGATAAGGATTTGAATCAAAGAAATGAGGAATGTGTCATCAATCAATAATAGGGGTGCATCATTAAGATATTCCAGAAATATAATAATCTGATTAGGAAAAATAAGAAACTATACTTAAAACTGGGATAACAGATGGATGTAAGAACCAGAAAAATTCTATATATCCTGGTGAAAGTGAAAGTGACCCCACGGATTGTATCCCACCAACCTCCTCAGTCCATGGAATTCTCTAGGCAAGAATTCTGGAGTAGGTAGCCATTCCCTTCTCCAGGGATCTTCCCTGATCCAGGGATCAAACCTGGGTCTCCTGCATCACAGCAGATTCTATATCACCTGAACCACCTAGGTCTCCCATATTCTGATCAAAGTGATCCCAAAATGACCTCCTTACCTGGTTTGACTTTCTATATTTTGCCAGTTTTCTAACACTAGCTGGTTTCTTCTTAAAGAGGGAGTGAAGTCTTCTGTAACCATACCAGCCAATCCCACTCCTCTGTGCCCCATTACTCACTGTCACTCATTAGGCCCCTACTGTATACTGCCCTGTGTTGCAAACTCTGTCCATTTCTCTGTCTTAAGGTGTCTCTCTGTTTTCTGAGTCTCTATCTGTGTGTGTGTGTTGCTTCCTAATTTAATTTTAACCCCTTGAGATCTGAGACTACCTCTTCATTTCCTTTAACCTTGATGAGAATCGAGGCTCAAAAATGTTTATTCATATAAACAAAAAACATAACTGACATAGTATAATACCTTATTTTAGGGGTTGTACCTTTTCTAAAAATTACACACTTAATGATCAAGATCAGAATCAATAAATTCTTAGCATTTATCTTATGTCCTCTTAAATTTTAAAGCCTCACAGGTGCCAAAATTAACTATTTATCAATCTTGGTTTCCACAAACACTGTAGCTAAATAAGGCATCATGTTCAATTTTTTATTCATTCCTTAAGCTTCAGAATTAAATATGCTATCCTTTTAACTTATAAAGCATTTGTGATTATTTTTGAAATGCTTATTATAAAATGTAAGAATTTTCCAAGCAAGCATTTTCTTTCCCTGGGGAAAGGAATTTGTGTCTAGACAAAAGCAGATGCATGCTGACTGATTCTCTTAGGGTAGTTATCGTGGATGGAATTTAGAAGAATTTTTTTCCTTCTTCTAAGCAGTCCTTTTTCATCTTTCATCAAACAATTCAGCTCATGGGTTATGTATGGCCTTCTGGAACTTGAATTTGATTTTGATGTTTGAAATGTACATTATAATTTTCCAAACATGAGTTTATGAAAATGGCAGCTTTTAGGAACTCCCACAGAGGGAACAGATGACTGATTCTGACGAAAGAAAGTCTAGGAATATACATGGTATGAAAGAATTTGGACTAACCAGGAGGATGCTGATGTTTTTCTGGAGAGGTAGAAACAGATGACAAATAGTCACCAGGGAATAGGGGACAGATTAAACTGGACTTCTTTTGTCCTCGCTCCCAGAGCTCATCATTTCCCACCTTGACTTAGTTCAGTTCAGTCACTCAGTCCTGTCTGACTCTTTGTGACCCCATGGACTGCAATTAGCCAGGCTTCCCTGTCCATCACCAACTCCCAGAGCTTGCTCAAACTCATGCTCATTGAGTCGGTGATGCAATCAAACCACCTCATCCTCTGTCATCCCCTTCTTCCCCTGCCTTCAATCTTTCTCAGCATCAGGGTCTTTTCCAGGGAGTCAGTTCTTCACATCAAGTGGCCAAAGTGTTGGAGCTTCAGCTTCAGCATCAGTCCTTCCAATGAATATTCAGGACTGATTTCCTTTATGGTGGACTGGTTGGATCTCCTTGCAGTCTAATGGACTCTCAAGAGTCTTCTCCAACACCACAATTCAAAAGCATCAATTCTTCAGTGCTCAGCTTTCTTTATAGTCCAACTCTCACATCCATACATGACTACTAGAAAAACCATAGCTTTAACTAGATGGACCTTTGTTGGCAAAGTAATGTCTCTGGCTTTTAATATGCTGTCTAGGTTGGTTATAGCTTTTCTTCCAAGGAGCAAGTGTCTTTTAATTTCATGGCTGCAGTCAGTATCTGTAGTGATTTTGAAGCCCAAGAAAAGAAAGTCTGTCACTGTTTCCATTGTTTTCCCATCTATTTGCCACGAAGTGATGGGACCAGATACCATGATCTTCATTTTTTGAATGTTGAGTTTTATTTTTATTTTTTTTAATTTTATTTTATTTTTAAACTTTACATAATTGTATTAGTTTTGCCAAATATCAAAATGAATCCGCCACAGGTATACATGTGTTCCCCATCCTGAACCCTCCTCCTTCCTCCCTCCCCATACCATCCCTCTGGGTCGTCCCAGTGCACTAGCCCCAAGCATCCAGTATCGTGCATCGAACCTGGACTGGCAACTCGTTTCATACATGATATTTTACATGTTTCAATGCCATTCTCCCAAATCTTCCCACCCTCTCCCTCTCCCACAGAGTCCATAAGACTGTTCTATACATCAGTGTCTCTTTTGCTGTCTTGTACACAGGGTTATTGTTACCATCTTTCTAAATGTTGAGTTTTAAGCCAGCTTTTTCACTCTCTTTTACTTTCATCAAGAGGCCCCTTAGTTCCTCTTCATTTTCTGCCATAAGGGTGGTGTCATCTGCATATTTGAGGTTATTGATATTTCTCCTGGCAATCTTGATTGCAGCTTGTGCTTCACCCAAACTGGCATTTCACATGATGTACTCTGCATATAAGTTAAATAAGCAAGGTGACAACATACCTTGACGTATTCCTTGACGTATTCCTTTCCCAATTTGGAACCAGTCTGTTGTCTTATGTCCAGTTCTAACTGTTGCTTCTTGACCTGCATAGAGATTTCTCAGAAGGCAGGTAAGGTGGTCTGGTATTACCATCTCTTTTAGAATTTTCCACAGTTTATTGTGATCTACACAGTCAAAGGCTTTGGAGTAATCAATAAAGCAGAAGTAGATGTTTTTCTGGAATTCTCTTGCTTTTTCTAGGCAATTTGATCAATAGTTCCTCTGCTTTTTCTAAATCCAGCTTGAACATCTGGAAGTTCATGGTTCACATACTGTTGAAGCCTGACTTGGAGAATTTTGAGCCTTACTTTGCTAGCATGTGAGATGAATGCCATTGTGTGGTAGTTTGAACATTTTTTGGCATTACCGTTCTTTGGGATTGGAATGAAAACTGACCTTTTCCAGTCCTGTGGCCACTGCTGAGTTTTCCAAATTTGATGGCATATTGAGTGCAGCACTTTCACAGCATCATCTTTCGGGATTTGAAATAGCTCCACTGGAATTCCATCACCTCTATTAGCTTTGTTCATAGTGATGCTTCCTAAGCCCACTTGACATCTTCACATTCCAGGATATTTGGCTCTAGGTGAGTGATCACACCATCGTGGTTATCTGGGTCATGAAGATCTTTCTTGTACAGTTCTTCTGTGTATTCTTGCCACCTCTTCTTAATATCTTCTGCTTCTGTTAGGCCCATATCATTCCTGCCTTTTATTGTGTCCATCTTTGTATGAAATGTTCCCTTGGATATCTCTGATTTTCTTGAAGAGATCTCTAGTCTTTCCCATTCTGTTGTTTTCCTCTATTTCTTTGCATTGATCACTGAGGAAGGTTTTCTTATCTCTCCTTGCTAGTCTTTGGAACTCTGCATTCAGATGGGTATATCTTTCCTTTTCTCCTTTGCCTTTAGCTTGATTAAGAGTTACCAAGAGAAAGTACAGTGAAAGTTAATGTATCACTGCTTCAGAGAGAGTATACTTTGATTTGAGAGTGTTTAAATATTATTTCCATACTTCCTCCTCCACATTTAAAAAAACATTTGAGGATACTTTACTCAAGATTCAAATCCAATCAACCAGCTAATATATAACAGTATGCATTTGAGATAGAAGGAAAACACTTTCATAAGAATATTATGTTAAGTGTGCAGGTTTTATAGAAAGTGCATCTAATTTGAGCTAAGGAAGCTGGGTTTGATTTTTTTTTCTAGTTATGAGCTTTTTGGTAATGTCTCTTAAGTTTTAAAGATTTTCTTTCCTAATGAATCTGAGTGAGGTCATAATGGAATATAGTGTTTAACACTGACTTTCTTGGCAATGAAGATAAAATGAAAATTCTAAGAGTGATTTTATAAAATCTTGTCCTGAAGGCAGATTTCATAGGAAATTCATTATTAAAAATGCAAAGCCATCAGAAGGATGATGTAGTCCTGCCAAGGAGAGAGAAAAGTATAAAAGCAGGGAAACTTTTCAGGGTAAATTGTACCAACTTTCCAATTTTCATGATTTGAGGACAAATTTTTGTGCTATTTTCAGTTTACCTCCCTCTCACAAGACCCACTTTTTAGTGATAAATCATGTAGTTGTACCTCCAAGTTCTATCCAAAGGCACTGGGTAATTTCACTTGCTGTAAACAAAGAAAAGTGAGCATGGATGGGTAGATACACAGGGTCATGATGTGAAGAACCATTTACTGTGAATATTATGTGCCTAGCATGATTGTCAGATTCTTATATACATCCCACTTTTTCATTCCTTGAAGGCAAGATCATATTTATTTGCCACTTTATTCCAGTGGCTAAGTAGTACTTGTTTTTACATGTAATGTTGTA
This sequence comes from Bos taurus, assembly GCF_002263795.3. Lineage (NCBI taxonomy): Eukaryota > Metazoa > Chordata > Mammalia > Artiodactyla > Bovidae > Bos > Bos taurus. Next base: position 54,891,963 of record NC_037338.1, on the reverse strand, counting down.
TATAAAATTTGTTGAATGGATTTTTTTTAAAAACCTTACCTAAAACCTGAAGACCAGCTTTTTTACATTTGAGTAAGCTGAGGCTCAAATTGAATAATAAATATACTTTATTATATAAATAATAAATAAATATCATATAGCAAGAGTCAGTTAATCTCCTGCTTGGGTGCCATAAATATACCAGCACCCTAAACCAACATAGTTGCTGCAAGTGAACAGAAATATAAATATGTCTTGCTGACAATTTTTACTGTTACTTCTACCTCTGGCATAGCATATTCTATTAGTTAACTATTGCTGTGTAACACATCACCCCAAAGCTTAATGGATTAACATTACAAGCATTTACTATCTCATAGTTTCTTTGGGTCAGGAGATCAGCACAGCTTAGCTGGGTGGCTCAGATCATGAGCATCTTATTGCAAAATTCAGGCTTAAACTGAAGAAAGTAGGGGAAACCACCAGGCCATTCAGGTATGACCTAAATCAAATTCTTTATGATTACAGAGTAGGGGTGATGAATAGATTCAAGGGATTAGATCTGGTAGACAGAGTGCCTAACGAACTATGTATGGAGATTTGTAACATTGTACAGTTTAGTTCAGTTCAGTCGCTCAGTCGTGTCCAACTCTTTGCGACCCCATGAATTGCAGCACGCCAGGCCTCCCTGTCCATCACCAACTCCCAGAGTTCACTCAAACTCACATCCATCAAGTCGGTGATGCGATCCAGCCATCTCATCCTCTGTTGTCCCCTTCTCCTCCTGCCCCCAATCCCTCCCAGCATCAGAGTCTTTTCCAATGATTAGTCAACTCTTCACATGAGGTGGCCAAAGTACCAGAGTTTCAGCTTCAGCATCATTCTTTCCAAAGAAATCCCAGGGCTGATCTCCTTCAGAATGGACTGGTTGGATCTCCTTGCAGTCCAAGGGACTCTCAAGAGTCTTTTCCAACAACACAGTTCAAAAGCATCAATTCTTCGGTGCTCAGCTTTCTTCACAATCCAACTCTCACATCCATACATGACCACTGGAAAAACCATAGCCTTGACTAGATGGACCTTTGTTGGCAAAGCAATGTCTCTGCTTTTCGATATGCTATCTAGGTTGGTCATAACTTTCCCTTCCAAGGAGTAAGTGTCTTTTAATTTCATGGCTGCAATCACCATCTGCCGTGATTTTGGAGCCCCCAAAAATAAAGTCTGACACTGTTTCCACTGTTTCCCCATCTATTTCTCATGACGTGATGGGACCCGATGCCATGATCTTAGTTTTCTGAATGTTGAGCTTTAAGACAACTTTTTCACTCTCCTCTTTCACTTTCCTCAAGAGGCTTTTTAGTTCCTCTTCACTTTCTGTCATAAGGGTGGTGTCATCTGCATATCTGAGGTTATTGATATTTCTCCCAGAAATCTTGATTCCAGCTTGTGCTTCTTGCAGCCCAGCGTTTCTCATGATGTACTCTGCATGTAACATTGTACAGGAGGCAGTAATTAAAAACATCTTAAAGAAAAAGAAATGCAAGAAGGCAAAGTGTTTGTCTGAGAAGCCTTTACAAATAGTTGAGGAAAGAAGACAAGTGAAAAGCAGGGGCAAAAGAGAAAGATATACTCAACTTAATTCAGAGTTTCAGAGAATAGCAAAGAGAGATAAGAAAGCCTTCTTAAATGAATATTGCAAAGAAATAGAGGAAAACAGTAGAATTGGAAAGACTAGAGATCTGTTCAAGAAATTGGAGAGATCAAGGGACTGTTTCATGCCAAGATGGGCAAGATAAAGGACAGAAACAGCAAGGACCTAACAGAAGCAGAAGAGATTAAGAAGAGGTGGCAAGAATACACAGAAAAACTGTACAGAAAAGGTCTTATTGACATGGATAACCACTATAGTGTGGTCACTCACCTAAAGCCAAACATTCTGAAGCATGGAATCAAGTGGGCCTTAGAAAGCATTGCTATGATCAAAGTGAAAGTGATGGAATTCCAATGGAACTATCTAAAAATCCTAAAAGATGATGTTGTTAAATTGTTGCACCCAATATTTCAGCAAATTTGGAAAACTCAGCAGGGGCCCCAGGACTGGAAAGTAACAGTTTTCATTTCAATCCCAAAGAAGGGTAATTCCAAACAGTATTCAAACTACCATACAATTGTGCTCATTTAACATCCTAGCAAGGTAATATTCAAAATCCTTCGAGCTGAACTTCAGAAGTACATGAGCTGAGAATTCTAGATGTAAAGCTGGATTTAGAAAAGGCAGAGGAACCAGAGAGCAAATTGCCAACATCTGTTGAATTATTGAGAAAGCAAAGGAATTCCAGAAAAGACATCTATTACTACTTCATTGACTACACTTCTGCTGCTGCTGCTAAGTCGCCTCAGTCATGTTCGACACTGTGTGACCCCATAGGTGGCAGCCCACCAGGGTCCTCTGTCCCTGGGATTCTCCAGGCAAGAATACTGGAGTTGGTTGCCATTTCCTTCTCCAATGCATGCTAAGTCGCTTCAGTTGTGTCGGGCTCTGTGCAACTCTATGGACACAGCCCACCAGGCTCCTCCATCCATAGGATTCTCCAGCCAAGAATACTGGAGTGTTTGCCATTTCCTTCTCCACATTGACTACACTAAAGCCTTTGATTGTGGGGATCACAACAAACTGTGGAAAATTCTTAAAGAGATAGGAATACCAGACCACCTTACCTACCTCCAGAGAAACCTGTATGCAGGTTAAGAAGCAACAGTTAGTACCAGACATGGAACAACTGACCGGTTAAAAATCAGGAAATGACTATGTCACAACTGAATATTGTCAACCTGCTCATTTATCTTCTGTGCAGAGTACATCATGCAAAATGCTGGGTTGGATGATGCACAAGTGGAATCAAGATTGTTTGGAGAAATATCAACATTTCAAATATGCAGATGTTACCACTCTAATGGCAGAAAGTGAAGAGGAACTAAAGAGCCTCTTGGTGAGGGTAAAATAAGAGTGTGAATAAGCTGGCTTAAAACTCAACATTAAAAAATCTAAGATGGTATATTTCTCCATCTATTAGATGTTCATGGATTGGAAGAATCAATATAGTGAAAATGAGTATACTACCCAAAGCAATTTATAGATTCAATGCAATCCCTATCAAGCTACCAACCAGTCCATTCTGAAGGAGATCAGCCCTGGGGATTTCTTTGGAAAGAATGATGCTAAAGCTGAAAGTCCAGTACTTTGGCCACCTCATGCGAAGAGTTGACTCATTGGAAAAGACTCTGATGCTGGGAGGGATTGGGGGCAGGAGGAGAAGGGGATGACAGAGGATGAGATGGCTGGATGGCATCACTGACTCGATGGACGTGAGTCTGAGTGAACTCCGGGAGTTGGTGATGGACAGGGAGGCCTGGTATGCTGCAATTCATGGGGTTGCGAAGAGTCAGACATGACTGAGCGACTGATCTGATCTGATCTGATCTGATCAAGCTACCAACGTATTCTTCACAGAGCTAGAACAAATAATTTCACAATTTGTATGGAAATACAAAAAACCTCGAATAGCCAAAGCTATCTTGAGAAAGAAGAATGGAACTGGAGGAATCAACCTACCTGACTTCAGGCTCTACTACAAAGCCACAGTTATCAAGACAGTATGGTACTGGCACAAAGACAGAAATATAGATCAATGGAACAAAATAGAAAGCCCAGAGATAAATCCACACACATACGGACACCTTATCTTTGACAAAGGAGGCAAGAATATACAATGGATTAAAGACAATCTCTTCAACAAGTGGTGCTGGGAAAACTGGTCAACCACTTGTAAAAGAATGAAACTAGAACACTTTCTAACACCATACACAAAAATAAACTCAAAGTGGATTAAAGATCTAAACGTAAGACCAGAAACTATAAAACTCCTAGAGGAGAACATAGGCAAAACACTCTCTGATATATATCACAGCAAGATCCTCTATGACCCACCTCCCAGAATATTGCAAATAAAAGCAAAAATAAACAAATGGGACCTAATTAAACTTAAAAGCTTCTGCACATCAAAGGAAACTATAAGCAAGGTGAAAAGCTAGCCTTCAGAATGGGAGAAAATAATGGCAAATGAAGCAACTGACAAACAACTAATCTCAAAAATATACAAGCAACTCCTACAGCTCGATTCCAGAAAAATAAATGACCCAATCAAAAAAATGGGCCAAAAAACTAAATAGACATTTCTCCAAAGAAGACATACAGATGGCTAACAAACACATGAAAAAATGCTCAACATCACTCATTATTAGAGAAATACAAATCAAAACCACTATGAGGTACCATTTCACGCCAGTCAGAATGGCTGCAATCCAAAAGTCTACAAGCAATACATGCTGGAGAGGGTGTGGAGAAAAGGGAACCCTCTTACACTGTTGGTGGAAATGCAAACTAGTATAGCCACTATGGAGAACAGTGTGGACATTCCTTAAAAAACTGGAAATAGAACTGCCTTATGACCCAGCAATCCCACTGCTGGGCATACACACTGAGGAAACCAGAATTGAAAGAGACATGTGTACCCCCATGTTCATCGCAGCACTGTTTATAATAGCCAGGACATGGAAGCAACCTAGATGCCCATCAGCAGATGAATGGATAAGAAAGCAGTGGTACATATACACAATGGAGTATTACTCAGCCATTAAAAAGAATACCTTTGAATCAGTTCTAATGAGGTGGATGAAACTGGAGCCTATTATACAGAGTGAAGTAAGCCAGAAAGAAAAACACCAATACAGTATACTAACGCATATATATGGAATTTAGAAAGATGGTAACAATAACCCTGTATATGAGACAGCAAAAGAGACACAGATGTATAGAACAGTCTTTTGGACTCTGTGGGAGAGGGAGAGGGTGGGATGATTTGGGAGAATGGCTTTGAAATACGTATAATATCATATATGAAATGAGTCACCAGTCCAGGTTTGATGCACGATACTGGATGCTTGGGGCTGGTGCACTAGGACGACCCAGAGATATGGTATGAGGAGGGAGGAGGGAGGAGGGTTCAGGATGGGGAACACATGCATACCTGTGGCGGATTCATTTTGATATTTGGCAAAACTAATACAATATTGTAAAGTTTAAAAATAAAATAAAATTAAAAAGAAAAAAGAAAAAAATAAATAAAAATTAAATTAAATTTTAAAAAAAACCTCAAATGATGGCATCTGGTTCCATTACTTCATGGCAAGTAGAAGGGGAAAAAGTGAAAGCAGTGACAGATTTTCTTTTCCTTGGTTCTAGAATCACTACAGATAGTGACTGAAGCCATGAAATGAAAAGACACTTACTCCTTGGAAGCAAACCTATGAGAAACATGTCTAGAAGTGTCTAGGTTTCTACGTTTAGAAACCTAGACAGTGTATTAAAAAGTAGAAACATGTGTTTGCCAACAGAAGTCTGTATACTCAAAGCTGTGGTTTGTCTAGTAGTCATGTATAGATGTGACAGTTGGACCATAAGGAAGACTGAGCACTGAAGAACTGATGCTTTCAAATTGTGGTGCTGGTGAAGACTCTTGAGAGTCCCTTGGACTGCAAGGAAATCGAACCATTCAATGCTAAAGGAAATCAACCCTGAATATCCATTGGAAGGACTAAAGCTGAAGCTTCATTACACTGGCTACCTGATACGAAGAGCTGACTCATTTGAACCTTGATGCTGGGAAAGTTTGAAGGCAAAAGGAGAAAGGGGCGGCAGAGGATGAGATGGTTAGATAACATCACCGACTCAATGGACATGAATTAGATCAAACTCCAGGAGACAGTGAAAGACAGAGAAGCCTGGCATGCAGTCCATGGGGTCACAGAGAGTCATATACTACTTAGCTATTGAACAACAACAATACCTTATGAAATGTTTTAATAAAATCACTGAATTAATAGGAAGTGATGGGCAGAGAGAAACTTAATATGTGGAATGTGATACTGCTCATTTTGTCCCTGAAATATTCAATGACAAACAGTTTCCTTCCTGTGTCCCATTCTTTCACTTCCCATCCTTCTTCCATCTGAATTGATGAGCTATACTAGAAGTATAATATAAGCTTGAGATGCAATGAATGAGGAAGATATGGTCTCTGCCTAAAAGTGACTCCCTGAAGTTGACATACAGATGTAGAGTGCAGTAAACAATCCTATTGGATTGTATCAAGTACTATATTAGTGCAGGAATAATTAAGAGGCTATAAAATTATAGAGAACTGCCAACTTTGGAGTGTCTTGGAATTAAGGAATCCTTAACAATGGCAGTTGATTCTAATCTGGGTATTGAAGATTGAGGAAGTATTGACCAGGGCCAGAGAGAGAAGTATATTTTAGTATGAAAGTCCATTTAGTCCATTGATCATGGACATGTTGGTATGACATGGTTTGTCTCTGTCATATTTGAAGACATAGAAGTAATTCAATCTAATTGAAATGTTTGAATATAGGTAGGAATAGGTGGGAAGACAGAGGCAGATAAGAATTATAGGCAGGTGTAAGATGCTTGTGTTTATATCTTGATAAAGAGGTTTTATTATCCCTTTTATAGTAAAGGGAGTGATTGGAAGATTTAAAGCAAGGCGTGGAAATTTTGGGTAGTTTCTCAAAGCTAGTTGCTTGGATTGGCCATTCATTTCCACTTCCTCCGGTTTACCTTGGATTGGCTCTTATGATTGTCAGCAATCCTATTTGCATCTTTAGTACAACTTTTCGTTCATTTTATTGACTCACCCTGTGCTCTGAAACTTCACAGCTGAAGTCTCTCAGGAGGACTGAGTCTAGATCTTCCTCACCTCTGGTTTAGGATCTCCATCGACACCAGAACAAGGTGACCTTGATTTTTATATCCATACTTAACTCTGATTTCATTACTTCTGGAATGTTATTCTGTGGCCTAGTGTGCACTCTGCATGCAAAAGTACAGGGAGAATTTAAGAGTTTATTTCCAACTTTGATCACCCTTTTAGGACATGAGCTATTAAGGAGTAATTCACAATTCATAATGTGGTGTCTACACTTTTGGATGTAATTCAGAAATTAGAAAGAAGCTTCTATTTATATAATCCCATATCAGAAATTCTGTTAATAGAGAATATGTGACTCACAAAGGCAGTGCTGTGTTTTGTCCTATTTAGTGGGAAGCAGAATTAGCGTCATATTGGAAGTACTTTCAGGCTTTTTCTATTGCAGTATTACTTTGAGAGTATTTCATGTTTCAGACCCTATTAAAGTGCTGGAAGAATTCATAGTTAAAGTAAAATCTGCGGTTTGTCATGATGGATCATGTGTGTGTATTCAGTCGCTAAGTCATATCTGACTCTTTGCAACCCTGTGGACTGCAACCTGCCGGGTTCCCCTATTCATGGGATTTTCCAGGCAAGAATACTGGTGTGTACGTGTATGCTTAGTCACTTGTCATGTCTGACTGTTTGTTACTCTGTGTACTGTAGCCCACCAGGCTCCTCTGTCCATGGGATTCTCCAGGCAAGAATACTGGAATGCATTGCCAGGCCCTCCCTGGACCTCCAGGAGATTTTTGCAATCCAGGAATCAAACCTGAGTCTCCTGTGTCTTCTGCATTGGCAGGTGGATTCTTTGCCACTGAGCCACCCAGGAATCCAAACTGTCCTGTAAACTTTTGTTTGTCTGTCTTATCACTTCAAATACAAAAGAGGATAAAACTTAAACAGAAAATAGAACAGCAGTGTGGAGAGCAAAGGTATGTTGGTTAAAGTGTGGTAGCAGTTGACCAAGCCCTAAATAAATAAGTGAATACACTTAGCAACAGAGCATGGAGCAAAATTTTCTTAAGAATCAGACCTTAAAAATGCTGATTGTAGTAAGAGAAATAGATGTCTTGTCTCTTATAATATATAAATATCAAATGGAATCAGTTCAAGCTCTAGGTTATACCAGCTTGAGCAGTGTAATAAGTCACTGGAATATTAATGCTAAATTTCCCTTTGAGCACCTCTTTGGAAAAGTAAAACTTTCACATCTGTTCCTCCACCATTTTTTTTTTTTCCTCCTTGGAACATGGATGGTATTTTCTGTTGCAGTCTCTTGTTTCTGCCTCTTCTGACAATGCCACATCCACAACCTTGTTGTTCCTGCAAAAACTCTAACTCCTAAATCTAACAAGTGGGATTCTGCACTCCATGCTGGAGCAAACAGAATACCCTTCTCCAAACCTGCTTGGGTTCCCAAGCAGTACAGGTGATGTTTTGGGCCCCAGAATGTCCCTTATGAAAATGGTCCATTAGAGTTTAGCTTGGGGTTTCCCTGGTGGTTCAGCAGTAAAGAATCTGCCTGCAATTCATAGGACATAAGAGACACAAATTCAATACTTGGACTGGGAAGATTCCCTAGAGGAGAGCAGGCAATCCACTCCAGTATTCTTGCCTGGAGAATCCCAAGGACAGAGAAGCCTGGCGGGCTACAGTCCATGGGGTCGCAAAGAGTCGGACACGACTGAAGTGACTGAGTACACACAGAGTTTAGCTTTCTTCTCTCTCACTTGAGAGAATTAGGGCTAGAGGCATGTGGAGAAAGAGAACCTGTGACCGCCTGCATTTTTCTCCTCCCCAGCTCTCCTCAAGATGATCTTGAACAGACAAAACAAAGCAATACAACTCCGCTCTTCCTTTTAGACTTTAATCAAAGGTTTTCCTCCAGAGAGTGGAGGGGGTGGGGACTGCTAGACTCAGGTTTCCAGCTGGCAGGTTTTAAGGTGGAATATTAAGCATGTGATCACAGTCACAGTTTCTGAGGGATTTCCTCACTTAGTACTGTGGATCAAATCAATTTCTACTATGTTCTGGTCCATGAACTAGAACTTAATTTTTTTCAGAGCCTTATTCTATAAGGAGAGATACAGCTTTCTGGGTAATATATTGATCTCTTTTTAAATATTTGAAATTTGAGAAGATTCAAATATACCAAACTAACAGAGACTCATAAAACTTACACCCAACTTGTACTCCAAGGTATAACAAATATTAACATTTGGCAATATCTGATCCTTTAAAGCACTTATTATTTGCAGGTTTAATAATACTCTTGTTATTATTAACTCTTGGAATATTAAACCTAACAAAAGACAGCTCTAACTGTAGAAACACAGGAAATTCCTGTACTCCCAATGTAAACAGTCTCGTAATCAGTATCATCCCAGAAGTCAGTATTTGGCCATGCTCTAGCTGATGTTCTAATTTACTGGTTAGGACTAGAAAGTTTCATTTTACTAGATTTTGACAAAGCATATGCCATTTTTTTCTCCATCTATGTAGAAGAGTACACTTTTTTTCACATGCTCAGTAAGATGTATATTGTAAGCCTTAATTTGTTTTCCCATCCACCAACAAGTATGAAATATCTCATTGTTTACATTGTAATTTTTCCAATTATCAGTGAAGTCAAGTATCTTAGCTATTTATCAATAATATGGGATTTCCTTTCTGTGAAGCACCTTTTCTAATCTCTTATCTATTTTTAATTTTTGTCTTATTGATTTGTAAGAGTATTTATCTTAAGTAGATGTAGGAATACCAATCATTGATCAGTTATAAAAAAAAGGACAAAGATTTGTGCATATAAATTCTACTGATGCTATCATACACATCTGTAAAATTGTTGATGGCCATGATGGCAGCTTTGATATCAAATGGGATTAATATTATTTAAAATTTGGTTTAAGAAAAGAAAGGAATTTTTAACTTTAAGGAAGACACTCATATGAAAATGATAGATACATACAAAAATGTTTTCATGCTTAAGAAGGTCAGTCTCAATGATCTAGATTAGTTAATCATGTAAAACAGTTAATTCCCAACACAAATGGATAACTGAAATGGTTTTAGCTTAATGTGGTAGTTTTTAGAAATATATTTTTATTTGAATCATATTTTGCAGCAATCCAGGTCAATATCTCTCAGTTCCTTTCATATAAAAGCAGTTCAAAGGCCCAAGTGAAAAATTCGAATAGTATAGAGAACCAACGATAGTAATTTACTCACAGAGGAAATTTACCCTTTGCAATGCTTTGGTTTTGATAATTTCTATTGAAAGAGTGGTTACTCTGTTTTCTTCTAACACTCTTCTTTTAAAAATAATGTTTGACTTTTCCTAGTAGAAATACAATTTTTAAGGAGTGTTTTATCTTGACTACTCTGACCCTTGAGAGTAATCTAGCAGAGTTTCTCATGCTAGGGATTAAAATGGATGTTAAAATATCCACTGAGGATGAAAATGGTTGGATGGCATCACTGACACAATGGACATAGGTTTGGGTGGACTCCAGGAGTTGGTGATGGACAGGGAGGCCTGGCGTGCTGTGGTTCATGGGGTTGCAAAGAGTCGGACACGACTGAGCGACTGAACTAAACTGAGAATGAAAATGAGTATCATGATGAACCAGGCATGAGAGTCCAGAAATGGAAAGAGATGAATGGCGTTTCTACTTTATTGTCCTTGTAAATAAAATAAATTGTGCTTCTGGCTTTCATTTGCCATGTGAATTGATTTTTACAAGATAACAATTGAAAAAATTGAGTTATAATTTTCAAGAATCAGTGAATAAGCATTTCTTAAGTAGCCACTAAGTGTACTTTCTACAAACTTCCAGTCTGTATGCAGGTGTCCTCATTTCAGGAAAGAGGTGCCTGCATTTTAAAATGTTCATATGTATCCTCTGGCATATCAACAAAGTCCTGGTAAAATGGAACAGAATCAAATTTGGTTTTGAGTCCATCGGTCTCTTTCTGTAATCTTTCTGACGGAATATTCTGGGATTTCTCTCTCCTCTCTTAGACAGTCTTTCCACAAGTCTCCCTCCACAGCCGTTTCCCCACCTTCAAAGTCTCAAGACCTGCATTCCAGAAAGAAGTGGAATGGATTGGATCATTTTGTTCATATTTTACTATGCAATGATGTAGACTAAGTCTGCTACTCAACCAGCTGTGACTGTAGTGTCTGATATTAGTTGCATATTTATTGAGGCTTTTTAAGGACAGATGCCATCCAGTGCATTTGTATGCATTACTATTATATTTTATAGACAAAGAAACAGATTTACAAGGTTTAAGAAAAGATGGTAGGTTTTCTAGGTACCTCGGTAGTAAAGAATCCACCTGCCAAGCAGGAGAGGAGTGTTCGATTCCTGTGTAAGGAAGGAAATGGCAACCCACTCCAGTATTCTTGCCTGGGAAATCCCATAGACAGAAGAGCCTGGTGGGCTATAGGCCATAGAGTCACAAAGAGTCGGACATGACTTAGCGAGTAAAAGCAGCAGCAGCAAGAAAGCATGGTCAAGGTTTCACAGTTAGGAGTTAGCAGAAGTGAAACTCAGCTGCAGTTCAGTTCAGTTCAGTCACTCAGTTGTGTCCGACTCTTTGTGAACCCATGAATCGCAGCACGCCAGGCCTCCCTGTCCATCACCATCTCCCGGAGTTCACTCAAACTCACATCCATCGAGTCGGTGGTGCCATCCAGCCATCTCATCCTCTGTCGTCCCCTTTTCCTCCTGCCCCCAATCCCTCCCAGCATCAGAGTCTTTTCCAATGAGTCAACTCTTCGCATGAGGTGGCCAAAGTACTGGAGTTTCAGCTTTAGCATCATTCCTTCCAAAAAACACCCAGGGCTGATCTTGAGGATGGGCTGATCTCCTTTAGGATGAACTGGTTGGATCTCCTTGCAGTGCAAGGGACTCTCAAGAGTCTTCTCCAGCACCACAGTTCAAAAGCATCAATTCTTCGGTGCTCATCTTTCTTGACATTACAACTCTCACATCCATACATGACCACTGGAAAAACCATAGCCTTGACTAGACGGACCTTTGTTGGCAAAGTAAAGTCTCTGCTTTTCAATATGCTATCTAGGTTGGTCATAACTTTCCTTCCAAGGAGTAAGTGTCTTTTAATTTCATGGCTGCAATCACCATCTGCAGTGATTTTGGAGCCCAAAAAAATAAAGTCTGACACTGTTTCCGTTGTTTCCCCATCTATTTGCCATGAAGTGATGGGACCAGATGCCATGATCTTAGTTTTCTGAATGTTGAGCTTTAAGTCAACTTTTCCACTCTCCTCTTTCACTTTCATCAAGAGGCTCTTTAGTTCCTCTTCACTTTCTGCCAAAAGGATGGTGTCATCTGCATATCTGAGGTTATTGATATTTCTCCCAGCAATCTTGGTTCCAGATTATGCTTCTTCCAGCCCAACATTTCTCATGATGTACTCTGCATATAAGTTAAATAAGCAGGGTGACAATATACAGCCTTGACGTACTCCTTTTCCCATTTGGAACCAGTCTGTTGTTCCGTATCCAGTTCGAACTGTTGCTTCCTGAGCTGCATACAGGTTTCTCAAGAGGCAGGTCAGGTGGTCTGGTATTCCCATCTCTTTCAGAATTTTCCACAGTTTGTTGTGATCCACACAGTCAAAGGCTTTGGCATAGTCAATAAAGTAGAAATAGATGTTTTTCTGGAACTCTCTTGCTTTTGCGATGATCCAGCAGATGTTGGCAATTTGATCTCTGGGTCCTCTGCCTTTTCTAAAACCAGCTTGAACATCTGGAAGTTCACGGTTCACGTATTGCTGAAGCCTGGCTTGGAGAGTTTTGAGTATTACTTTACTAGTGTGTGAGATGAGTGCAACTGTGTGGTAGTTTGAGCATTCTTTGGCATTGACTTTCTTTGGGATTTGAATGAAAACTGACCTTTTCCAGTCCTGTGGCCATTGCTGAGTTTTCCAAATTTGCTGGCATATTGAGTGTAGCACTTTCACAGCATCATCTTTCAGGATTTGAAGTAGCTCCACTGGAATTCCATCACCTCCACTAGCTTTGTTTGTAGTAGAAACTCAGCTTATGATAACATGAAACTGGACTCACATACAGTATACCACACTAACTTGGGCAGGTTTCATAAAGTTGCTCTGTTGCAGACCATCCATCACCTTTCATGGAGTAATGATTTCCTCCCCCTGCTGAAGGTAAGTGGCACAAAGATCACTAAATTGGGTCTATCCCCTACTGGACAGGTGGACACCAGGCTCCATTTGAATGTTGGAATGCCCAAAGCCTGCCACCTTCCCTAAGAGAAACAAGGAAGCATGAAAGAAAGACTGCCTAATCCACTGCTTTTCACTTTGTTTACACCAGTGATGCCACGCTTTGCTGAACAAGTGGAGGTTGCCATTGAAGCCCTGAGTGCCAACGTCCCTCAGCCATTTGAGGAGAACGAATTCATCGATGCCTCTCGCCTGGTGTATGACGGCGTTCGGGACATCAGAAAGGCTGTGCTGATGATCAGGGTATGTGAGGTCTCTGTAGCTTGGAGCTGATTGCAGTGTCCAGTAGGGTCCCCAAAGAATTTACTCTTTGTAATTTTTTCTTGATTATTTAGTTTAATGTAGTAAGCTGTTTAGCTCCTCATTTGGTCAGACAAGGGGGACTTTTTACTTATAAAGGGATTAGTGATCCCAACAAGTCTAGATCAGCACTGAATGCCCTGAAGGGTGATGTCCTGCTTGCTTCTTCCACACATTATTACCTTAATTTGATACCCACTTAGGGGTGCCCTTGCCATTCCCCTTTGCTAACACCATTTCCCATTATAATCAGAAAGCCATGTGGTGGAAGAAAATGAAGATCACCCAGCTTAGTAGTGTTAGTGATCATGATAATGATAATAATAATGATAATGCAATAAAGTGATAGATAGCTACATTCTTCTTGTAACAGGTCATTAGGCTAAATAATCTTTCAGCAAACCTCTCCTATCACCTTTCCTACTATCTTCCCATCCCTCAATCTTCTGATCTGTGTAGCTGTGAGTCTTCCAAACCATTGCCTAAATGATTAGACACACACGAGAAAGCATAATATAACAGATTTCAAAACTCAGTTAAGAGTTACTTATAACTTGCTTTGTTTGCCCACAGTGTGCCTTTGTCTATCTCTGTGAAGACAATAGCTTACCTTATTCTATTTAACAGCTGTGTAATATTCCATCATAAGTTGAGAACTTTTTCTCCTTGCCTTATTGACAGTTAAGTATAGCAGGTTTCAAATGCTTTTCTTAGCCATAGAACTCTTTTATAAAATAAACTTAGGTTGATGACACGGATATGTTTGTGGCTATTAGGACTGAGGCAGAGATGATGAGTCTGCAGTGCTCATCTTGCTATCCTATGGAAATATATATAAGCCACATGTACAATTTCAATTTTTAGTAGTTATGTTGATAAGGAAAAAAAAAACAGATGAAATTAGTTTTAAGAACATATTTTATTTACTTCAATCAATATCCAAAGGTAGCATTTCAACACGTGGCACCAGCTTCATTTAAAATTCTCAGTAGCTCCGTGTATCTGCGGCCACCATTTTGGATGAGGCAGCCCTAGACTACATCTCCATCCTCAACCTTCATTGTTGTCTCTGGAGCTGTTCAATGAACTATAAGTTAATCGCTGAGTGCATCTTGAAAAACTTTCTCTCGGGGTGACCACTGAGCATCTAAACCAACATCCCCTCAAACACAGCAAAACAGTAACAATCTATTTTAAATCAACTTATTTTCTGTATGCAGTCTTTCAGTACTTCAAGAAGTATCTGTGATTTATTGGTCTCTCTGGACAATACACACTTAGTTCTTTAAAGAGTTCATGTATGGCATTAATTCTCCTCCAAATTTGGGTATCTTCGAAATCATGAAGTCATTAAACCTATGTATATCCTCTTTGACTGTTGTACCCAGGACACAGCATGATGCTTCCAAGGTGATCTGAGCAGGCAGAGTAGAGCATCACCAGAAAAAGTCTCTCTTCCATCTTTATGGACGTTAATGATTCTCCTGAAACATTCAGCTAGCTTCTTTGCTGGGGAGCAACCATAGCATATTCTTATCTTCTCATCTTTAAGCAACTTGATTTTCCATGTTAAATAATTCCATGATTAATTCAAAGTGTTCAGAGAATCATATAAGTTGTATCAGACAGTACTAAATGTATATAACAAT
The DNA here is from genome assembly GCF_002263795.3 of Bos taurus. NCBI lineage: Eukaryota > Metazoa > Chordata > Mammalia > Artiodactyla > Bovidae > Bos > Bos taurus. The sequence goes on along the minus strand of NC_037338.1, from coordinate 54,876,929 downwards.
GTGGAATTCAATTTTGGACAAGATGGTCAGACGTATTTCCTGTTCTTCCAACTTTCCTATTTTAGATCTGTCAAACTCTTACTACCTTTCAAGACCTGGCTCAAATCTTCTTTCCCTAAATTTTCTCCCTCAAAAATACTGATTCTTTTCTTTAACTACCTGTAAATCTTTCTGCTGTGATCATAATCTTTACACTATATATATATTTTTGAGGTCTATTACTTTTTTTAGGGGCTTCCCTGGTGGCTCAGTGGTAAAGAATCCACCTGCACTGGCAGGAGACATGGGTTTGATCCCTGGGTTGGGAAGACCCCCTGGAGAAGGAAATGGCAACCTACTCCAGTGTTTTTGTCTGGGAGATCCCATGGACAGAGAAGCCTGTTGAGCTGCACTCCATGGGGTCACAAAAGAGTTGGACACGACTTAGCCACTGAAGAAGGAAAACGGCAACCCAGTCCAGTATTTTGCCCGGGAGAGCCCATGGACAGAGGGGTCTGGTGGGCTACAGTCCATGGTGTCACAAGAGTTGGACACAAATTAACCACCAAATGACAGCAGCAACCTTCTTTAGGCTGAACTTTTGGAAAGCAGAAGCTGTATTTTTTTTCCCTTCATAGTGATGCATTATTTGGCACAGTGCTTAATACTATGTGTGATGGACTTCCCTGGTGGTCCAGTGGCTAAGACTCTAGGCTCCCAATGCAGAAGACCCCGAGTTTAACCCCTGGTTAGAGAACTAGATTCCCCATGCTGCAATTAAGACCCAGCACAGCCAATAAATAAATAAATAAAAGTAAATATTAAAAAAAATACAATGTATGTTAGGGAGCAAAAGAAACAGATACCTCTGGAGATAGGAAGGTGACAGAGGGAAAAGTATGAGAATTAGAGGACAAAGGAAAAATAGGCTTTTAAACCTGTATTTTTCCCATTATATACTAACTTGTGAAATAATAGACCATGAGAATTATGTTTTCAAAGCATTTGGCACTAAATTCCACTGTAATTCTCAAGACATATTCCCTTTTTTTGCCATTTTTCTGCTTTGTTAGCCTTCACATTTTTGTGACAACTATTCATCTGGGAGGCTGAGCAAGTTTATAGCCATCATTCACTTATTCATTCATGAGCTGTAAAAAAACATAATTTAGGTAAAAATGCCATATCTTTGTTACATAAAGTGTCATTCCTCTATCTTGACATTTCAAGTGATTTGATCGGATGGATTTCACATCACTTAAAACAGGAAGGGAGAAATGTATGGTATGTACAAATTGTTATTTTAAAAGTCTTTCTCCTTTCAGCACCAAAATGGCTTCATTTCATACTTAAATTCTTGGTTTGCTTTCTATGTATGATAGTTAAGTCTGCTTTAAAATATCATTGCACTGAGTCCAGCGAAAGACAGTAAGACAAGTGGAGCTCTTTTCCAGCTAAACTGGCCATGCCTTCTTCTCTCTCAAAGTGTTGGTTATGCTTTGGAAAAATAAGAATTATTTTCCAAAAAATAAATGCAGAAAGGACCTTGAAAGGTCAGATTCCCTATCACCTTGCCTTTCAGCAATCAATACATATTTAATGGTGATGTTAGTATGTAGGTGCTCCAGGCCAGCTCAAGGCAACCCTCTGAAGCAAACAAAGCTTGTCCTTCCGGTATTTCAACCTCACCTTTAAGGCTCTTACTTTCCTTTGGGAGCAGATCAACTCTGATTCTCTTTCATACAATTTTTTTTGTTTGCTTCTTGCTAAGGCTTGTCCTTGGTGATCTATTAGCTACATAGGAATTTTCTGATTACCTTAACAGAGTAGTTTAAAAAATGAATAGGCAAATATGGCTCACCAGAATTTATTTGATTTTTGTTATTTGTCGTAGTTGCCTTCAGTGAATTCTGAATTAAGGAATACGGAATCATTGCTCCTAGGAGAAATTCAAGGTTGGGTTCCTGTGAGCCTCTGGTCACATCTTCATCAACTGATCAATATATTAGCTTGTTTAATGTGTGTTTTTGTTTAAACACATTTTATTTAATGCATATTGTTGATACATATACATTGAACTCACAGCCAAAAGAATGAAAAAGAAAGAAAGACAGTGTAGTCACTCAGTCGTGTCCAACTCTTTGCAACCCCTGTTGCTCCTCTGTCCATGGGATTCTCCAGATAAGAATACTAGAGTGGGTTGCTGTGCCCTTCTCCAGGGAATATTCTTGACCCAAGGATTGAACCCAGGTATCCTGCATTATAGGCAGATTTTTACCATCTGGGCCACCAGGGATAGCCAATCACACTATTACTCATGCCTGAAAGAAGCTTATCTAATGCATTTTCTCTGAAAGGTGCAACATAACCTTCTTGCATTTCGGTATTCTAAACAACACCTCAGCACTACAGTTGGAAGCCATTTTAAGCAGAGAAATAACACAAAGGACAAAAATGAAAAATGTGGCACTAAACAGACTGCAAAAAGGATACTTGTTTATAGTATAAGAGTTGAAATAAGAAAGCAGAAGATTGTGCTGTTTGACCTCAGCTGGAAATTTGCATGTTGGGTGACTCAGAAGTTTTTGCCATATTGTGTACACACGTATTATGACCAACCTAGACAGCATATTGAAAAGCAGAGACATTACTTTGCCAACAAAGGTCCGTCTAGTCAAGGCTATGGTTTTTCCAGTGGTCATGTATGGATGTGAGAGTTGGACTGTGAAGAAAGCTGAGCACCGAAGAATTGATGCTTTTGAACTGTGGTGTTGGAGAAGACTCTTGAGAGTCCCTTGGACTACAAGGAGATCCAACCAGTCCATTCTGAAGGAGATCAGCCCTGGGATTTCTTTGGAAGGAATGATGCTGAAGCTGAAACTCCAGTACTTTGGCCACCTCATGCGAAGAGTTGACTCATTGGAAAAGACTCTGATGCTGGGAGGGATTGGGGGCAGGAGGAGAAGGGGACGACAGAGGATGAGATGGCTGGATGGCATCACTGACTCGATGGACATGAGTCTGAGTGAACTCTGGGAGTTGGTGATGGACAGAGAGGCCTGGCGTTCTGCGATTCATGGGATCACAAAGAGTCGGACACGACTGAGTGGCTGAACTGAACTGAACTGAACTGTACACACACGTCTGTGAATTACTACAAAAATATTAATTTAGAGATTTCAGAGAAACTTTGATGAGTAGGCAAATTCTCAAGAAAAGAATCCTCAAATAAAGAGGACCAAGGGTATATTTAATACACAAGGAGTTAAACATTTAATGTTGGAAAGTAAAGTAGGTGGATAGCACAAAAGGTGATAATATCTTGGTGTCAGAATAACTGTTTTCAAAAAAAAATAGTTACCTGTCATAGAATGACCATGAAAAAATCTATAATGATATCTCTACATTGAACTTTTGTAATTTAAACCCATTAATTCTGTTGCATGTGAAACTTCTGAAAGCAGAAAGGAGAAACAGTAGGACCTAAGACAGGATTCAGATAAGATTCTACCGCTTAACTTCACATCTCCCAAAATGGTCATGAAGATGCCCTGGAGCATTGCAAGATATTTTAAAATGTCAAGGGAAACCCATACATATCTCTAAGATACCATGAGAAATATTAGCTGAAGGTAGTTCACAGTTTAAACATTAGGTTGGTGCATTCCTTTTGATCATATATTGATTACACCATGTATTTGTGGTGCAGTGTTTCTGGTTGTTGCTGTGATAAAAATCAAGCTCAATGGACGTGCAATAGTATTCCAAGGTTTGAGAACTAATACAATATGCAACAGGCACTAAATTGTTAGGGCCAGTCAAGAATTTATATTCCTTTGGTGGGAGACAGGGAATAAACAAGTAGATATATTAGTTAATATGCCATAGAGAAAACCAACAAACTATTGAGAGGATAAAGCATAGGATGGGGGTGGGTTTTATGAAGGGTGATCCAGTATGTTAGTTGTTCAGTCATGTCCAACTCTTTGCAACCCCATGTACTATAGCTTGCCATACTTCTCTGTTCATGGAATTCTCCAGGTAAGAATACTGGCTGGAGTGGGTGGCCATTCCCTTCTCCAGGAGATCTTTCTGACCTACTGATCAAACACTGGTTTCCTGCATTGCAGACAGATTCTTTACCATCTGAGCTACCACAGAAGTGCACTGGGCAACATTTGGGAAGAGATTTAGAGAAGGAGGAGGTTAAAAAGCCATAAACGTTCTCAGGGAAATGTGTTCCAGGCAGAGAATGACACATGTGGTCTAAGAACCATATTGAATGATTGATGGAAGCCATTGAAGTTTTCTGAGCAGGAGAATACCATGATCTGAGTTAGATCTTCAATGGAGTATCCTGGTTATACTGGAGAAAATACAAAGTATGGGGTAAGAGCAGAAAAAAGGAGCTAAGCTAGGTGGCCTCCAGGGTAAAAATGGTTAGAGATTCCAGAGGCTGATCAGTCCTGATGAGGGAGATTTTGTTCTGTATTGGGTCAGGAAATTTTTAATTCAACTTTCTAGTTTTCAGGCCATTGCAATGATTAGAGATCTGTTGAGAAATCCTTCTTCATGCATCACTCAAAGTCTCCTGTTGTGGTTGCCAACTTACGATCTCATCTTTCTGCTCCCAGTGAAACTAATTTGCGTCTGAGCCAATCCTTTAAATAGTCCTTACTACATTTTTGGGGCTTTGCAGGTGCCACAGTGGTAAAGAATCCACCTACCAATCCAGAAGATGCAAGATATGCAGATTTGATCCTTGGGTGGGAAGATCCCCTGGAAGAAGGCATAGCAACCACTCCAGTATTCTTGCATGGAGAATCCCATGGACAGAGGATCCTGGTGGGGCTACAGTCCATACAGAGTCAGACATGACTGAGCACATATGTGTGCACACACATACACACAAGTCACATTTTTCACATGTCCTGGTGAAATGACTGTAAATTTTTCAAACTTTTCTCATTTTGCTTCTTTACTGAAGCTGTTGTAGAGAAGATTGAGAATTTGATTGGGAAGCTGAGGCAGGTAGATTGATCCTACTCTGCAGATAGTAAGTGGTGTGATTATGGACAAGTCACACGATATTCTTGAACCTCTGTATAAGGGACACGTTAAACTGATAGACTCTTAGAAGGGAGACATTTTATAGGCCAAATACATTGCTAGTAGCATCATGGAACAAAGACTAGACCAAAGTGATTCTCTCGAGTCATTAAAAAAATCCTCCCCTGGGAGACATAAGGGTAGAACTGAGGGTTGACCTTAGGTCGCCAGTCTCTAGTCCAACGAACTGCATATTTTTTCTATTCTTTATACCCTAGGATATCATCTAATGATACAAACCTCCTGGCCCATTTTTAGACCCTCCCTGCTTTTCCATGTCTCCTTTAATTTGTGGGGATCCTTAACCAGCCAAAAAATAACACTGTTTTAAAAATGACAGCATGAATAGGAGACATATTTACATGCACTCAGAAAACTTCACATGCACACAACTATTTATATAGGTGGTTTGAATGGGTTTGCCACATGGATTAGGCACAAGAAAATATTCAAATCTTATCTATTTGCCTGATGGTACTTGTAAAGGTTAAAAGCTATGGAACCCTTGACTGGTCAGGTGTGGTGCTTGGAAAATTTACCTAACTACTCTGAACCTGTTTATGCCTGTATTAAATTGGGATTAAGTTCATTTCATAAGGTCATTGTAAGGATTAAATACTTTAGTTGAATGGCTGACCCATGTTGTTCGGTTGCTAAGTTGTATCCAACTCTTTTGTGACCCTATGGACTATAGCCTATCAGATTCCTCTGTCTATTATTTCCAAAAATTTCCAGGCAAGAATTATTTCCAGGCAAGAATACTGGAATGGGTTGCCATTTCCTTCTCTAGGGAATCTTCCCAATGCAGGGGTTGACATGTGTCTCCTGCATTGGCAGGTATATTCTTTACCACAGAGCCAGCTGGAAAGCCCACCTGACCCATAGTGGGTAGTAAAAAATGATCCCTGTAATTATGGTGATTATAGTTGTTGGTATTAGGTGTATGTGTTATTATTAATCATAATAATGATCACTGTCACTTATTACTTTATTTGTATTGTTTACCAAGCTTTTTTGTATGTATTTGATGCTAGAATTCTGTGAAGCAGGCAGGACAGGTAGCAGTTACTATGTATTTTTTTAAATTTTATTTTATTTTTAAACTTTATAATATTGTATTAGTTTTGCCAAATATCGAAATGAATCCGCCACAGGTATACCTGTGTTCCCCATCCTGAACCCTCCTCCCTCCTCCCTCCCCATGCCCTCCCTCTGGGTCGTACCAGTGCACCAGCCCCAAGCATCCAGTATCGTGCATCGAACCTGGACTGGCGACTCGTTTCATACATGATATTATACATGTTTCAATGCCATTCTCCCAAATCTCCCCACCCTCTCCCTCTCCAACAGAGTCCATAAGACTGATCTACACATCAGTGTCTCTTTTGCTGTCTCGTATACAGGGTTATTGTTACCATCTTTCTAAATTCCATATATATGTGTTAATATACTGTATTGGTGTTTTTCCTTCTGGCTTACTTCACTCTGTATAACAGGTTCCAGTTTCATCCATCTCATTAGAACTGATTCAAATGTATTCTTTTTAATGGCTGAGTAATACTCCATTGTGTATATGTACCACTGCTTTCTTATCCATTCATCTGCTGATGGGCATCTAGGTTGCTTCCATGTCCTGGCTATTATAAACAGTGCTGCGATGAACATTGGGGTGCACGTGTCTCTTTCCCTTCTGGTTTCCTCAGTGTGTATGCCCAGCAGTGGGATTGCTGGATCATAAGGCAGTTGTATTTCCAGTTTTTTAAGGAATCTCCACACTGTTCTCCATAGTGGCTGTACTAGTTTGCATTCCCACCAACAGTGTAAGAGAGTTGCCTTTTCTCCACACCCTCTCCAGCATTTATTGCTTGTAGACTTATGGATCGCAGCCATTCTGACTGGCGTGAAATGGTACCTTATCGTGGTTTTGATTCAAAAGAAGAGAGAAGAAATACAGTTACTATCTATTTTATGAGTGAGGAGACAGAAAAGCAGGAAAACTATAAATGGCTTGTGAAAAACACATATCAGTGGCAGAGTAGGCCCCAAAAGTTCAGGCCCCCTGGGTGTACAGTATTTTTTTTTTTCATTTTGAAACTTTATTTTAGTTCCTGAGCCATAACCACTTGAATACGAGCTCCTCATTATGAGCCTTATGCTGCCAGGTTGTGCTTGCCATTGACTCATCTACTGAATACACAGATCACTGAAATGTTTGGACACAGTACTATAGGCACTGTCATTTTCTCCTTTTTTCTGTTGAGTGAAGTTTTCCATTTTATTTTTCACTCTCCTTTTCAAAATCTAATGATGAGAAGTATGTGCAATCTTGTCAGCTCATCTGTCAGCAGAATTTACCAACTTGCTGTAATTGTTCCTTGGCACACTCCAGAGAAGTGAGAAATGAACAGAGATGCTTGTCTCTGTCCACAATGAAAATTTCAGCAGTTATGTGAACTGGTTTGCCCACTCCACACCTGCTTGAGTTAATAAAGACTGGGAACAAAACCTCTTTCTTTTAATATTCCTAGGGAAAAAATTGAACGTCTGTAGATGAGTGAGTGAATATTAATAAAGTTGGTGGTAAGAGAGAAGGAAAACAAGAGGGATATGCCACAGCCTGGAAAATTATTAGGCAGAATGTGATATTGGCACCAAAGACCCCATTTTATGCCTGTCTGACCAATCTCAAGACTTCATCAATAACCACACCTGATTAATTACACTGAGATAGCCAAAGAAACCAGCAAAATTAAAATGTGCCCTTTTAGATGGGCAGTGGGCACCTGCATTGTCAGTACTGCTTGTGATCTGCTCCTTCCTTCTGAAAGACACAGCCCTGAGAGATGGTATTACTGTGTGCCAAGTTGTGGGTGCCTGTCAGCTTTCAGACTAAAGATAATTATGCAGAGAATCTCACATGAAGGCATTGTCTTTCCTCCCTGTACCATCCTTGCCACCTTCTGAGTTTATCCTCTTAAAATTAACAGAGCACAGGATTTTTGAGTACATGTGTCAAACTGCGTGCTTTAGAAGACTCTGAACAAGGTGTATGTTCTCACGCCTCAGTTTCCTTATGTGTAAATGGAGAAAATAGTGTGTATGTCATAGTAATATCAAGAAAAGTGTATGAGTTAGTGTATTTAAAGCACTTAGAAAACAATGATAGGCAAATGAAAGGTACTTGAAGCATGTTTTCCATTATTAGTGTGGAAACACAGAGGCCGCAGCTCCCAGTTAGCCACACAATAATAAAGGTAAACAGCAGATCCACTTACACCATCCTGTACCCAGAAAACTGTTCTGTTTTTCACTTTTAATAGAGTATTCAGTAAATGACATGAGATAGTCAATACTTAATTATAAAGAAAGGCTTTGTCTTACACAATTTTGCCCAACTAATAGGCTATTTTAAGTGTTCTGAGCACTTTTAAGGTAGCTTAGGAAATTGCCAACATCTGTTGGATCATAGAAAAAGCAAAAGAATTCCAAAAAAATATCTACTTCTGCTTCATTGATTACACTAAAGTCTTTGACTGTGTGGATCACAACAAACTGCAGGAAATTCTTCAAGAGATGGGAATACCAAACCATTTCACCCATCTCCTGAGAAACCTGTATGCAGGTCAAGAAGAAACAGTTAGAACTGGACTTGGGACAACAGACTGGTTCCAAATTGGGAAAGGAGTATGTCAAGGCTGTATATTGTCACTTTGCCTATTTAACTTATATGCAGAGTACATCATGCGAAATGCCAGGCTGGATGAAGCACAAGCCGGAATCAAGATTGCCAGGGGAAATATCAATAACCTCAGATATGCAGATGACACCTCCCTTAGGGCAGAAAGCGAAGAAGAACTAAAGAGCCTCTTGATGAAAGTGAAAGGGGAGAGTGAAAAAGTTGGCTTAAAACTCAACATTCAGAAAACTAGGATCATGGCATCTGGTCCCATCATTTCATGGCAAATAGACGGGGAGACAATGGAAACAGAGATAGACTTTCTTTTCTTGGGCTCCAAAATCACTGCACATGGTGACTGCAGCCATGGAATTAAAAGATAGTTGCTCCTTGGAAGAAAAGCTATGACCAACCTAGATAGCATATTTAAAAGCAGAGATATTACTTTGCCAAAAAAAGTCCATCTAGTTAAAGCTATGATTTTTCCAGCAGTCATGTATGGATGTGAGAGTTGGACCATGAAGAAAGCTGAGCACCAAAGGATTGATGCTTTTGAACTGTGGTGCTGGAGAAGACTCTTGAGAGTCCTTTGGCCAGCAAGAAGATCCAACCTATCAATATTAAAGGAAACCAGTCCTTAATATTCACTGGAAGGACTAATGCTGAAGCTGAAGCTCTAATACTTTGGCCACCTGATAGGAAGAACTGACTCATTGCAAAGATCCCGATTCTGGGAACAATTGAAGGTGGGAGGAGAATGGGATGACAGAGGATGAGATGGTTGGATGGCATCACCAAGTTGATGGACATGAGTCTGAGCAAGCTCCAGAAGTTGGTGATGGACCAGGAAGCCTGGCTTACTGCAGTCCATGGGGTCGCAAAGAGTCGGACATGAGTGAGCAACTGAAATGAACTGAACTGAGGCTAAGCTATGGCTTCCCAGGTAGTGCTCTTGATAAATAATCCACCTGCCAATTCAGGAGATGCCACTGACACCGGTTCGATCCCTGGGTCTGGAAGATGTCCTAGAGATGGAAATGGCAACCCACTCCTGTATTCTTGCCTGGGAAATCCCATGGACATAGACTGTGTCCCATGGGGATCACAAAGAGTTAGCCATGACTGAACACACATGTGCACACAGACTAAGCTATATATTCAGTAGGTTAGTGCATTGAATGAATTTTTGACTTAAGATATTTTTAACTTACAGAGGGTTTGTTGGAATTTAATCGCATTATAAGTTGAATGAGATCTGTATGCTGATTTTTCTCTTTTCCTCTGTATTTTTAGACCCCAGAAGAATTAGAGGATGATTCAGACTTTGAGCAGGAAGATTACGATGTACGTAGCCGGACAAGTGTTCAGACTGAGGATGACCAGCTCATTGCAGGACAGAGTGCACGGGTGAGTAGACATTCATGACTTTGATTTGGAGCACAGTGGTTGTGTTCACCAAACTGGTTTGAAGGAATTTCTGATTTCCAGGTACCTGAAACCCCAGAGATTCATGGCTCAAAAATCCAGGCTGTCATCTGGGGTTGTTTCATTTCTAGCAGTTCACATTTTACACAGTGAAATCACCACCACTGATTCTGATTCCTTCTTACTTCCTTCTGTTTCCATCACTGAAATCATAGCAGCCATATCACAGCAAAACTTGTGTGTATTGTGAATTTGGTGGGGGTTAGAGGTCATGATTAGATGGTTCAGTGACCAGGGTATAAGGGAATGCTCAGATCTTACCTTTTCCCAGACTTCATAGTTCTTCTTAAAGTTTCCAAGCTTGTTAACCACATAGGTGACAGCCACAAAGGGAGAATGAGAGTACTACTTTGTTACCAGTGGGGTTGTTATTGCTCCACACTCTGGCCTAGGGTATCTGAGAAACAAGATCACATATTTTGCAGTTGGTTCAGGGACATCAGAGTTGAGAAAGAAGTTTTTCCCTTGAGACCTACCTAGGCCCAAGGCAGCAGCCCCAGATCCATGTGATTGAAAAAGAAATTACAGAGACATACAAGAAATATAACAGTTAAAGGCTGTGGAGCAAGAACCATAAAAAGATCACCACTGTGGCTGACATTTGAACTCTCTTGAACACTCTGTGAGACAGTCCACCAATAAAAATGTTCCAAAGAATATTCTGGAATCTGACCAGTCTTATTAGCTGGAGCTTCTTGAGGATAAGCTGCCAGTAATCAAGTCAGGGAGCAGCAGATAAAATTCCTGGGGATTGCAAAAGAGGGTAAGATTCTCTTCCCTTTAAAGGTGCAGCTTCCATAGGGCTAAAATAATGTAATTATAGTATAACTGAGATATCCTAATGGATATTCTAATTCTCTTTTGTAAAGTTTTACTTATTAAAAGATAATGAATAGGAAGAATGAGATAGAGATGGCAATTTAGAATAAGGATCTAGAAACTCCAGAAAGTTCAAACTGGCATAAGAATTCTGAAAAAGAGTAGAAAATAGCCAATCAAAGGTTAAAATAAAGATAACTCAGAGAAGACTAAGCTTTATGTTGAGTCAAGAAGGTCCCATTTCTCCTGATAGTCTCATCCAACAATTAAATGATCTAGAAGATAGAAATGGACATTGTTGGGGGAAGTGTGAGAGTAAAAGTTAGAACATTGGAGATGCACTGGATTTGATTTCAGACAGACTTAGTTCTGAATTGTAATGAGTAGGGTGAAGACTATGCTCTGGTACATGCTGCTTACTTTCTCTGAGCTTTATTTTTTTTAATAATCTATAAGTAAATAATAGGCTTGTTTGATAAGATTCCTTTGAAGTTTTGATCACTTAACATTTATAAAATAATGAGCATAATATCTGACACACATTGAGTGCTCAGTAAGGGATGACTGAAAATTGTCATCTTTTGGAAGAGAAATCTCTTATCACGGGCTGGTGAGAGCAGAAAGGTGCACAGAAGAGTGTGAAGCTCCCTACTTTAAAAGATTCCTTGTAGACTTTAGTTACTCCCCTTAAAATATTGAAAATAGGGAAGTTGATTAAGCTGAGAGTCTTTTGAGCCTGTACTGGTGTAACACTACACTAATTCATCAGTCAGATCAATTCATCTTCAAAATGAAGTAAAACAAGCATTTTTATGTCAGTGACAAAGGGCAAGTTTGAGTAATTCACCTAAACATTAATCAGGTCAAAGTCAATTTGATTGACTAACTGCAACCTAGTATTGGTACAGCCTCACTTTTTACAAGGAAAAATGCAGTCTCATTATACTTCCATTTCATGCATCTTACATTCAAGGTCAAGTCAGTTACAGTGAGTGGAAACAAAAGTCAGATGACATCTATCTTCATCATCCATTATTTCTTCACCCAGTAGGTGAGAAGACAATGGTCTTTTTTGAAAGTTTTGTCAGCATGAATGATGAACATGGGCCAGGATAGTAAGAACAAACTACCCCTGTAATTCAGCATTTGCTGATTTGTCTTTGCAAACCATCATGAGGTTTGTATGAGTAACTTGCAGCAGACAGCATTAGTTATTGAGTCAGCCTATTTAAGCCTATAATCATATGATGACAAATCAGAGACATAGAATTACGGCCATAAGTTGGAAATAAGAGGGTGCATTGAATTGCTGAGATGACAGATGGTCGAACTTTTGACCAGAGAAGTGTGTTAACTTGTTCAAAAGTGTGGAGGAGGCAAAAGTTGTCTCTGACAGAGGCAGTTGCTCTTTCCAGCAGCCAGCTCTCCTCTGGTTACTTTGTGTTCTCATTCAGGGAAATTCTCTGAAAATGGCAAATTAAATCCAAGAGGAGGTTAAGGTGGGAAAAAATACTTTAGTACCATTTCAACATTGCTCTCAAATTCTCAAATTAGAGTGAAGCTTTGTTCCCTTTATGTGTTTCCGTCTGCTGCTTGTCTACAATGCTTTATGAGAGAGAAACATACACACAGAGGTGGGGGGGGGGTGGGATTTGAATGGAGAACAATCATACCTTGCTCTGATGAAATATAGAAATTATCAGGACCTTTGATCCTAAACATGATATCTTATAAACTTCTTTCTTCAAAAGCTGACATAGTTAAAATTAATCAACAACTCTTTGGCATTTAACCTTCATGATAAAACATATTATTTGGAGTCACACAAACCTTATTTTAAAAATGGATTAGGGCAAGCTGTACGGCTTTGGGGTAACTTTCGTAACCTCTCTATGCCTCATCTCCTTGTGTGTGCACTCTCTCTCCCTCTCTCTCTCTATATATATACATGTATCATCCTACTTCTTAATATCATTAGGAGAAAGCATGATGAAAAGTATCCCAAGAGTTATCCAAGAGTTATTACATAATGTTAAGTTTATGAAGAAGATGATGATGCCTGTAGCATAACATAGTCATTCATTAGAAGGCTGGCCAATAATTTAACCTGAAAGAGCTGGATAATTTAGACCATCCTGAAAGTTTTCACTTGAATTAATGAGACAAGAACCTTAATTTTCCAATTCACTTCACAGCCTGAGACAGGTAAAAGTCACCCACTCCTTAATTACTTATGTTTATTATCTTGCTTTAAAACCAAGTGAAGAGAAATGGGCACATTAAGTTTTAACCTTTTAAATCATTATTTATAAACATGCATATACTTAAACTTTTCATGGTAGACTATTGCTGTGTGTTTAAGATACTAACACTTTTCAGTTCAGATGTCCAAAGACTTTAAAAGTCATTTTTCATTTTGGGATTGGGAAAATAATTCTTTTGAGACTAGAAAAAAGCTCCTTGAGATTTAAATTGACGAAAAAATTCTGGACTGAGTGGTTGCTGGCTTTTGTCAGTGATACACATTTTTATTTAATAAAGTTTGGGCTTTACTGGTGGCTCAGATGATAGAGTCTGGATTCAATCAAAGACCCAGGTTTCCCCTGGGTTGGGAAGATCCTCTGGAGAAGGAAATGGTAACCCACTCCTATATACTTGTCTGGAGAATTCCACAGACAGAGGAGACTGGCGGGCTACAGTCCATGGGGTCGCAAAAAGTCAGACATGACTGAGTGACTAACACTTTCACTTTCTTCACTTAATAAAGTTTAGAACAATCACACACAAGAAAATGGTTGGATGTTCAGAAGAAAGACTAGGAGCCTAAGGCACGGGGGTAAGAAACGTTGTGAATTCAAATGTCTGAGGCCACCGAATTGGGGTCCCAGATCAACAATCTGGACAGCTGTGCTTGGCTACACAGAAAGCAGAGGAAAATCTCAGACCACCCCAGGCGACCACATGACACAAACAGAAAAACGGATTTGTTCTCTTTCCCCTGCATCATCAAAACCATTTTTCATATGTTTCCTTAGTTTGAGGGAATGAACAGTTGCACATTATGTATTTTGTATTCAACTTGACTTGAATGTAGCCAGCCTCTAAGCTGTTCCCCCCCCCCCCGCCCCCAGCTAGAAGGGCTTTAATGTGTTAACATTTCAAACTGCTGAGTTACATTGATAAGACCTAATTAAAACTCATGTGTTGAATTTTAATTTGATTAACTTGCAAATTTCACAGTTTGTGATCTACTGTTTATAGATAACCTTTTTTTAAATTCCAGTTTCAGAAAGGTCAACTATGAATTTTTAAAAGCCAAGAGCATTTTAAGAATATTTAGGAAACGACTTTGCTTCATCGATAGCTACGTTAGCAGAAGCAAATGTAATGACTCTTACACCCAAGTCACACACCATTAAGTGCATTATGTGGGTGAAGCACCCCAGTGTCAAAATAGCAGCTTCCTTTGCAAATTTGCTTTGAAGGGGCTGGTTTTTCTTCCGAATTGTGCCCTCAGAAAACGTTTGTCAGTTCTGTTAACTTCTCTCAAACTGTGTCAATAGGGTGCGTGGAGAGATGTGTGAACAGTCCATCAAAAGGTATGCCTTTAGTTTCTACACCGAGGCAGATGCTGGGGTCTTTGCCCTCAGGAAACTCAAAGAGAAGTCAGAGGCAGGACATTAATAGAAATCAGAGGGTTAGAGCAAGGCAGTTAATATTCAAATACTAAACTGCACGATTGAAACTCAAGTGAAAACAGTTGACAGACACGTGTAACCTTTTAATACACAAATTAATCCTTTGGGGACAATGATAGGTTTATTGCTAGAATCTGGATATTGAATGTAGAATCTGGAGGTCTGCCCAGCAGTTTTATAGATTCTTCTTTTTTTTTTTTTTTTACGAGAAGTACCTAATAGATGCTTTAAATGTTGCTGATTAGGACTTGTAGGGTATAAGTAAAACATGGTTATCAATTTTGTATGAGGAGGACAAATGAATCTTAGACACCTTTAGAATATCAGATGGAGTGCTTCAGGAAACTTGTGCAAATCCCAAACTTATCTCAAAAGTATTGGAATAGCTGCCTTGGAATTAGTACGATGTTGCATATGTGAGTTTATAACAAACTTTTGTATATTAACTCTTTTTAAATACATTTTAAAACTACTTTAAAATATTTTTTGGATAGTAGTATTTTAAATACTTTAACTATTGTATCTGAACTAGTTTGACTTTTAAAATATGGATTTTTAATATTTGTATACACATGCACACACATATTTAGAGACCTAAGTTTATATATATATATATAATATATATATATATACACACACAGACATCATACACATGAAGACACATGTTATTTGTATAAAGTCACACACATATATGCATGGCGTTTAGTAGACATTGTTAGTAACAGGTAGCATCTGGAAAGCTGCTAGTTCAAGGACACTTTTATGCAAATCAGATCCTTTTATCCTGGGCAGATGAAGCCTCGACTCCAGGATGCTCAGCCTAGTGGACAGAGGCTGCAGGTTCAGTGACCTTTGCCCCATTGGACTGGAATCACTAGGCAGTGTCTCACCTGCACTGTCCTGCATGGTGATCTCATTGTGCAGGATGGTTAAGTATGGTGTTAGCTGACCTGGCTTTGAATCCTATTCTTACAGTTCATTAGTTGTGTAATGTTCAGAGTTAATTAACTTTCCTGGATCTAGGTATCATTATTAATAAAATAGGGGTAATAATAGTATTAATCTTATAAAATAATTAAGTAGATTAAATGTTTGACATTTTAAGTCTTTTAGTATAGTACCCAGGATGCATGACTGTGTTCAAGGAACCATGTTGATTTCCATTTATAGGTGGTCACACAGTCTCTGATTCCATCTCTTCTCTTTGATGGCAACTATGTAATAAGCTAGAGAAGCAGCTGGAAAGGAAAGCTCATAGAAATAATGACAACAATGGTAACAGTAATCCCATACATGCTTACTGTCATTTTTTCAGACAAACATGTAGAACATTTATTATTTTATTTTCTGTCCATCATAGCATTTTGAAGTAATTGAGGTAATTGTCTGCTAATCTTATATTTCAAAAAGTTAAGGATGTGATCCAGTAGCAATGAGGTCTTAAGTCAGTGACAGAGCCAGGTTGAGCCCAGTTCTTCTAATCTTGTATCCCCTGATATTTCAGTTAGATATCAGCTACCCCTCCTTAGAACTATTCACTTATACTGGGAGGAGCTTTACAATTTAGAAAGCAGTTTTGTTTTTTGGGTGTTATTTACTTGTCCTTTGTAAAAACTATATGTATCCCAAATCATGCTTTCTCGGTCTTTCTTCTGGAGGATACATGTATCCCAGCACCAGAAGGACCTCAGTGCTAACACACTGATCGACATGCTGTTTTCAGTGACGCAGGCTACAAAAGGTGATGACATGAACTGGTGTCAGACATTTCACTCAGCACCTGTTACATAAATAGTGTTTAACAAATACAGTTGGTTCTCTTTATTCATGGCCTCATGTTCTATAAAGTCACCGTGAACGCTTAATTAGCAACTACAGAATCATTATTCCTATGGGAAATACAGGGTTAGGTTCCTGAGACCTGCTAGTCTTAACATTTCCTTCAACCCATGGATACATAATCTTGTTTAATGAATGCTTCTGTTTTTTCCCCTAGTTTTGGTTCATGAACACTGAATTCATATCTAAGAGCACTAAAACTCATGTGTGTGAACAAAGTTCATATAATACATATATTTTCTTCATTAGGCACTTTGTAGCCTTCTTGTGCTTAGAGATATGAGATAGCACTTCTACACTAGGGTTGGGGACCACGTTAAACAACTAAACCACCAACAAAAAGTGCAAAGATGTGGGGTTTCTGGTATGAGTGCTAATACAAGAAGGCAGAGACACCTTTGTTCCACCTCATCTGGGAACATGGATGTCAGATGACAAATTTTGGCAGCTCTGCGCATGTCTGTGAATGACTGAAAGCATCACAAATATTGATTTGTGAGTTCAGATAGGTTTTAAAGAGTAGGAAAATTTGCAAATAAAAAAAAATCCACAAATAGTGAGAATCAACAGTAGTTCTTCCTTTTCTACATTCCCCTACTAACAACTGTTGAAAATCAACTTTTCCTTCCTAATCCTACATTTTATCCCATCACAGCTTTTCTGTGCATACTCATAGGCTCTCCAAGGAGCCATGGCTGACCCAGGATTTCCACAGTGAAGGGCTGGGAATGGATATGCCATCCCTGAAGTGCCCTGGATAAAGGATTTTTGTTTGGCATTTAACTATGGATGGTTTCATTAACACCCACAGATTGTCTCCCCACCCCACTTGGGATGCTCAGATATTCTTTAAAATTCTTTTCCTTCCCAGCAACAGAAGGCCTGTTCTCTTTTTTTCCCTTCTCTGAACAGATTTCAGTGTTGAAAGAGGTGCATTCTTTCATCCAGTAAAAGTTTCCCAAGACCAAACATAAAAATTGTCAGGAATAGATTCTTTTGAACAAACATGTGTCATCACAGCCATAGAGAGGTTCTGCTACTGTCAACGTGCACGTCCCTTTGGATCTTGGTTATTTTTTGTATGTGAGAATGGGGACAGGAAATTCGGGGACCTTACCAGTCTGTGCTTTTTCCTTCCTGGGACTGGAGAAAAGGGTATTTTCCAGAATGGTGGGACGGCCTACCGGCCTTGTCAGGGTCTGGGTTTGCTGTTAACTGGAGGCAGAGTTGACCTTCTGTCTGTGCTCCTTTTGTCATCATCAGTCATACTTTTTCTGTAACCCACACAGGCCATCATGGCACAACTACCGCAAGAGGAGAAGGCAAAAATAGCTGAACAGGTGGAGATATTCCACCAAGAGAAAAGCAAGCTGGATGCTGAAGTGGCCAAATGGGATGACAGCGGCAATGATATCATTGTGCTGGCCAAACAGATGTGTATGATCATGATGGAGATGACAGACTTCACAAGGTGAGGCATGGAGACAGGAAGAGGAAGGTTTTCTCCTTAAAAATAACAGCGGCATCATAATAGTGGGTATTAGTATGTGAAAAGCCTGCTGCAAAATTAAAAGGCTCCATCAAAGCAGGGAGTGGTATTATAAAATTTACATGTGTAAGTCAACATGATCTGAGCCTGGTTCTTAGCAGATAGGTCTTTTTGGTCAAAAAGAACAGATTCATTTCTGTAATTAGTATTGTTTTAATTATCCATCCTGAATTAGTCATAAAACCAAACTCCTGGAGCTTGGGGGACTGATTTTTGGTCTATGCTACTTTGCAGTGTGTTTAAATATTATTCTGAAGATAAAGTGTATGATTTGCTAATATCCCTCAGGGAAAAAATATGTATATATATGTGGCATGTGATGTCTTTTAATGCTAGCTCATGATTTAGTATTTAATTTCAGCTCATATTTTATACTTACATACAAAGAACTGGGTTCAACCATCTGATTCTATAATTGTGACAGGAAAATTAAACATTGTATCAGTTTTAGACCCTTTTGCTCTGAGCAGTATTTTTAATAAATCAGGAGACCAGTCAGAATTTTGTCAGGAGCCTTTTTTCCCTCAGGGGTCATTGCTGTTTCTTCCTTTGCATTTTTATAGTCTCCCCTTTAAAGGGAGCTGACATTTCTGCCCTTCCAACCACACGAAGGGCAGACCAAGGGAGAGCAAAGCTCAATGAAAAAATCCCTGGATTTTTTAGTCCAAATACCAGGTGATTCTGGACCAGTCTCTGACTATCTTTATTCATTTGTAAAGGAGGAAAGTAATACTCTTCTTATCAACTTCACAGGAGAGTTTAAAATCCAAACAGTTAATGCAGTTAAAAAGTATCCTACCATAGGAATGAAAGCTACTGTTTTACTGTAGATTTTGTTTTTCTGGGAAACACAGACACACAAAGAAACATGAGCAAAAGTAATGATTCAACATGGCATTTGTTATTACAGTTATATAAGATGTGTGGCAATGTCAAGATACTACCTTATGGTGACAGTTTTTTAAATGATTGTTGAGTGTTTTTAGTAAGAAAAGGCTACAATTAATTATGTTGTTGTTTCAGTCCCCAAATCATGTCCAACTCTTTTAGGATCCCTTGGTCTGTAGCCCGCCAGGCTCCTCTGTTCATGGGATTTTCCATCCAGGCAAGATTATTGGAGTGGGCTGCCATTTCCTTCTCCAGGTTATCTTCCCCACCCAGGAATTGAGACTGCATCTCCTGCATTGGCAGATGTTTTCTTTACTGCTGAGCCACCTGGGAAGCCCACTATTAATTATAGCTTATAATAAAATATGACGCATCTCTGCCCTCTCCTCCTTACGTTTTGCCTCTGGTTAATATGTATTGATGACATTGCTTGGCCCTTTATCCAAATATTTTAAAATTGTTTTTGACTTCAGTGGAATGACTTAATGTTTTAAGGGTGACTTTCGAGATTTTAAGTGTCATTATATTCGTTAGAAGTTCAAATTTGTACATTTTGCTGGTCTTTGCTGGTTTCACAGATTTATTTCACACTCAAAAATAATAGTAGGAAAATACATTCTGAACCATTAATTAAGTCTTAATTTCCTACAAATCAGACTCTCATGGTAGCCTCAGTCAGTACTTTTCAAGGCCTATGACGACTTAATTTGCTTGCTTTCAACATTGTATTCGTATTTTATCTGATGGATATTATACGATCCATTAATAACATCTCTTGAACAAATAATCTCATTAATTTAAAGTGAATGATGAATCGAGCCATGTTGCTAGTTAAGATCAGGAAGACGTTTTACAATGCTCTGGATTATATATAACTGTGTCAAAGAAGAGAGATACATTTGAGGAGTCTTGTTAAAGGATATTTAAGACAGATTTTCTATTAGTCAAAGTATAGTTTTAAAAGTGAAAAGAGGGTCACTTCAGTTCCTAGGGATTTTGCATAATCATTTTATGCTGATTTGAATAATGAAATGTCTAGACTGTTACTGGTTATCATTTTTTCCTGCTGCCTGATGAGTAGTTTTATGCCCCTTTGTGAAGCCAAAAGGAAGATACAGTTATTAATAACCAGAAACAGGAGAGGGTGTGAATTGGAAATGAAACACAGGAAGCTGAGGTTTTGCTGCTGTCGCCATCTGCAGAGCCTCTTCCTTTGCAAAGAGGTAGCTAATTTGAATCTTTCTTTGTGCCTCTCACCTAAATTCACTGCACTTGACCCTATGCATTACTGTTATTGCCTTGGGTTTTCCATTTTAAGGAGGAATTGTGTCAGCTGTATACCTTACCTCTAATGACTCTTAGGTACTATGTTCGCTTATTTAAAGGAAAGGATGTAGCTGAGTAGGAATTGAAACTTGACAACTCACCTCAGATCATACATTTATAGGGCATTTTGATGAAAGGAAAAAAAAAAACCTTGCATTTATTATCTTGTTTTTTTCTTATCGGTAGCTAATTTATTAATTTGATTCAGTAATCTCAATGATATCCACTCCATTATTATTAAAAGTAGAGAGGTTCTACCTCATTACTTGTGTAATAACTTGGTCATGGTGGATAAAACTCGTTATGCCTCACATCTTTTTTCTGTTCATTTCTTGATTTCCATCTCATGGGCACTGGCAGAAATGATGTCCTGCAGAGGGTGAATCCATATTTCTCATGTCACTTTCAGAAGGAAATAGCATGTGCCAGTCTTGTTTCCTGGTAACAGAAGGTGTGTGGATGGCAGCAGTTCAGGAAAGAAACTCACATTTAATTGTATAGCAAGAGACAAAACTGTCTTTTTAGATCAACTATAAGTTCTGATCTTGAAAGGAACTGGGTTCAGGCTAATAAAAAGCTTTCAGGTTACAATCAACTGTAAAGTATTGAGCGCTAGACTAAAAGATCAAGTAATCACCCTGGTATTCCCAAACTTCATTCCTGCCTTGGTGTGGACAGTCAGGACTCCAGCTCAAGTGACAGTTCAACTAGTCTATGGTCTAATTCTTGACTCTTGTCAGTTAACTTATGCCATATCTGGCCATTAAACGGCATCCACCCAACTCCTGTGCACCAAAATTTTCTTTCCTCTTTTCATAAAATAATATAAAAATCTTGAGTTTGCTATCCAAAGCCTAACTTTATTGAGCCTTAGATTCCTTCTCAATTTTTTACATATTTGTACTTCAGCTTCAAGACCATTTTCTAAATGTTATTTCCTTGCATGGTTCAGCTAATGGTCCTGCAGTCTCACCTGACTTATCTTTAATCCCCAGATTAATTCAACTTTTCCACTGTGCTATCTTTATACTGCTTCAGCTGATTGGTGAAAGGGTATTTCCCAACTGTGTTTTATGGACTCTGGTTCTAAAAAGAAGCTTCTATAATTCAGTACATTTATAATTATACTCCTTACCTAATGATACCTCATTACTGGAGAGTCACATCTTATATTGATCAGTTAGAGGTATTGAGAAAACTATAGCAAATAAATGGTTTTAATTTGGAAATACTCAGAATTTAAAAATTCTGGGTGCTGAGTACATTAACTCAGAGTGTACTCACACATTGATTTTTCACATTAATACCCATTACTTTTTCATGAAATAAATATTAATTAGTTGTTTAGTTGTGGATAACAGTAACATGATAATAAATTTCCATGGCTTTTTGTTTTTTTTTTTTGCAGTGACCATTTCCTGGGAAAGCGTCCAAATATTGACCCTTGTATAAAAATCACCTATTGCCAAAAGAGACATTTCATGAATCTATATAGTACAGTCAATTTCACTCTTGATGTTTTTTCAAGAAAACTAAAAATATGTTTCCAATAGTACAATAACATGTCTTCTGTCTTTAAGGTCACAAGGTTCTTCAAAGCACCTTTCAAAATTCCCAAAATAGAGAACCTGATGTGAATTAGGGAGAGACATAGGGTCTAAGCCATTAGTTTGAGACTGGGAGCGACAACCAGTGGGGTCGGTCACTTTGTCCACACCGCTGTCCACTGACTGTGTTGTGTTATCATGTTCAGTTGCTAAGTCATGTTTGATTCTTTGTGGCCCCATGGACTTCAGCCTGCCAGGCTCCTCTATCCATGGGATTTCCCAAGCAAGAATACTGTATTAGGTTGCCATTTCCTTCTCCAGCGGATCTTCCTGACCCAGGGACTGAACCTGTGTCTCCTGCATTGGCAGGCAGATTCTCTACCTCTGAGCCACCTGGGAAACCCACTGTCCACTGACCGGAAGACTCAAACGTCTGATGTTTTGGGGTCTGATCTATATATCTATCTATATATATGTGTTGTTGACCATTTTTTATTTCTGTTCCCACTTCATATTATTCCAAAGACTGTTGCTCATTTAACCTTGTGTTGCCCAGTACAGTAGCCCCAATCACATATGGCTGTTTAAAGTAATTGGTTTTTCTTTTTATTGTAATGAAGAATTCATACAATGAAATTTACCATTTTAAGCATTTTTCAGTGTACAGTTCTGTGGCACTAAGCATACTGACACTTTTGTGCAACTGTCACCAACATCTATCTCTAGCACTTTTTCATCTTCCCCAGCAGAAACCCTGACCATTGAACTCTTCATTCCTCATTCCCCTCTCCCCTCAGCACCTGGCAACCACCATTCTTTTTTCTGTCACTATGAACTTGACTAAGTATCTCATGCAGTGGAAACAAATAACATTTTTCTCTTTGTAACTGGCTTATTTGACTTAGCATAATGTTTTCAACCAGTAATCATGTACGTATGTGAAAGTTGGACCATAAAGAAGACTGAATGCCAAAGAATTTGTGTTTTTCAACTGTGGTGCTGAAGAAGACTCTTGACAGTCCCTTGGACAGCAAGGAGATCAAACCAGTCAATCCTAAAGGAAATCAGGCCTGAATATTCATTGGAAGGACTGATGCTGAAGCTCAGCTTTGGCCATCTGATGTGAAGAGCCCACTCATTGGGAAAGACCGTGACGCTGGGAAAGATTGAGGGCAAGAGGAGAAGGGGGTGACAGAGGATGGGATGGTTGGATGGCATCACTGACCCAGTGGACATGACTTTGAACAAACTCAGGGAGATAGTGAAAGACAGGGAAGCCTGGCATGCTGCAGTTCATGGGGTCGTGAAGAATCCAGCACAACTTAGCAAATGAACAACAACAAAAATGTTCTCAAGGTTCAGCCATGTTATAGTTCATGTCGGACTTTTGTTTCTTCTTAAGGCTAAGTAATATTTTATTGAATATATATATATATATATATATATATATATTATATTTAGCTTATCCATTCATCAATTTTGGGGCACTTGGGTTACGAATAGTTTTGCTATGAACATGGGTGTACAAATGCCTCTTTGAGATCTTGCTTTCAATCCTTTGGGTATTCCACCCAGAATTGGAATTGCTAGATCATATGGTAGTTCTGTGTTTAATTTTTTGAGGAAACACTGTACAGTTTTACATAGCAGCTGCACCATTTTACATTCCCATCAATGGTATACAAAAGTTGCAACTTCTTCACATCCTTGCCAAGACTTCTTATTTTTTGTTTTTGTTTTATTTTTGCTTGTTTTTACAGCAACCATTTTAGTATGATGGTATCTCACTGTGATCTTGATTTGTATTTTCCTAATAATCAGTGGTGTTAAGCATCTTTTCATGTCAGTTCAGTTCAGTTCAGTCGCTCAGTTGTGTCCGACTCTTTGCAACTCCATGAATCGCAGCACGCCAGGCCTCCCTGTCCATCACCAACTCCCGGAGTTCACTCAAACTCACATCCAGCAAGTCGGTGATGCCATCTAGCCATCTCATCCTCTGTCGTCCCCTTCTCCTCCTGCCCCAATCTCTCCCAGCATAAGAGTCTTTTCCAATGAGTCAACTCTTTGCATGAAGTGGCCAAAGTACTGGAGTTTCAGCTTCAGCATCAGTCCTTCCAAAGAACACCCAGGACTGATCTCCTTCAGAATGGACTGGTTGGATCTCCTTGCAGTCCAAGAGACTCTCAAGAGTCTTCTCCAACACCACAGTTCAAAAGCAATTCTTTGGCACTCAGCTTTCTTCACAGTCCAACTCTCACATCCATATATGATCACTGGAAAAACCATAGCCTTGACTAGACAGACCTTTGTTGGCAAAGTAATGTCTCTGCTTTTGAATATGCTATCTAGGTTGATCATAACTTTCCTTCCAAGGAGTAAGCGTCTTTTAATTTCATGGCTGCAATCACCATCTGCAGTGATTTTGGAGCCCTCCAAAAATAAAGTCTGACACTGTTTCCACTCTTTCCCCATCTATTTCCCATGAAGTGATGGGACCAGATGCCATGATCTTAGATTTCTGAATGTTGAGCTTTAAGCCAACTTTTTCACTCTCCTCTTTCACTTTCATCAAGAGGCTTTTTAGTTCCTCTTCCTTTTCTGCCATAAGGGTGGTGTCATCTGCATATCTGAGGTTATTGATATTTCTCCCAACAATCTTGATTCCAGCTTGTGCTTCTTCCCGCCCAGCATTTCTCATGATGTACTCTGCATAGAAGTTAAATAAGCAGGGTGACAATATACAGCCTTGATGTACTCCTTTTCCTATTTGGAACCAGTCTGTTGTTCCATGTCCAGTTTTAACTGTTGCTTCCTGATTAGCTATTGTATATCTTCTCTGGAGAAATGTATATTCAAGCGCTTTGCTCATTTTTTTTTTTTTTAATTCAGGTTGATTTTTAGTGTTGAGTTGTAGGAGTTTTTCTGTATTCTGGGTTTTAGCCCCTTGTCAGATATAGGATTTTAAAATATTTTCTCTTATTCTATGGGCTGCATTTTTACTCTGTTGATTGTGTCCTTTAATTCACAGATTTTAAATGTTGATAGAGTCAAATTTTTCATTTAATATTGCTGCTGTTGTCTGTGTTCTTGTTGTAATAGTCAAGAAATCATTGCCAAATCCAATGTCATGAAGTTTTTCTCTTAAGTTTTCTTGTATGATGTGTATAAATTAGCTCTTACAATCCACTTCCAGTTAATTTTTTATATGCTATGAGTTAAGGGTCTTGCTTCATTCTTTTGCATGTGAATATCAATTTTCTGAAATATATGTATATATATATAGATATTGCAAAATATATATTATATATATATATTGCAAAATGATTACCACCATAGTATAAGCTAACACTTTCAACAGGAAGAACTTCTTAAAGAAGTTTCAAAAAGTGCAAACTCTAGTAGAAATGATTGATACATTTGACCACAATAAAATTAAAATTTATACTTTAAAAATGCTTTACAAAGGTAAACATACAGGCTAAGTCTGGAAGAAGTAATTTGCAACATGATTAACAAAAGATCAAAATTCAAAATATCTAAAAAACAGAGACAAGTAATTTAGGTTAAAAAAAATGGAAAAATATGTAAAAAACTTGAATAAAAACTCAGAAAAAAGAGCATATAAATGATTAATTGTAATGATGAATAAATGATAAAAAAAGTGACTCAGGTTCCTCTATCATCATGGAAAAGAAAATTACATTTTTTCATATACATCATATTGACAGAAAAATAAGAAAATAAATATAATCTTAAATTATGAAGTTTACCTGTAGAAAAATGCATTAAAGAAATGTATGCCTTAAATATTATAAACTTTATAACCATATTCCAGCTGCAGAAGCCCCCTAGAACCTCCTTCAGATCACAGTAGCCTTACTCTCAACTTGGAACAGGGCTCAGTGTTATGTGGCAGCTTGGGTGGGAGGGGAGTTTGGGAAAGAAAGGATACATGTATCCTTTCTACTAAGTTGGCCTTTGGCAGCAGCTTTCTAATTTTCTAGGGGGAAAAAAAGAAGCCATAGAAGGAGTACTATCATGGCAGGTTTCAAGCTACCAATGTGTCTACTGACAGTTTTATAGTCAGCTCTTGTGAGCATGTACAAACCCATTCTAACATTCAAGTGCCATTTTCTTCACTTAATTTTTTTCTTGTTAACAAACTAGGTTTATTTTCTATATCACTTTTCCCTTCTTTTTTTTTTTTTTTTTTGGAACCAGTTTTATTTTCTGTGTTCTATTGTTTTGTTTTGTTTTTTTTTAACTTTTATTTTGTATTGGGTATTCCCTGGTGGCTCAGATGGTAGAGAATTTGCCTGCAATGCGGGAGAGCTGGGTTAAATCCCTGGGTTGGGAAGATCCCCTGGAGAAGGGAATGGCTGCTCACTCCACTATTCTGGCCTAGAGAATTCCATGGACAGAGGAGGATGGTGGGCTACAGTCCATGGGGTTGCAAAGAGTCGCATAGGGACTGACAGACTTTCACTCACTATGCTGCTACTAAGTCGCTTCAGTCGTGTCCGACTCTGTGCGACCCCATAGACGGCAGCCCACCAGGCTCCCCTGTCCCTGGGATTCTCCAGGCAAGAACACTGGAATGGGTTGCCATTTCCTTGTCCAATGCATGAAAGTGAAAAGTGAAAGGGAAGTCGCTCAGTCGTGTCTGACTCTTAGCGACCCCATGGACTGCAGCCCACCGGGCTCCTCTGCCCATGGGATTTTCCAGGCAAGAGTACTGCAATGGGGTGCCATTGCCTTCACTCACTATAGTCGATTAATAAACAATGTTGTGATAGATTGAGGTGAACAGCAAAAAGACTCAGCCATACATATACATGTATTCATAACATTGAGCAGTGTTCCATATCCAAATTTTGCTATCCAGTAGGTCCTTGTCGCTTATCTATTTTAAATACAGCAATGTGTACATGTCCATCCCATGTTCTATTGTTTTCTAACTCATAAATCTCTTCTTGTAATATTTTTTAATTTTTTTTAAATTGAAGTATAATTGATCAACGATGTTGTGCCAGTCTCTGCTGTACAGCAAAGGGACCCAGTTATACACATATGGACATTTTAAAAAATATTATTTTCCACTATGTTTTATCATATGATATTGAATATAGTGGGCTTCCCAGGTGGCTCAGTGGTAAAGAATCTCCTGCCAATGCCAGAAGATGCAAGAGATGCAGGTTCCCTCCCTGGGTCAGGAAGATCCCTTGGAGAAGGAAAGAGTAACACACTCCAGTATTCTTGCCTGGAAAATGCCATGGACAGAGGACTCTGATGCGCTACAGTCCATAGGATCACAAAGACTCAGACACAACTGAGAAGCTGAGCACAACATTGATTATAGTGCCCCGTGCTATATAGTAAGAGCTTGTTGGTGTTTCTTCCTCCTGCATATAATGGTTTGCATCTGCTAGTCCTACCTTCCCAGTCCTTCCCTCCTCCACCCCTCCTTCATGGCAACCAACAAAATTTTGATTAGGGACACAGAGGTTCAGTCCTTTTTTTTCTCTTCTTATCATCTTGGGCAGGTCACTTAGCCTCCTCTTTGGATTTCAGCTTTCTCAGCTAGAAAATGAGGAAATATTTGATGATCTCAAAATTTCTACATTGCTCTCTAGTTTCATGAAATATATCCCTATCATCCACTTGTGACTCCAAGAATTTAATTGAGTCTACATTGTGAATTCTAGTGTCAAACTTTTTAAATAACAATATAATAGTAAATCTGTAGTCTCTTTTTAATTACAAGAAGACATGCTTCTAATGATGCTTTAGCTGAAATTTAGGAAGCCTGAGCCTCAGACAGATTCAAGCCTCTATAAATGTCAGAATCAATCCACTGTTGAAAGTTTTCATGAAAGGTTCATGAATAAGCATTTCTACAAATCCTTTGAAATTCTTGGAGTAAACAAACACCAAGATTTTTATTAATGAAATATCAAGTATAATGCAGCCCTTTGTGAATGGGTTAGTGAAAGTGAAAGTTGTTCAGTTGTGTCCGACTCTTTACAACCCCATGGACTATACAGTCTATGGAATTCTCCAGGCCAGAATACTGGAGTGGGTAGCCTTTCCCTTCTCCAGGGGATCTTCCCAACCCAGGGATCAAACCCAGGTCTCCCTCATTGCAGGAGGATTTTTTACCAGTTGAGCTGTAAGGGAAGCCCAAGAATACTGGAGTGGGTAGATTATCCCTTCTCCAGTAGGAATGGGTTAAGATGAAAGCAAAAAGTAACAACAATTTTTTATCAGACTAAGATTGTAAAAAAGGATTTTCTAAGGTTTGGAAGTTACAGAGAAATAAATAATAATGAGAATACTATTAAATATTGACAGATTCTGCATCTAGAATTTCCTTTAAAAATATAAACCAAAAACAAAAGTTTATTTAGAGATAATTTAAAAAATAATGTGAGAGAATGAGAGCCAAATTGTCACAGAATCTTTAATTCACTCATATTATATAAAATGCACATGTAAAATCTATGTATTTAAAAATCTATATAGCAAATGGATAGAATCAATGCCTTTTGTGGAAGAGTTAATGTTCAGTTCAGTTCATTTAGTCGACTCTTTGCAACCCCATGGACTGCAGGCTTCCCTGTTCATCACCAACTCCTGGAGCCTACTCAAACTCATGTCCATTGAGTCAGTGATGCCATCCAACCATCTCATCCTCTGTCGTCCCCTTCTTCTCCCACCTTCAATCTTTCCCAGCATCAGGGTCTTTTTCAATGAGTCAGTTCTTCCATCAGCTTCAGCATCTGTCCTTCCAAAGAATATTCAGGATTGATTTGTTTTAGTATGGACTGGTTGGATCTCCTTGCAGTCCAAGAGACTCTTAAGAGTCTTCTCCAACACCACAGTTCAAAAGTACCAATTCTTCGGTGCTCGGCTTTCTTTATAGTCCAACTCTCACATCCATACATGACTACTGGAAAAACCATAGCTTTGAGAACATGGCCCTTTGTTGGCAAAGGAATGTCTCTGCTTTTTAATATGCTGTCTAGGTTGGGCATGACTTTTCTTCCAAGGAGCAAGAGTCTTTTAATTTCATGGCTGCAGTCACCATCTGCACTGATTTTAGAGCCCCCCAAAATAAAGTCTCTCACTGTTTCCATTGTTTCCTCATCTATTTGCCATGAATTGATGGGACCAGATGCTATGATCTTAGTTTTCTGAATGTTGAGTTTTAAGCCAACTTTTTCACTCTCTTTCACTTTCTAGAGTTAATGTTGCCATAGCAAAATGAAGTATCTTAAGTTTTGAATTTCCCTGTGTACATGTTTAAGCATTGATGTGAACACAATATATCTTACTTTTAGCTACTAACACTAAAAATACCAGAAGCAAAATTAAGAGGGAAACAAAATGCCCTTCATTTACATTTATTTTCTAAAGTCATTTTAAGTCTTCCATTTTATAAAATGTTATTATGGAACAATGGCAATCATTGCCTACTCTCTATGCAATCTAAATAAATGACTTCTGAGTAGCTTTTCTCTGTATCTCACCACGTTTAACTATAGGATTATAATTTTGTAGTCCTAAAAAATGCATTGATTTTTACATGCATATGAGGAGACCAGTTGGAGTACGAAATCGCAACTCCAGTATTCTTGCCTGGAAAATGCCATGGGCAGAGGACCCTGGCAGGCTATAGTCCATGGAGTTGCAAAGAGTTGGGTATGACTGAGCAACCGAGCACAAGGAGACCAGTAACAATGCTAAAAATAGAAGAATAAATGTATTAAGTCTATCATGTTATTTACCGTTCAAGAAAGGAGAAGGTATATCATATGCAACATTTTGTTTAAAAATTTATAATGCAGCATAGTTTCCTTTCCCTTTCTAATAAATATTTGAAAGACATGTAATATTAAACAGTTCACCTAATTGAAAACCTTATGTGAAAATATTGGTTCAATGCATGATACTGGATGCTTGGGGCTAGTGCACTGGGACGACCCAGAGGGATGGTATGGGGAGGGAGGAGGGAGGAGGGTTCAGGATGGGGAACACATGTATACCTGTGGCGGATTCATTTTGATATTTGGCAAAACTAATACAATTATGTAAAGTTTAAAAATCAAATAAAATTTTAAAAAAAGAAAATATTGGGGCAATGGTTTTTGGCAATAGAAAGACATCTACTGTCACACAGTTTTCTATGAGTGTTCTTTCATAAGTCAGTCCCAGAAGCATATAAGCCAGCAAGAGAAAGAGCTCAGCAGATTTCTGAAATTTTGGCCAAATAGTCCCCAGTTATGGACAGGAGACAATGGTTTCTCAAAGAGCCAAAATGGACTTAAAAATATAATTAACATAATAATAATGCTGGGCATGGTGTGAAAGACAGTGAATGAGCATTTATTTTGGCTAGACTGATTTAAATTTAGAATTTATCACATGATTTGCATAAGCTTGGGTGAGTTAATCACTTTAGTCTATTTTTCTCTTCTCTAAAATGGGGATGATGATGCCTGCTTGTTAGGGTTGTTATGAAGATAAATGTGTACAACAGCATAGACACATGATAAGCATTTACATGTTAAATTCCCATTGCCCTTGTAGTGATCATCTTTTTTAATGGACCACTGTTCAAAAAATATAGAAACTCATGTAAAGAATAAAATGTGAGCATGCCCATCCAAATAGGGAAAAATATTTCCTGAAAATGAATGTAATAAAGTGGATTATTTAAATGGAAATTGAAGTGAATCAAGAAAACATTCAAATTTCCTCTAACATGGTCAGAGCCAAATCAAATACAAAAGCAGGGTCCTGGACAAACAATATGGTAGGTGTGTCTATTTCCTGCCATAAAGTGAATTTCTAATTATGTTGTGCCTGTTGTTTCAGAGGCAAAGGCCCGTTGAAAAATACATCTGATGTCATTAATGCCGCCAAGAAAATTGCCGAAGCAGGTTCTCGAATGGACAAATTAGCCCGCGCTGTGGCTGATCAGGTAATATAAGAGGGAAGAGCAAGCACATGCTGAGTGGGGTCATTAACTAGCTCTTGGGTTCTGTAATGGGTTTTATGCACTCTATTAAATGCCTCTGAAGAATGAATTGTAGAGAATTGCTACCATTTTACAAACTGACCTCTAACTCTGTTGAGATTGAGTTGATGCCAAAGGTGGGTTCTGTTTTCAAAGTTCCTTTAGAAAGAAGGGTATCCACTTTTTTTTTTAATTTTATTTTATTTTCATTTTTTAATTTAATTTAATTTTTTAAATTTACACTATTCAGAAATATAGGGTATCCACTTTTTAAGAGACATAACCTTTAAGGAATCATGGATTATCCTGGCTGTCTTCATTCAGAAACTCAATGACATTGCAGAAATGGGAAGCAAAAGAAACAACTTTATTTCTTGTTATAATTGATCTTGCTATAATAATGCTCTTTATAATTCATTATAATTTATGTCCTGGCATACATGTCCACATAATCAAAAACATTCAGATTTCAGCTTTATTTTTATCCAGACACAAAGTGCATCAGAAATTAACAAAATTCTCAGGGTATCTTTTATGCCTTTAGATTGAATTAAGTAAGATTCACATTAAAATAGTTCTCAATCTCAAGGTTGAATATTTGAGTTTATTTCTACTCTTTTCATTTTATTTTGCTGAACTGGAACTCTAAAATCCTGTTCTAAGTATGTCTTTTTTCAATAATGGGCCATTTCTTACAAGCGTACTTTAGGCAATAGACTCTTTCAAATAACTGATGCTTATCTCTTTAAACAATGGTGGCTTACAGTTTGAGCCAGTTTCAAAGGAAAATGTCTTAAAATATATATTAAGATTCTGAAATAGAAAATATATAAACTGTTATTTACATGGAAAAACATTATGAACATGAATTTACTACAAAACAGATCATCCTCTTTGGGAACACTGAAAGATTTAGGATTTTTTCCTCCTCTGTGGAGGAGGGCTTTTCTCGTAGCTCAATTGGTAGAGAATCTGCCTGCAACGCAAAAGACTGCCTGTGATGCAGGAAATGCGCGTTTGATCCCTGGGTCAGGAAGATCCCCTGGAGAAGGAAATGGCTACCAACTCCAACATTCATGCCTGGAAAATTCCATGGTGGACTACAGCCCATGGGATCACAAAGAGTTGAACATGACTTAATGACTAAACCACAACCACCTCCCCCATAAATGGCCGTGGTCTCCTGTGGTTTTTGAGTTACTTACTATATTTTATCTCCCTCATTTTCTAATATAAGACTGTTTCTCTAAATACTTGCCTTCAACATCCCATATTATAGAATACCTCAAGTCAATATCCAAATTTACTCATCTTCTGAAGTCTGAAAAGAAAAACTCATGATTAAACTATTGGGATTACTTTTAAAATAAGCCAACAGATTGTCTCATATTATATATATGATAGCAAATCTGGGGGAATGTTTTGCTTACTTTTGAATTTTTGAGAAACACTTAAGAGTAAAAATAATTTACTAAATATTACCAAAATTTGAAAATCTCCCGAAATTTATAGTGATTAAGGACCAAACCATTATTATATTGCTAATTTCAGGGCACTACTAATTGTCAAGCTTCCTACATTTTGGAGCAAAGGTTGAGTTCCATATGTCACCTAGAGGGTTCATGTAAAAGAGAGGAGAGAAAATGAGCTTATTTGAAAATAGCACTCATACATGCAAACATACAGAAATGCACCAGCCGGGAAAGAATGCTGCATTTTTTTCTGCAAATGTTGAGGCAATTTTATGCAAATATTGGGATAAGTGGAGTGACCACAGATTGGCAGTTGGTTCTGAGAGAGGATTGTGCTAGGATGGACCCCTAAGGAGTAAAAGTAGATGAAGTTTGGATGGTTTTTCCATTATATTCCGAATCTCAATGGCTAAAACTACTTCTCAGTATGTTTAGGCTCCTTGAGCTCAATATTTTTTATTGTGATTCTTGTTTTTGATTTTGTAATTTTGGATCTTTATTTCCAACAATTATGTATCCAGAAACGTAGCCCCCAAACAGCTTTGATATCTGGAAAGCAAATCACATGTGCACGCACACATACAAATCCCAGGATTTTAGATGTATCTTGAGATTGTGACAAAGTATTAAAATGATATTTAATGATGACTTAATGAAGAAAAGATAAACATAACCTCTTTGTAGCATTCTTCCTGTCATCAGTTGTGAAGCAGCCTGCAATTTTTGCTAATGTTTGGTCTGAATGGAACATTTCTTTTTCAAATAATGCATCCATTTCTACTATTCCAATGGTATAAGAGTTATTTTTCTTGGTCCATAATGCCTTTATTTGTGTTTTAGTACTTCAGTTTAAATAACAGAATAGAATGAGCATTTCCAAAATGTGCATTGGTTGGCTTTATTTTGCCAGAAAATATTTTTATGAAGATTTGAGATATGCACACAGTATAAACTTTTTACGGACTGTTGCATTTTTAATTACTGTTCCATTGAGATAGAACTTCCATTTTAATTTGCTGCAAGGTATTTGTATGAAAGGCCTTTAGGGAGATATCATTTTAAAGTTAATTCCTTTCAGTATATGGGTCTCTGGAGTAGGATAAATATTACAGTATGAAGAACTTGTAGGAAGCTAAAAACAGTCTCTGTGGGATTCTTTCTTGATAAATGCAGTTACTGAAAAAAAAAAAAAATACCACAATGGTAAGTGTTATGTAGAAAAAAGACCCCTTTGTAACTTATTAAATAAATGGCTATGTCAAATGACTGGCTTTATAGTATTAATGAAAGAATTCCTTTTCTTGAGCTTGAAGGAAGCTTAGCTGGAGTCTTTTTCGCATACTTTTGTTCTAAATAAGGTACTTTACTTTGGGCTGTGGGTGCTCGTTTCTTACAGTGTTTCATCAAGGATCTGGTGATTATATGTCCTTTTTAAGTGCCAGGTTGAGGGAGAACAATAGAATGTCCTGGAGAATTTTGAACTGAACTTTGGATAGCAATAGGAATATATTTCAATTGCTGGATAGCCGTTGGCATTGAAGCTTCAGAAATGCTTTAGGGAAGCACGTAAATGTCTCTGAAAGTGTTCAGCTCTGTTCAGTGTGTATTTGACGGACATCTACCGACTTAAGTTACAGAGAGAATTCAAAATCCTTGGTCACCCGATTTTTTTTTTAAGAATTCAATATCTCCGCTGCATCCTTAGAAGGGTCCTGTTGTTACACTGATGAGCTTATTTCAATGGGCTTCAAACTCATTTTACTCACATCTTTTTCTTGTACAATGGTCTTGATTCTTCTCACAGTCTCTGGTTTAAATTAACTTTATCATGTTGCTAAATTTTTTGATAAATATGATATTCCAGAAAGTGCAATAGAGTTTCTTTAGGGAATGATACATTTCTTATAAAGCCAAAAGAAACAAATGCATTTTCCTTTTTTTTTTAAATTTTATTTTTAAACTTTACAATATTGTATTAGTTTTGCCAAATATCGAAATGAATCCACCACAGGTATACATGTGTTCCCCATCCTGAACCCTCCTCCCTCCTCCCTCCCCATACCATCCCTCTGGGTCATCCCAGTGCACCAGCCCCAAGCATACAGTATCGTGCATCGAACCTGGACTGGCAACTCATTTCATACATGATATTATACATGTTTCAACAAATCAAATTGAAACTCTCTTCTACTATGGCAGAGAGACTGCCACACAGAATGATTTCCTTCTAGCATCTGTTGCTTTGCTGTCTGTGTTAAAATAACTTTGCATATAGTGAACATGGAATGGGCCATTAAGAGAAATCCTATAGAATATTGTTTTCTTTGCAGTTTAGAAGATAATTGATAAAATACTTATACATTCATCCCAATAAGACTTTCTGGGAGATCATTAAAATTCTTTGTGTAGAATTTTAACAAAGTGGAACTAACCATTCTCACCTATCACTGTGGCCTTCTAAATTCCCTAAAGCATTTCTGAAGCTTCAATGCACTATCAAGTTGAATGGATATAATTAAGGTATATGACAGTGAAAACTTTTCTTCCCACGGTTTCTATATAACAAGTATTAGAAACTGAAAGATTCTTACTAATTGAGATAATTTTTTTTTAATGTTTTATAGTGTCCTGATTCAGCGTGTAAGCAGGATTTATTAGCCTACCTTCAACGAATTGCCTTGTATTGCCATCAGCTTAACATCTGCAGCAAGGTGAAAGCCGAAGTACAGAATCTGGGAGGAGAGCTCATTGTGTCAGGGGTAAGCTGGGACCTGGGCTTCGCAATTCGAGTTTCCACTGTTGTTCTTCCAAAGCAAGCATTCTTGGCAACAGTACTGCTAAAAACACCAAACTACAGTGATTAATAGGTAGTTTTTTTTTTCTTTTTAAATGTTATCACCATTATTCCAGACTTTACAAAAACTCACAATGAACAATTTGATTTTCCAATTACCCTGTGTTTATACTAGCCCTATAAAATCTCCATTCTTCACAAGAAAACTAATTTCATAGTCTGGAAAGTCACTGCCAAGTTGTGACTATTATAATTATTTGGGGCTTTTGTATATTTACTCATTGTAAGTCTACTTCCCTCTGTTAGTCCTAGTAATTTTCATTCTCTGTTCAGGAGCCAGCCTCTCTATGTGTGGATTGTGTTCACATGTTAGAGATGGTGAAAACAATAGGAATTCATTCATCAGGTTCCAATGCATACTAGGTTATCAATAACCTTTAAAAGCCAGAAAGCATTTGGATTTAATACAGGTTGATTTGCTGTTGCCAAAAACTAACATGGTTGTCAGACACTAACAATTATAGATCTTTTATTCAATCACTTCAGTGTTTCCCTTCTCATGAAAATATAAGTATCTGGTCCATTTTCATCAAATGCAAAGAAGCAAAAAGCTCAATGAATAGAAGTATCATGATTTCTTGGCAAGATTTCCAAATGTATGTGTTGAGGTTCTTACCTTGGCTTCTTCTCCTCCCTCAGTCCCTTTCTTTTAACACAAGATGCCATCTATTGTAAACTATTTGCAAATTCCAAAGTGTGGCTCTGCCACCTTTAGTTCTTTTCCCAGTCAGACATGATGCTGCCATTTTCAGTGTGGCATTATCAGAAACAGAATGTTATCCATATGGTGAATGCCTTGTGAACATCAGACTGGTCATGAAGCTCAATTCTTCCTCAAGACATTTCCAGAAATTCACCATTTGATTAAAAATATGTGTAAAAATCATCCTTGAACCCAAAGGTTTCAGTTCCTGTATTGTTTGGCATTTAGAAAACTTAGCTGGGAAAAGAGCTTATCTGGCTTGCATGGAGATTCCATTTAGAAAGTCTGTTCCATGCAGTCTCATCTAGTGCCCAGTAAACTGCGATTTTGTGCCTCTTAGCAAAGCATAGTCACCCCTCCTTTTCCAAAATGATCCCACTTCAACATTCTTCAACAACCAAGAGCAATCTGTCTTGCAATGTGTCCTTCCTGCCAATTGGTTATTACCAAGATTCTCTCTGCCAAGAAGTGATCGAAACATTGCATTTCCCTTGCTTCCTTTCTTATCTTCAGCCTCAATGGTATAGTTTCCCATACCATTCAGCTTTCATGTCCATCTGTATCAAGCACCTGTGGGACTGAGTGCATTTTGTTTCGCTTGCCTTGTGTGCTTTCATTTGTTACTTTCGAAATCTTATTATTTACATGGATGCGCAGAGCATCTTTGTGGATCTCAGACTCCGCAACCTCATCTAAGCAAGTTTTATGGGCAGAGTTGCTCTCCGTCGTCCTCTCAGTGCCCATTGTTCATCACTGCCTCCAGAGCTTCATTTCCATTGTATTTTCCTCATTTAGTTGTAGTCCAAACCATCACTGGCTTTTATCACTTGCACTGTTGGTATTGGCAGAAGTGTTTGAGAACACTTATCACAAAGCCTGTTTCCTTCTTTGAGTCTTATTGGCAATGTTCGTAAATCCTTGCATGGGAGAAGGCTTCTTTCAGAGGAATGTTATACCACTTTATAATAATTGAGTCAAATGCATTATAAAGATTTGCTTATATTGCTCAGTTATGGGCCTGCTCTTGGTTTCTTCATGATTTTTTTCCAAGCTTGATTGCTATTTGGTGCCACACCTGCATCTGTAGTCTGCTGTCTTTGCCACTCTGCCTCCATCTTCTTCTTCATCCTTCATTGATGGCCAATAGAGAAAAAAAAAAAAACAGCAATATGTTTATTTTTCACAGTAGCACACATGACTGTCTTCAAAATTCTGAAAGAGTCAAGAATGTGAGACCCCATACACACAAACTTTCAATGATTTTGCCAAGAAAGTTCATCCATGCTTTGGGCCCCGTTTATTTTGTTGTCTGGCATGACGAAGTTGCCACATTTTTACGAAGTTGCTATATTAAATACAGTATGCATATATATATATATATTAAATATAGTATTGCATATAATATGCAATTAAAAAGAGAAATACTTAAATTGTCCTTGTTTTTTTCCTATGTCTTTGTGTACATGGTATTCAAAACTGTGCCTTCTCTGAAAACCCCTAGAACAGTATTTTCATTAGGAATCAAAGTTTCTACTGAAGCAGAAGAGATATGGATAATTTTTTTTCCTTTTTGCCAAGAAAAATTATTTGGATTTAAAAACTGAATGCCATATTTTTATAGTCTTATGCTGGCATGATGAACTTAAACTAAAAATATGCTCATGTGCATAATTGTATACCATGTCAGCATGTGTATGTTTTATGTGAGTCTATGTGTACAAAGTGGGAAAGGCTTCTTCTCTGGTGTCTGCCTTTGACTTGAGAGGTGGCTCAGGAAATCTCAATAGGACATGGTGACAGTGGGTGCAAAGCTTTTCATGAGTCATAATGGGAACTAGAGAAATAGACGAAACCAGGTGTATGCCTATGGATGCTCATTCATGCAACTGCTATCTAAGAAGCAGCATTAGTTTTCTGGCTGGCAATCAAATTTTTTTTTAAGTCATTGGCTTTAACATTTCTCAACAGTGGAAAGGTGCCATTCTTATTAAATCTCACAGTAGAAGATGCATATTTGTGAGCCAGTTCAGCTCAATGTGGTTGCTAAGCAGGTGATGGGAAAGGGAATTAAAACAAACCAACAAACAAACAAAAAAAACCCTCAAAGAGTGATAGAAATGTTAGAGGAAAAGCAGAGAAAATGAAAGCCCAGACAATTAAACAGCCTGATAGTTTAAATACTGGCTTTATTTGCTTGTTTAGTTTAATGTTTGGTAGTTTAATCTTAAGCTGGTTTACATGCTTTCTGGAAAAAGACTGTTGTAAGAAGAAAAGATAAAGAGGAAAGGGGAGAGGAGGAAGGAAGAAGCATAAAAGAAGGAAAAAGAGAAAACAAAGGAAAAATAAATTTAACCATAGCATAACATAAATAAGTTCAATACAAGTAATATCCATTAAAGGTGACAGCATTTTATTCATCAGGGGAGACAAGTTGAACCACACTTTTTCAGCATGTAAATATGTTTTGAATACAAATCAGTTCCAATGCCATGCTATGGAAATTACCTGTATATTTGATTGTCATATTTTTAATTAATTTTTCTGCATTCAGTTTCAGAGAATTTAATACATTCTTTTAAATTTAAAAATGGAGATATACACATGCAACTGGAGAAACAAAAACCATTTTATAAGCCTTGATAATCTTTAGCTACCCAAAGATTTATACTTTGTACATTATTAAGAATGAGATTCAAAACACAAATGTAGGGATTTCGAATTTAGAATGCTGAATATCAAGCATTCTGATAAAACCAAAAAATTCTATCTAAAATGTTAAGTTTAAATACAACAGGAGCCCCATTATAACAATAAAGCCAGAACACAAGAGCGATAACTCTGCTCTTGACAAGAATTTGATGTTCAGGTTCAGAGATGGAGGGCCACTGATATAACTTAGAGCTGACTCTACATGAGAAGTTACAAAGTTAATAGATTTTATTGCAAATAAATGCCTTTTTTCATGCAAACAAAATATAGGAACAGAGTTTAGAGGTGACAAATGTTAGTTCCCTTAGCCCTCAGGCTGATTAAGTGAAGCCATGACCTATTCCTGAAGCACTGAGTAATTTGCCCTAAGTGAACTTTTGTTCTTTTGTCTTTTAAATATCTCCTTTCCAAATTTGAATTCCTCTCAATTGGGTTATGGAGAAAAGTTTGACAAGGTGAGCAAGCATAATTTGCAACACTGGTAGGATCTGGATTGGTAAAAAGAAAATTGGAGAATAAGGGGTCAATTATGTTTCATATCATTCAAACATTGGGCTCAGTTAAAACTAACATGAATATTCATGGTAATAGCTAAAAAACACTCATAAAAATACTAGAAACTAGTCATATTCAAGTCAATTTGAATAAAATACATATATGCTATATGCACATGCTTACATATATACACACAACAAATAAAGCTGATTTGCTTCCTTGTCCCCTTAATAAGCAATAATTAAGAAATGAACAAATGATTGACAACTGTGACTAATATCTAATTCAATGTAATACAATTTGGGGGAACATATAGTGTTTCTTTGTACAATGTTATATATATATTTGTACAATACCATATATATATACATATACATACCTATATATACTTGTGTGTGTGTGTATATATATACACACACATATATATATAATGGTGGTTGTTTGAGATGAAAATTGCATTATACTTGAAAATTTTTTTATTCCCTCTATAAAAAAGTATCAGTATTTTGTAATGGGATGAAACAATCACTGAAACAAGCATTGTATTGATACCTTGTTGTGTAGACTCATACTTTAAGCACAATTTTGGGGAAAAAGAGTCTTTTTTTATGTATCTTCTGATTCTGTCTATTGTCAATTCTTGATTATCTCCACTGATCAAAGTGTAGTAGTAATGGGAAAAAAATCTAAATTGCTAGCTATTTCAGTTTGAGTTTGGAATGCACTTCTATGCTTCATTTAAACAAAAGGGTATGTGTTCAGGCAACTCACAGCAGTTTCAAAGAATTTTATCCAGACCTTCCAGAGGGTAAGTTATTAAGTATTTGGCTTAAAGAACTTTTTCTAATCTTGGGAAAGTAGGAAAATCCAGATCCAAGGAAAGTAAGATTAAAGCTAAAGTCAGATTATCAATCTCAACGGAGGGATAATGAAGAAACTCTGTAATAGTAAGAAAATTAAATCAGTATTCATCATTATGAATTCAGAATGGTAATAGTTCTTTGCACTTAATCTTCTAGTATGATGGGTTGTTGCATAACTCAATCTTTCTCCCAACAGCCTACGCCTTAATGTGTTATGATGGTACAACTATAACCATAGAAATTCTGATTCCCACTTTAAATCTTCCTTAGTTACATTCATGTCATTGTCCATGGTCATTGACTTTTGCACAACCCAAATTATGCAAACCTTAAGATAAAAATAACCCTTAAGTTTTTTTCAGTGCAAATTCATTCTCAGTGTTGTAAAAGTGACATTTAACAAACTCCAGGCATTATTTTTGGAAGAAATTTGAAATAAGTTTTATAAGAAAGTAAAAAATCTCCTTGGGTTTCAGGCATCATAGAAAGCTTTGTGTCTGTAGCACCACAGTATATCACCCTGACTTCAAATAATAATCTTACACAAAGGAGGAGGGTATGTTGCTTCACTGTAAGAAGTAACTCTTCAGATATATACTCAACGATACTAATCTAAAGTTACCAGTGTGGTTAATTCTATTCATCGAAAAAAAAAAACAGTTATTCACTCATGAAATTAAACCAGTTTGTTATCTTACTAAATTGTTTTATACATAGAAAAAGACTTTGCTAATGTAAATCCTAAACTAAGAAAACAGACTCGATTGTGGCAAAGCTGGGATGTGAACCAAGCAAATAACTCTTTGACCTCAAATGGAGACATGGATTGACCAAACTAGGGTCTACTCAGTGGATTCACTTGATTACATCACCTGAACTTGTGAGCTGAGCAGTTTACATTTTAGTTTAAGGGCATTATTGCTCATAAGAGCAAAAAGTGTTAGTGACTTTATGAACAGAAGAGTGTCTCTGAGTCAGAAATATCAATGCCATTACCTGTCACTGAATCAATGGACTTTCATTCCTTTGGGTTTTAGAATTTTTTCAAGTTTCAAAAACCACAAATAAAAATAAGGCAGGCAAATTTTTCATGCAATTATCTGTTAGTAATTAATGTCTTTGATTTTAATATTCTAAGGGTTTTTTTGGCATCAAATGAATAGTAATATTTTACAGAAACTTGGAAGTGAGATACATAGAAGGCACCTAAATGAGGGATAATGATTGCACAAATCTTTTGATATCTGTGAAACACAGGAAAACGTAGCTAAAGATATCCTGATTTATACAATTTTCCCGTGAGATATGTTCAGAGATCTTGTCTACATGTAATAATTGTCTGAGTTCCTTCTAAGATGTTCTTTGTTTATCAGTACGTTTTAAGAATTAATGTCTGTAGTAGTATTTTAGGAGCTAGCACCTTCTCCCCCATTTTAAACTAGTTTTGGATATATGAGGGCAACCCAGATCTACCTGTTCCCTTCAGTTGAACCAAATAATTATGAGAAGCTGAAGTGTTGATTGAATATCTTTATTTAGATACAGTATCTATAATTCAGTTCCTCATTTTTGGTTTTCCTGTATACCCTCCGATTTGTCAGCTCTAGTCAAGAAATATGTTATTTTGAATGGATTACCCAAATCTATTGTGTTTTTATTCTTGTTTCTACTTGGACATGCCTTAAGGGAGTTAAAATATGAACAAGTTGATATAAAATATATAATTAAATTTAAAAAGAGAATATGAATATTAAAACCATATACTTAATGTTATCTGGGAATTTCATTATTGATTTTGTATGACCTCAGATGACTCAAAATAAAGGAAATAAAGAGATGCCGATAGCAAAACTGGGACAGGAGCAGTATTTTTCCTAGGAAAAAAACAATGGTTCCATAAGCTGTTCCTAACTTCTAATGACAAACTAACCATCAGAGTTCAGAGTTGTATTTATTGCTTGTTCTTATAAGGATATTTTAATTCATTGAATTTTATGTTCCTATTGCATTTCAACTCCCACATAAAAGGAACAGTGCTAAATATTGGTTGGGTGGGAGCATTCAAGGTTCTTTACCTCTAATAGCAAATAATTTTTGTAAAAGGGTAAATTTTTCTGTCCATTGTGCTTTTATTAGGTTGTATAGTCTCTTGTTTTCATTTTACCTCACAGTTTCTCATCTTACTGTTTAGCATTTTCAGCTGGAATAGCGGACCGTCTGTTGAGCTCCCTCTGTGTATTCACTGGTTTTCTTGGTTTACTGGAAATAAAACTGTGCTTAACTTACTATTGTCTACATTCTGTCCATACAGACTATGTCAAATGCTTTCCCCAGTTTAAATGATTAATAAAATCTGCCTTTGATCACAGCCCTTTAGAGGAGAAATATGTCATGTTATGGCCCATGTATCTTACAAATGGGAAAGACTTCTGGTTGGGCAATATGGAGGATTTTTAGTTCAGATTTGTTTTACTGCTTCAAAATACATTGTCTTACTGTATCTTGAACAGTCATTTTCCTTCTGGGCAATACATATGTATTTCAAATATTTCATCCTAATTCTATTTTCTTGAAGGCAAGATTAATTTAGACTTTAAACTTTTCTTTCATCATCAGTACTATATCTTATTTTATTGCTTTTCTCTGAATACCTTCATCTATACAGATGTCTTGTTGATAATGAACTTGATTGGAAGTCTGGCTAGATGTTCTGTCAAATCTCTATAGTCTGCCTTCTTTTCTCTGTTTCCTTTTGCAACTTTATTTTGCAACTGAAAGAGAATATCCTGGAGAAGTTCCAGTCTGCATCATTTTCTAAGGACATGTACGCTTTTAAGTCCAGGGTTCTGTATGTAAGATACTATCTTAAGACAAATTCAAACATCATTTCTTTATTTGGAAACTTCTAATTCAAATATTTTGCTATCAAAATTAATTGTATTCTCTCTTGTCGGGATATTTAAGATTTTGGTCACATTGCATGCCAACTGCCTGATCATGTCTTCCATGATAAATTACTTGGTAAATAGATCTGCCAATTATTC
Source organism: Bos taurus (assembly GCF_002263795.3). Classification (NCBI taxonomy): domain Eukaryota; kingdom Metazoa; phylum Chordata; class Mammalia; order Artiodactyla; family Bovidae; genus Bos; species Bos taurus. The sequence continues at coordinate 54,833,855 of NC_037338.1, read as the reverse complement.
TTTTGGAGTATACAAATTATTCCACCTGGCTTTTCTTCATCCTTTGCACTAACTTAAAACTTTTTTTTTTCATAACAAGCAAATAAATATTTGAAACCAATCTTACATTTCTCTGATCCGAAGAAAATTATAATCATGACTTCAATAATGAAGTCTCTTGACTGAAATCTTGCAAACACTTCATGTCTTGTCTTGAAGGGCTAACTCATCCATTTCTGTAATGTCATAGGAAGTATGCATCAAATCCATAATTGCAGTGAGACTTAGTTTTCATGAACAGTATCAAGAGGCTAGATCCCAAGAAGACCTAGAAATTTTCTGATCCAGGCACTGCATTCTGTGTCAAAGAAAATTTTGTTATTTTAACTAATATCATAACTAAATACATTATTGCAATCAATCATACTAAATCACAGAAAAAGTCAGCACAGTTTACCACTCTGCATCCATTTGATGCAGCCTAGTTTTGCATTGGGTTCCTGAAGTTATGTTCTACTTACAAATAAATGATATAATTAATTAGAAATGCAAAAAAAAAATATAATCTAAGGCCAGTTTGTTTTAGTTCAATATTTAAAAAGTGTTTAACTCCAATTTTATTCTAATACCTTAATATTGGCAAAAGTGTCCCTCTTTGTTGAGCAGTAAAAATTTTAAAGTGTTTATTGGGAGAATAGACAGATGCATCATTAATCTTAAAATAGTGACCTTTATATATTGTACAAAAGATGAGATGACAGAAATGAGTTTCTGGTATATAATTATCACTTTTGAAACTGTTTGATTATAAAATTGGTAAAAGAATAACACTTTACCTACAATGGGGAAATCAGGAGATGGCTAATTTCTAAAACCAAATGGGACTGTTACAAAGCATCAAAAAGGAAAGATAAGCCAACAAGTTAATGATTCAATACACAAAAATTGCAAGAAAATAGCTTTATAGGTTCATTGTGAAATTTAACACAATAAAAGCTATTAAAGGTGAATTTGAATTTAGACTTAGATTTATTGAAGATGAGAATAGAATATTCAGCAAGGAAAACATGTGCAGAGTATTATCACTTCTTCTAAAAAATACTAAAAAATGCAAATATAGGAAAAATTTCATTCTTTCTTCTCATATGTCAGTTATTTTTTCTTTTTGTCTTTAGTTCCCTAGAGACAACCTTTAAATGCCTTTAACATTTATTTTAAAGTAAAAGATGGGAGTAATGTTGCCAAAGTCATAATCAGTTTGTATTTAGGAGCTCCTGTGTTTCAAAATGCTCCCTAATCTACTAATTTTAGTTTAAAACTGTGGTCTAAACACTTAGATATTTGGTAAGGTAAGAATGACAGGATTGGAAATAGAACTGTATTGGCTTAAAACACCAGAAAAAAAAATCCAAATTAGGAGTTTTGTTTATCTGCATGCAAAAATAGTCTCTGGCCTTTAACCATTCATGATGTGAATTACAAACTATTATTTTGAAACTTTACTAGAATATTCTTTGTGGAAATAGATTCACTTTTCATATATTCCACTGGTCAGATTAAAGATCTGGCTTCCATGTGGATGTTTCAGGACTGCTTGCTCCTCCTTTTGTTTTGTCATAATACTCACTTGAGACTGTGAGTAGTTCAATTTTCAAAGCTCTAAATCTACATTAGAAAAGAAAAAAAAAGCTTAGATCACATTATTTTCCCATTTTGCCTGACTATATATATATATTCAGACTTTAAACAAAGCTGTAACTCTGTGACTATAGCAGAATTGCATGTAACAAAAATGTTTGGTCACTGAGCATTAGTGGGTCATCTGAACTTGACCTCTGAAAGTACCTGCATAGGTGCTTGTGATTGTAGCAGTATTGCCATTTGATTTCTCTCCAGGTTTGAAGAGAGAGCTAACTCTCCCTTTTAGGAGTATGTTATATTCAGTGCACGTAGAAAAACTTTGTCAAGATTGTCAGTAGTATTTTATGTCAGAGATAACATTTTAAGAGGTAGAAATTCCAAGAGTCAAACTCGACATTGGTTATTGGCTTATCTTTTCAATGGTGCCCATCACAAAACTCACCCTTGAGTGCAAAAAGGAGAAATTTTTTAAAAATGCCATTCTAGCAACAATGAGTGCATTAATTCCTCAGTGAACCCAATGGAAGAGGTAAGTACCCCCTTAGCACCAGGTACTGGCTGAGTGTGCTGAGACCCAGAGCTTTCTGAAGGTCACGCAGCAGGGCAATGGAACTTCTAACAAAGACATCTGACAATCCCCACTTGCTGTTCCAGTCGTTAAGAGTTTCAGCCCTTGCTTTCTTTCTTGGTGATCTTCAATGCTTTAAATAGGGGATTCGTTCCCTTTGAACCCCACTACAGTTTTCCCCTACAGTGCCTGACGATGCGGGATGCTCCTTCATCCTCCTTCTCCCAAATGATTAATTTATCTGTTCAAAAGAACCAATGAGGAATCCAAAGGGCCGGGCTGCTTAATACCACGGAGGCCCACCCATATCTCTTTCAGTACTTAATTCATTCACAGGCCTTTTTCTCCCAAATACTCACTCCCTCTTCCACCTCCCTAATCCCTTCCCAATAGGGTACGTTTTTTTTTTCTTTTTTTCTCTTGCTCTCTCTCTCACTCTTTCTTTTCTGTATCTCTCGGAAATCAGACAGGAATTCAGAGCACTTTCACTACCTTTTATGAGGTAGATTGTGATGTCATAGATGGGGGCAGGGCTAGTCAACTTTCTACCCACCTCCCAACCTGTGCTGAGGGAGCTCCGATCGGGAGTGGAAGCAGTGATTCTTCTATGGTGAGTAACTTCACTTTCTAATCTAAACTATCTCATTGTAAACATTAATTTTGAAAGCAGGGGGATGGCGTTTTGATGAAGTCAAATGTGACCAATCAAGCCCTCTTTACTTACTGTTTTAACCAACTTGGGGCAAAAGATCTACTTATTTATTCTTTATTTAAGTCAAGAATTCTACAATACAGATATACTCTCCAATGATGATCTAAACTTGAGAAGCTGAAAATGGTATTTTCATTCCTTTATTTCTCAGTCTTTCTTCCCTTTGGGAAGGAGAGTCATTGCATACATGGAATGAACCCATTCTGTAGTCATTTAGTAAGCTTTCTCTAAAGTAAGGCTAATCAGAAGACTGTATTCTTCTTCATTTGAAAGATTTCAGGATGAGAGAATACCCTTTATTGATGTTTGGCCAGAGAATCAGTCTGCTCTTCTAAAAATTGTAGAGTAAATTGGTAAAGAAACTGATACACAAGAATTGTCAAAAACTTGGTTCTGATATAAACAAATGAAAACTTTGCAATGCAAAAGCTAAAATACTTAATAAGAAAAAAAGTCACCACCCTTGCAAGATTAAGGGTGCAACCATTTCAATGTGTTTCAACCAAATTTGCTACCTTTTTGTTATATATCATAACACTGATGCTGTTGTAAAAAGCTGCTGTTCTTTGTTATATTCAGATTTCCATTGTTGCTGTTTAATTCTTTTATATGCCTAAGTATTTAGAAAGAAAAGATCAACTGCAGTGAGCATGTTTCTACATTTTCCTTGTTCTTGCCTGGGTACCTATTAAAACTATCAAGATATCAACTTTTATATATGAGAGGCAAAGGAAGTTCATGGAGATGGTTATATCTTTAAGGGGTGTTGGGGTGGATGTTTTCTTAAAAGTTTTGACCATCAGAATCTGAGGCCCTGTTACTCTTCATGGGGTGGGATAAAACACATCTCAGTTTGAATCATAGGTATTATGAAAGGAGTTAAGTGCTTATCATTCATTATTTTCAAATCCCTAGTTAACCAGCTATTTATGAATATTGGTATTGGAGAATATGGGCAGTTTAAAAGGAGACGTCCATTCTCATCCACAGCTCTTCTGTTATGTGTAGACCCTCCAGCCCTCTCCCACAGGGGTCCTTCCCCACAAGATACTGTCCTTTTCATGACCTGGGGTAAAGTGGTATGGTCACTGCTGAAGCTATTTTCCCAGCTAAGATTTCTAACCTAAAGAAGCAACTACAATGGTGAAGCTTTTAGGCACAAAAAGTAGAACTGGAGTCATAACTGGCCCAGAGGAAAATGTAGGTGATAATCACCTGTAGTCCACTTAAAACTGCAATGTGGGCAACAGGTGATGAAACCTCCTGTGTTGGGTGATCCTTCTCAAGTCTCTGGTCTTCTTTTCATTAAAAGCGTTAGATCCTGGAACCCCAGGTAGGAGTAAACCTCTAGTGCCAAAAAAAGTCTGATGTCTAATCATATAATAGCTCAAGTTTTTCATGTCTTTTATCAATCCCTCATACAGCTGCCAGGTAAGAAATGCTCATATTTTACAAACCCTTGGAATACAATCATCTTTAAACTTCGTGAGTTAAGAATGGTTGTGTTGTACACTCGTGTAAATTCAGAGAATCTATCATGGAATGCAGTGTGCATGCACTTGTATACTCTCATGTGCATGTTTCATTGAAAGTGGTGTTCAGTGTTTTTATATCCATTTTGTATGTATTTGAATTATAATTTAAAATACATACAAATATTGTGCTCTAAACAAAAGAGTCACATGTAACAAAAGTTACATTAATCTGATGTCTGAACACTAGTGCACTACTCCTATTTCTGTCGGTGACTAATTAGGTGACTCAAAGTAAATGCCTTTGATGTTTTGGGCCTCCTGCAATGCAGGAGACCCAGGTTCGATCCCTGGGTCAGGAAGATCCCCTGGAAAAGGAAATGGTACCCCACTCCAGTATTCTTGCCTGGAGAATTCCATGGACAGAGGAGCCCGGCAGGCTACTATATAGTCCATGGGATCACAAAGAGTTGGACACGACTTAGTGACTAACACAGACACATACTTGGGCCTCAGTTTTCTCATCTAAAATGATGAGAGATGACTTAAAGGATATATTCTAAAGTAATACTGCTCTAAAGCTACATTGTTTTATATGTTTTCAAAGAAATGGTTTATGGGGAAAAGACTGTATAGTTGATGAGGTCTAATTTTTGTAGTTGACATAGAGTTATTCAAACCTGAAGAAAAATTTCACTCCAACCTAGTCTCAAAATGTACCCTATATCTGATATAGTCTTACTTGTTTAATAATAGTAGTTCCTATTCTTTTAAGTGGACATTATCAAGCGATTGATGATTAGCTATGTGTTCATTTGGAAGACTAACTTGTTTTTTAACTTCTTAATTTTGTTAGATTATTTGAAATAAAATATCCGTACACACTAGGTAATAGATGGAGCTAGGTCTCATTGGGACTCTGAAATTCAGAATTACTTATGCATTGTTACAGGAATTCCCTTGTGGTATTGGGAAGAGTTGGTGAGTAGGGAATTGATGAATCCTAAACTATATGTTATGAAGGACAAATGACACATAAGACCTGGCTCCTGTTCTTGAGGAATGTAAAACCTTTTTGGAAGTCTAGACACATACCATGTAACAACTGAGAGGTGAAGACAATAAGTGTCAAAGAACTAAGAGATATCCCTGTGGGCTGAGTTGGATTGGATTGTCCTCGGAAGGCTTTGTGAGAAGCTGAGGCCCTCAGCTAACTTTGAACAAAGCATTTTAGATTTGTGTTGTGGGAAGGGAAATATTTCAGATCAAAAGCCCACAGAATTGTACATTTTGCATAGAATAACCTGTGTTGAGAGATGTCATATATCAAAATAAAAAGTCTTTGCATTGAGTTCAGTCCCATACATTTTGAGCCCCTTTCCCCTTAATTATATGCTGACTTTATAATATATGAAGAGGCTGCAAGTGAATTACTTAGAATGATTGTTAAAATATAATCAGGCTGCTATTTTCTCAGTTACACAAGAGGTCATATGATCACTCACAGCCACAGCTGTGGAAAAGAAGTAAATAAAATGAAAGAATTGGGGACAGAAGGAAGCTGTAACTCTGGGACATTCTGGTTTTCTGTTGAAGGTGGAAATGGATTGTCCTTTGGAAAATCAAGGGCTCTATCACTGACAAGTTTAGACAGGTTGCATAGTCATAGAAATGCCCATAAGCTAATGAGAATTCGTGTAACCAGTATGGTTTTCTGAAGCAAATGGAAGTTTCTTGCACTGAATAGGAATCATGTCAGACTCTGTTCTCAAACAGACAGTGATTATGCAAGTCTCTTTCCCTAATACACTTGGAAAGAGGTGATAGATTTAGCCATCATTTACCCGCTTTGGGCTTCCCTGATAGCTCAGTTGGTAAAGAATCTGCCTGCAATGCAGGAGACCCCCGTTCCCTTCCTGGGTCGTGAAGATCTGCTGGAGAAGGGATAGGCTACCCACTCCAGTATTCTGCCCTAGAGAATTCCATGGACTATATATAGTCCATGGGCTTGCAAGAGTCGAACACAACTGAACGACTTTCACTTCACTTTTTTACCCACTTTGACATAGGAGCACATTTAAATGTGAAAGCCTCTCTGTTGCTGTAGACTCAGATGATGTTCACTGTATACTTTGTATCACTTAGAGGGCACTGTTCCTGTATTTCTTGCCATCCAAGTTCCTTCTAGATTATTACTTTGGCCATTCTAAAAGCCAAGAATTCCATGAGTAGAACTGCTTTATTACCTATCCTAAATTCTAAGGACTTGGTTTACATCATCCAGTGAAATGTTTCTTAATATTCTATCATGAAATTGAGATTAATTTCTAGAATATATTATCACAGGAAATCACTTTCTAAAACTAAACTTTACTATATGGAAATAAGGAAGTTGTAGGATCAGATTCAGTTTTACAAAACAGAGAAGGCTCTCTTAGAACTAATTTCCCAAAAAAATTCAAGTAGGACTTCTGTAAATTTTTGTGGAATAATCTAAACTATTAAAGGAAGTTAAAGATATTATATAATTAGGTTTGTCTCAAGAGAACAACAGTACAGATGGCAACTCTTACCTTCCTCCCCCAAAATGCCCCAGAGGTAATTTTAGAAATAGAAGTTCAGTTATAATTCAACAAACATTTAGTGAGTAAATAACATGTGATATTCACTTTCCTATGGATGGACATGGAAGTAGAAATGGAAAATGGGCACATAATCAGGAACTGTGATAGATTATAATAATCACTCTAACAGAACTATGTACGAATCTAGAGATTCCTGTAGAGAAGGGGGGAGAGGAAGCTTCATTAATGGGATAATATCTTTGAATATTCAGAGATAAATAGATAGGAATTTTTTAAATTGTGGAGAGAAATGATTAGCCCAGAGGGAAACAGAATGGCCATAATATTATGGTATAGATATATTCTGGGCTGACCAGCCCTGAGAATGCTAGAGATGCGTAGAAAGATGGAGAAAAATCAGAGGTAAAGTAAGAAAGGTAGGTGGGCACTGGAAGTCAAAGAAAAACTTTCTGACATAATCTTATTTTAATGACTGTCTCCCAAAATGGTCAGAGGATCACACCCATATGTCAAACCAAACACAGAAAGAGGTGGAAAGAGACACAGAAAGAGACTGTTAAAATGCAAATGGGCCAGACTGCAGACCCCTTGAATCAGGACTATAGGGCATATGTAGTGATTTCCTGAGATTGTAGAGCATATGTATATTCTTGGAATCTCTAATTAACTACCCTATCTCACCTTCAACATGCCAGGTGACTCATTTCTATAGCAAAGTTTCAGGCAATAAAATTGACTCATTCTTTCTATATTCTTGGAAAAAGATATAAATTAAAAGAAGAAAATATTAAGAGTTAAAGATTTGGAAAAATAGGATAAAAGTAACATAATGTTCTTGAGAAAGTTGGTTTAAATTTCAGTTAAGCATAAAAATAATTTTCAAATAATGGTGGTTGTCAAATATAAAGAATTACTAAGCTATTAAGTATGGCTTGAAGAAAAGGCATGAGACTATAAACATTTAAGGGATTGCTTTGTGTCTTTCATCATCATGGATCAGTGCAAGAAGTTAATCAAGTTCAGAGCTAAGTTCTACAGCTCCCAATTTGTGTCAAGGTAAGGGATGGAGACAATAGTGCAGAGCAACATTTATTTCTGCTTCGTATTCTTTGGAAGAATCATTTGACTACTTTTTAATTTTAATTAGGAGAACTCTTCCCTGGTGGCTCAGACAGTAAAGCGTCTGCCTACAATGCGGGAGACCTGGGTTCAATTCCTGGGTTGGGAAGATCCTCTGGAGAAGGAAATGGCAACCCACTCCAGTATTCTTGCCTGGAAAACTCCATGGACGGAGGGACCTGGTAGGCTACAGTCCATGGGGTCGCAAAGAGTGGGACATGACTGAGTGATGTCACTTTCACTTTCTTTTCTATTGAAAAGAAATATTGATTAATCAAGCTCTCAAGTCAATGTGGGGTCTATGATCCAGGTGGTTCAGTGGTAAAGAATCCTCCTGTTCAATGCAAGGAGACACAGGACACACAGGTTTGATCCCTGGGTTGAGAAGATCCCCTGGAGGAGAAAATGGCAACCCTTTCCAATATTCTTGCCTGGAGAATCCCATGGGCAGAGGAGTCTTGCAAGCTACAGTCCATAGGATCACAAAGACTAGGACATAAGAGAGGGGCAGAGCACGTGTATTCCCATCATGACTAGAAAAATCAAGCCCTCATGCCAATGTAGGGTCTATGGTCTATGTTGAAAAATATTAATAACATAGCTATATATTTGAATCAATAATCATTTAGAAGTGCTCATATTTTTCTTCATGAATACCCCACTGGTATGTGTAGAAAGTTATACAAATATTCAAAGAAGAGAGAGGCACTAGAGAGGTATTTTACATTTGACTAAGACATGAGAATGAACCGTGCTCTGGGAGAATGTGGCCCTGGATCACAGCCAGGAGGGTCAGTTCTGGACTTAACCTTTTGACCGATTCCATATTGTTCTCCCATTCCAGATTGCTGGAATCTTCTCCATTTTTTCATTTGAGAATGTCTTTGTTTAGAAGTCAAGAAATGATAGAGAACCTTGCTTTTTCTTCATATTCATCTCTGAACTCTGTGCAATTGATAGCAATAACTGCTTTGGCAGAGCTGGAGATACTGTCGCATTCTGGAGGCAGTTGACTGATAGGATGCCGGTGCCTACCATTGACTAAGAAAATTAGTTTTGGCAAATTAATATAAAAGAAATAACTTTAATTCTTGCAGATTTTTTTAGCCAAAGAAATATAGCTCTGTCACTGGGCCTTTATTGCATCAATCTAGCCAAACATCACCCTGGGTGGTTCTTAGAGATGTGCCAGGCAAACTTATTTTAAATTTACCTTAGGGCCTAGCATCTTACCTGAGTAAAAACCAAGCCAGAGAATAGTAACAGTTACATGGTTTTGATTGCAAAGATCCGAAAAATAAGATGCGATCACATTCTCTTAAGGTAGACACTAAAATTGTAAGCTAGGTATTGTTATTTGAAGTGAATTTGGAAACCAACTCTGTCTTTTATTGACTGGGTAACATTCTTAATCTCTGAATTTTTGCTTTATAAAATGAAATATTATTACTACTTAGAGGAACAATAGGACAATTGCATGTAGTAAATAACAATTATTATTAAACCAGCTAAGATACTAGAGCTCAGTATATTCCACCCACTGTGCTAAGCATTTGAAAAGCACTTTACAGTCTGCTTTCAAGTCATCCTGTGGAGGAGATACTGTTATCCCCATTAAAAATATTAGGGAAAAGAGGTTCAGAGAATTTGAGTTACTTCCTGAGGGTCACAAAGTTAGTGGTTGATATAGGGTAATGGTTTCACGAAGCATAACTTGATCTTCTCCCCTAGCATGATGCATTCTCTCTGACATTCCTGACATGAAGTGCATTGGAGGACTCCTTTACTTATATGTTTATATTCCTCAACTAGTCTGTAGCTCCATAAGCATAGGAATGTATCTGAATGTTTTTAATTTTGTCCCTGGTTCCTGGCACATTGAGCACATAATGTGTGCTTTCTAGGTTAGCTTCTTGACCATTCTTTTTCCATTTCAGTAAGTTATCACACTGAGAAATTCTAGTAAATATTTGTGAAGTCTGTCATTCATTTATTCATAGAATATTCCCTGAATTATTCACTCACTTATTCCCACATAAAAGCACCTTGCTACTGCTACTGCTGCTAAGTTCACTTCAGTCGTGTCCGACTCTGTGCGACCCAATAGACAGCAGCCCACCAGGCTCCCCGGTCCCTGGGATTCTCCAGGCAAGAACACTGGAGTGGGTTGCCATTTCCTTCTCCAGTGCATGAAAGTGAAAAGTGAAAGCGAAGTCGCTCAGTCGTGTCCGACCCTCAGCAACCCCATGGACTGCAGCCTTCCAGGCTCCTCCGTCCATAGGATTTTCCAGGCAAGAGTACTGGAATGGGATGCCATTGCCCTCACCTTAAGTTATTTTAAATACTAGATCTCAAATCATATTGTTTACCTAAGATTTGGGGCCTAAAATCAGGTAATTTTTTCTTTAGCACCCTGTTTTTTTGAAATATACTTTGTTAAGTTTTCTGATACATTATGTAGACTTTTTTTTTTAAGGATTATGGTATGTAAACATAGAATTTCTTCCCAGATAGCTGAATTAGTCAAATTAATTATTTATTTAAAAAAAGGAATTTGAAATAAGGACCAAGAGGCATGGCTGGTTTCGTTTGCCCTCGCACATGAAGGTTGTGATATGTTAAAATGTTAATTATATTTAGGTGTGAAATATAACCTTTAAATTAAGTATTCTAAATTATTAATTCCCAATTATAGTATTTAAAATTCATGTGTTTTAATTAAATTTGGATTCAGCTATATATTAATGTGGGCTTCCAAGGTGGCGCTAGTGGTCAAGAACCTGCCTGCCAATGCAGGAGACATAAAAGACTCAGGCTTGATCTCTGGGTCAGGGAGATGTCCTGGAATAGGATATGGCAACCCACTCTAGTATTCTCGCCTGGAGAATCAAGGGGACAAAAGAGCCTGACAGGCTACAATCCTTATGGTCACAAAGAGTCAGACATGGCTGAAATGCCTTAGCACGCAGCACAGCACAATATGATAAAACATCCAAATAGTAATTTCTCACTCACATATACTGTCTATGGGTGGTTCAGTGCTAGTATAGTGAAACAAGAGTTATCAAGAACCCAAACTCCTTATGACTTTAGTTTTTTGTTCTGTTTATTATGAGGTTTCCATTCTTAAATTTATCTTTTGGTCCAAATTGACTGCAAAGTATTCATCCTCCCATTACCCACAGGAAGAAGAAAAGAGGTGAGAGGGGAAAATGGTGTACTTCCTAGTTGTATTAGCACCCTTTAAAATATTTCTCAGGAACATCTATATCCCTACCCAATTGATGTCTACTTACTACATCATATGATGAATCTGAAAAAAAAACAGGAAGAAGTAGGCATGGAGTGGTCGTTCTTATCCATGTATACCTTCCATTCAGTGGAACACAAACTGGTTTCTGACTTCCAGTAGAAGTCAAAATATTTGACCCAGCTGAGCCCCATTTTTCTCAAGTGTAAAGTGAAAAAAAATATTAGTATCTACTTTCTTGTGTTGTTTTTAAGCTTAAATGTGTTACTGTGTGCCACAGACTGAGTACAAGGCCCAGAAAGTAGAAGTACCAGGTAAATGGGTCACTAATTTTGTTCTTCATTATCTTGTCTCTTCCAAAAAATGATGGTCTTTTTATCACGTAGGTGTCTTCTTGCTGTCTTTCATCATGTCTACCAGTCAAGCCATTGGACATATAGTAGTGAACAACTAGCCAGTGTCTCTGTCCTCATAGAAATTGCATTTTTTTTTTTGGGGCGGGGGGAGGTCATTGAGAGTCCTGGAGGAATCACTGCAGAGAGGTGGTAGTTGAAAATATAGAAGGGAATGACCTCAACAGAGAAGTAAAGTAGTGATTCTCATATTTCAATCTGTAGAAGAATCACATGGGTGTAGCAAATAAAAATGGAGAACCGTAGACTTTCCCTTCACTGTTCTGACACTCATATATGAGATCAGGAATCTGTATTCTATTTCTAAACAGTCTGAATGTGGTTACTCATGGATCACACTTTGAAAAATACTAGTCTAAAAAGGAAGGAAAGGAGTAAGGCTATGGGAAGAGATCGGAAAAGGCAATGGCACCCCACTCCAGTACTCTTGTCTGGAAAATCCCATGGATGAAGGAGCCTAGTGGGCTGCAGTCCATGGGGTCGCTAGGAGTCGGACATGACTGGGCGACTTCATTTTCACTTTTCACTTTCATGCATTGGAGAAGGAAATGGCAACCCACTCCAGTGTTCTTGCCTGGAGAATCCCAGGGATGGGGGAGCCTGGTGGGCTGCCATCTATGGGGTCGCACAGAGTCGGACACGACTGAAGCGACTTAGCAGCAGCAGCAGCAGCAGCAGCATGGGAAGAGATTACCAGGACTAGAAGTCAGTTTCAACCCTATCTTAGAACTCATGGTTTGTCCCAGCAGGCTATTCCAGTCTAGCCTAGTCTAAGTAATCCTTAGTTGTGAGAAGCTTGTTGTGGTTTCCTTTTGTATAGGACATTTGGCAAGCTCACTGGCATTGTCCCCCTAGATGCTTGTATCCATTTCCTTTTCTCAGTAGTGACAATCAAGAGTTTCTCTGACCGTGGCCGAGTACCGAGTATATCCTGGGTTGTGGGGTACAAAATTGCCCCAGATGAGAACCATAGGTCTGGTTGAACTCTTGATCTTGCACCTAGAATATACATACTATTTAAAATTGAGCCTTTTATTTCTTCCCTCTGGAAGGTTGGAAGACAGCAGATTCCAGGTTCCAGATTCATGTACCAAATGACCATTCTAGCCTGGCATCAGGCTGTGAAGGTACACTTTTCTAGAAGCAAGACTCCTGAGAATCCATCACCATCATCCCCTAGCTGTAACCTTCATACACTTTTTAAAGGTCCCCATCTCTCTCCCTTCTTGGTTACACCAAATATTCCTGGCTTAGAGATACAGGCATTTCTACTCTCAAAGGCAATTAAGGGCTCTCATAAGAATGTTTAGAAGAAAGTTAAGTAAAATGACTTCAATTTCTTGCTTTTTACAAACAAGTATATTGAGTTGAAAACAATTCAACTGTTTTTATAGCACCTTTTTTTTTAAACAAAACATTTTCACAAATCTTTACATATTACTTTAACTATTCTCTCTGTATACCTTTCAATCCTTTTATGATGAGCTAGATAATCATGCCTTTTTAAACACAAGGAAAAAGTGATAGTTTATATTTTTTCTTTAGAAATATTAAGAAATGCATCAGGCCAAAGGTCTCCTTGAGATTTAAATTACTGATATGGGTTCTTTGAGGTATTATTTATGATGAGTAACTCTGCAAGGCTGAAATTAGTGTTGGGTGAGCCCTTGAAACTAAGCAAATTATAGGTAGACATTGAATGTATTTTATAGTTTAGCATTAATTCTTTCTACAGAGAAGATTGGAGAGCTGTAACAGGTGGTGACTTCAGATAAAACAGAGATCACTCTTTCTTTCAAAGCTGTTGCTGTAGTATATTTGAAATATTTACCTTGGCATTTTTTGTGCATCAGGTAAAGAAATAATGAGGTAGACTTTACATCTTATAATAAATACAGAGGTGATTTAACTTTGTCAAAGGCTAGATTCACAGGGACTCCAAGTTAGAGATTATGCCTTGAGGACACTTTCATCTTAATGTTAAGTATGATTTTCAGTAGGGGCAAGATACTGTATCAGACTGTCTCCAACTCTTTAATGTTTATCTTTGTTCACTGGTTAAAAGTTGCCATTTTCCTGGAAGTTCACAAAGTGCCTTTTTTTTTTTTTTTTTTAAAGAAGTTTTCCAATTTCATAGATTTGAGTCTTGCTTTCAAAAGAACCACTAATATATATTCTATGATTTTGGGCAATACTGTTATGCATTTCCAGTCTTTGAGAATACTTTGTCCTTTAATCTGTGTTTTTGAAAGTTTCTTGTATAGCTCAACCTTTTTTGCTAGAGAGCAGACAATAAGTTGTCTATCCAGAGAGGTTCTTTGTTGGACCAAAGAAATAATATTTCCAGTTTTAGACTGAAGGGAACCCTCTGGTGCAGTGGCTATATCTTCCCTAAAATATTCACTCCAGGAGAGACAGATTATAAGGTTCCAAACCAGGTCAAGCCCTGGCAGGCACTTGTAAAGGGGCGTATCCTGGCTTCTCAGGGGAACCACCTTAAATGCCCTTTATTTCTTATTTTATTAAAAAACGATTGAAGCAGCAGTATGTTATTAAAAACAGACACTGGGGAATAGAAATCATCCACTTAAATCCCTGGTAATTGTCTTATTAGCTGTCAAGTTACTTTTCTTTAAACCTCCATTCCCTCCTGTATCAAATAGTAAAGATAAAGTGATGTATCATTGGGAGGGGTGAAGATCAAGTAATGGAAAATTTGGTGGGGATGCTCAATAGGTACTGAATCTGGAAAATATACAAAGTACGTTGACCCAATAAAGAGAGGTACTAGTCTACTTTTATCAGTAGGCTGATCTTGCAGATCAGTTTAAGAGGCAGCCTTAACTATGAATCCAACACCCAACTGACTAAATACTGGGGATACACCCAGCCAATGCTACTGTGGCTTATGTGGTGCTAGCCTTTGTGGAGAACATATCAAGAAAGGGTCAGGAATTTTTGTTAATAAATAGCAAGTAGTCTAGTCCTGGAGACAAGACTTGCACATAGGCATAAAGTCTTTGAAGACAAAGCAACAAATAACTAATTTCATTCTAGCAAGAAACGTAACAGGAATTGAGTTGGAATCACCAAGGACAGCTCCATGGATGCTCATATTGCAAGAATGCTTTATCTTTATTTCTTGGTTGACCTTTATCTTTTGGGGGATGCACTCTACAGGCAGTTTTTGGGTCTCCAATAGCAGGTTCCTCTGTTACAGTTACTTTGGGAATTATTTCCTGATTATTCTCTATAAATGGGGAAAATTAGATTGTAACTAGACCACCACATCCATACCTCTTTCCTAGTCATGCCCACGGTCAGATGGAGAAAGAAAGCTTATTCCTTTTTTTTTAAAGTAGCTTGTCCTCATCCTGCTAAGGTTTATATTACCCTTACACTACCCTGGGCATCTGTTGAAATTGTCCTTCCTGTGCAGTTTCTGACTTCCCTGGTGGCTTAGACAGTAAAGGCGTCTGTCTACAATGTGGAAGACCCGGATTCGAGCCCTGGGTTGGGAAGATCCCCTGGAGAAGGAAATGGCAATCCACTCCAGTACTATTGCCTGGAAAATCCCATGGACAGAGGAGGGCCTGAGATATGCAGGCGGTCAAGTAAGTTATGATAAATATTCTAAAAGAGCTTTCCAAAGGTACCCAAAAATTAAATAATAATCTTCTATAGTGACTTATTTATTTAAAATTTAAAAAGCATTTCAAGTTTAATTTCTCACTTAGATGTCAATAACTGGTGAAAATATATTGGCATTAATAACCCCATTTTCCAGTTGAAGAAACAGAAGCTTGGAGAGGTTACAAGGCTGTCATCATCAGCAACTAGCATAGCCAAGATGAGAGCCAGTTTCCCTTTGTGCAGTTGTGCTATGTGCATTTGGATATTGCTTGCTCCTGCCTCACTTAGACAAGTAGTTGAACAAGAAATACAGGATATAGTATGGATCAGACAGTATAGATGATGGTAAAACTAATATATGTTGTGTTCTCAAAAACTGTGTCACCTTTACAACATATCATGGTGCCTACTGTGTGGAGAAGTAAAAGGTTTGTTTTTTTTTTAGAAATTTAGAATAAAAAATTGTTTTTTCATAAAGTTTGGATGAATAGGAAGGTAGTGTATGTGATTGCTACCAGGAAGGAGAGTTAGATGTTGTATTTGATCAAGTTTTCCTTGAACTTGTAGATGACTTTTTGGTTGCTGGAAAGAAAATGAGTAAGTAGAAGATGATGTCCCTGTTCTGTGCCTAATCCCTATCTCATGTGAATCATGATTGCAATATTGGAAGTTTGTATGACCTTTTTTCCTTTATGGCTTAAGGAAATTCACCTCATTACTGCTTGGTCATGATTCACACTTGTGAATAGTTAAAATCATAATTCAAACCGAGCTCCAAATAAATGGCACCAATAGCCAGGAATACAGAATTCAGGGCAGGAAAACACTAAGGTGGATTTGCCTGATTAAGTAAACTTGTTCATGAGTCACATGGGTGGATTGAAGCTGATGCTAAAGCTGAAACTCCAATACTTTGGCCACCTCATGCAAAGAGTTGACTCATTGGAAAAGACTCTGATGCTGGGAGGGATTGGGGGCAGGAGGAGAAGGGGACGACAGAGAATGAGATGGCTGGATGGCATCACCGACTCAATGGGCATGAGTTTGAGTAAACTCCAGGAGTTGGTGATGGACAGGGAGGCCTGGCATGCTGCGATTCATGGGGTCGCAAAGAGTCAGACACGACTGAGCGACTGAACTGAACTGAACTGAACTACCAGATATGAATTTGTGAACCCATGTTCACAGAGAACTTAATTATTCTCTGTTTCCTCATATGTAAAGAATGGATGGTAATATATACATTTGGGAGATTATTTATTAAGATACCCAAACTATACCTAGCAAGCACATCTCAGTATTTTACAGATGCTGGTACTAATTATTGAGGGTGCTTCCCTGGTAGCTCAGATGGTAAAGAATCCACTTATAGTGCGGGAGACCAGGATTCAGTCCTTGGGTTGGTAAGATTTCCCTGGAGGAGGGCATGGCAACTCACTCCAGTATTCTTGACTGGAGAATCCCCATGGACATAAGAGCCTGGTGGGGTACAGTCCATGGGGTTGCAAAGAGTCGGACATGACTGAGTGACTAAGCACATCACAGCAATTATTGAGGGAGGTGATACTTAAAGAAAGCTCAGTATTTTACACACAGAAAGCAGTAAACACAAAGAATTGAATCATGGATGTTTTCTGAGCAAAGAATGATCCTGAAGCTCTACCAGTGAGGGCACAGTGAGAGAGAGAGGTCATAAGTCTTTTATTGTAGATGGCTAACATTATTTTCTATATTGTGTCCCTAAATTCCACTCTTCTACTAATGTTATGCCTCTGGGTACTCTTCCATAGAAGAATAAACAGGTCGAAGGTTTGGCAAGTCAGATATTGGACTAGGCATTGTGCCCTAGCTTTGTGTCTTTGGACAAGCTTTGTGATCTCTTCTTCCCTCATCCAAAAAGTTGCAGTTATTTAACAACATTAAGGAAATATTTATGGAAGAACCATATGCCAGACACTGTTTTAAGTGTTTATGATATAGCTGGGGGTGAGATACAATAAACCCATGAATAAAATATTTGCTGGATGGTGATATGTATATGAAAAAATATTAAAATGGAAAGATAATAGCAAATTAAATGTCAAGGGTGAGTCAATGGAGTTGAACTTTGGAAAGATAAGGTATTTCACCAAGATATTGATTATTTTATTAAAGATCTGATAGAGTTGAGGGACCAAGCTTTGCAAATATCTGGGGTAAGACCATTCTAGACAGAGGGAAAATGTACAAAATCCCTGAAGGACAGGCATCACTGATCTGTCTGAGCAATAGCCAAGAGACCAATATTTAGTAGTAGAGTGAACAAGAGAGAAATCAGAACTGTTTGGAACCAGATTTTATGACCCTGAAGGTCACTTTGATGGCTTTGGATTTTACAAAGACTAAGATGAGGAACCACTGGACAATGTTGAGAAAAAAAGTGATATTATCTGAGTTCATGTAACAGCACCATTATGGCTCCAATTAAAGGGAGAAAGAGGAGGAATCAAGCAAGGAAACTGTTAGGGGATGATATTGCAATAATCTAACAGGAGATTCTGATGGAGGTTGGCCGTGTAGATAATAATGAAGAAGGTGAGAAAAGGTCAAATATTGGAATTATTTCAAAGATGCTATTGACTGAATATGATGGCAGATTATATGCTGGCTCAGAGAGAACAAGATGTAATATAAGATTCTGGGTTTTTAACTTAAACAGTTGGAAGAATTGTATTGTCAATAACTTAGACTAAGAAGACAGTGGTGAGGGCAGGTACCTCTCATTTCTCTCTGGAGTGTTGGGAAGAGTAATTAAGAAAAGTCTACAGAAGCCTGGGAGATTCCCTAAATGTCAGAGAGGTCTTTGTGAAAGTAACTAGTCTTGCAAGAAACTAAAGTAGGATACAAAATTTAAATACTTACAAATCATTGAGTGTGTTCTAAATTCAAGGTAGGACATATCTACCTGAATCTGTGACAGTGTAGACAGTGAATACTTGGAAAATAATTGAACGTGTGATGAAATTGGTAGTGAGTTGACATCTCACGAAGAGAAAAACATTGACTAGGAAGAAAGACAAAGATTTAGAGGGTGTTATTCAATGTCAACCCTTATGGCAAAAAGTGAAGAGGAACTAAAAAGCCTCTTGATGAAAGTGAAAGAGGAGAGTGAAAAAGTTGGCTTAAAGCTCAACATTCAGAAAACGAAGATCATGGGAAATAGATGGGGAAACAGTGAAACAGTGTCAGACTTTATTTTTTGGGGCTCCAAATCACTGCAGATGGTGACTGCAGCCATGAAGTTAAAAGACGCTTACTCCTTGGAAGAATAGTTATGACCAACCTAGATAGAATATTGAAAAGCAGAGACATTACTTTGCCAACAAAGGTCTGTCTAGTCAAGGCTATGGTTTTTCCAGTGGTCATGTATGGATGTGAGAGTTGGACTGTGAAGAAAGCTGAGCGCCAAAGAATTGATGCCTTTGAACTGTGGTGTTGGAGAAGACTCTTCAGAGTCCCTTGGATTGTAAGGAGATCTAACCAGTCCATTCTGAAGGAGAATAGCCCTGGGATTTCTTTGGAAGGAATGATGCTAAAGCTGAAACTCCAGTACTTTGGCCACCTCATGCAAAGAGTTGACTCATTGGAAAAGACTCTGATGCTGGGAGGGATTGGGGGCAAGAGGAGAAGGGGACAGCAGAGGATGAGATGGCTGGATGGCATCACTGACTCGATGGACGTGAGTCTGAGTGAACTCCTGGAGTTGGTGATGGACAGGGAGGCCTGGCGTGCTGCGATTCATGGGGTCACAAAGAGTTGGACACGACTGAGCGACTGAACTGAACTGAACTGACTGATTCAATGTCTACTCAATGAATATTTCAAAGTAGGCAGAAAAATGTATTCAGTTATAAAAAGCCATGGATCAACTGCTCTAATTCAAAACTAATTTAATTAAAATTACTGGCTTTAAAAGATGCATTATACTAAAGACCTCTTATGCGTTCTTGAATGATGATATCCATTTCTTCTTGTAATTCTTATTTCTGTAATAAAAGAAGAGGGGAAATTTTAGGTTGACATAGTGAATTATTTTGTATAATTACATGTATGTCTAACATTTCACTTCAGTTTTCCACATTGTATTTAAGGGATTATTCTTTACAATATATGAGGGAAAACAATATGATAATGATGGGGAAATGATATTAATATACTACTGTTAATCAAAGCCTTTGAGGGAACAGCTCAAAAGTCCATAGTAGGTATGGTAAATGGGTTTAATCTTGATTGCTCACACTTATCAATTGCTAGTGATTGACTGGGCTGTGTTTCTAAAAGTATTTTAATTTATATATTTGGCTGTGTCAGGTCTTAGTTACAGCATGCAGGATCTTTCTTTGTGCTACGTGGACTCTCTGGTTGAGGTGCACAGACTTAGTTGCTCTGGGGTATGTGGAGTCTTAGTTCACCCACCAGGAATTGCACTCATATCCCCTGCATTGCAAGGCAGATTTTAACCACTGGACTACCAGGGAAGTCCTTGGCTGTTTTGAGAAGAATTCTGAGACTATGTCTAGGACCAGTAGAACAAAAGATTGTTATTGACTCGGCACGCCGACTAGAGGTAACAGTGAGAAAACTGGTAGCAGGTGTGTCACACATGAACCGTCCTTTCTTTCACTAAAATAGACATTTCTGGAAGAGGCTTGGAGCACTGACAAGTATAACTTGTTTAAAGGTTGCTCATGCTGCTTTTTTTTTTTTTTTCCCAGCTGACCTACTTCTTGCTATCTCCTGGCCTTTTCAGATTGTAGCCTAAGCAGTGTCCTCTCTTTATAGTTTCATTTAGTTACCCTGGATTTTTTGGTTAGTATATTTTCAATAGACCTTGTTTTATTTAGTCTGTATATAAAATATAGCTATATTTTAGTTAGTCTGCCCTTTGCTAACTTTTATTTGGCTAATAAATATGAACACAGTATAACGAAATTGGTTATACACCAACCCACACCAGCAGGAGTGGTATGCTCATGTTCTGGGAAGTTGGGCAGATAAAACTTTCAAAGAATAGTGGGTTCAACCCTGTGAGTCTATGGATGGATGAAGATAATGAGATAAGCCGATTTTAGTTGAAGAAAGTAGGTGCTAGGTCCAATGGGCTAAAGATTAAGAATAGCTCATTTTATAGAACAATAGATTTAAGACTTTAGGGAAATAATCTAGGAGTTGAAAAACAAGGCATGAGAGGTTGATCCTCAGTATTTGGTGGGCAAAAGGGAAACCATGTTTGAGGTAGCCAGGACTGTCAACCAGGTTCTGACAACAATAAAAGAGTTGAGTTAATTAGGCTGTTAAACTTCCCAGGTAACATTATTTCTTTTTTAGTAAGAAATACCTGAAAGTAATATCTTAACCAAAATGAAGACCTTGGATTTTTTGGAGAGGCCTGAATTTTTTTGAAATGTTAGGCCATATATGTTGTTGGGTAAAATGTTTTATACTATTTCTTTTGATGCTTCTCAAACCAGATCTTTAAACATTACTTTTCCAGACCAGATTATCTTCCCTCCACCTCCTACTAGGGTCATCTTGACTTTTTTTTTTTTTTACTACCAAGTCTTTCTCCAACCCTTGGAAGCCCTAAATATTCTTAGATATTTTGGATGCCATACAGAAATCCCCTGTGTTTTCTTGTACTGAATCTTGAGCCTTCCTTCCTCTATCTAAATGGCAAAACCAATACAATATTGTAAAGTAAAAAATAATAATAATAAAATTAAATTAAAAAAATAAAATAAAAGTTTCAGTAGTGCTAGAAAAAATACAACTTTTGCTGCTTTTCTATTCTCCTTGTGAACTTCTCTTTTTATCCCTAAAACCTTTCAACTACAGCAAACCGAGGTGATGGTAGAGAGTCCCAAATGCTGGATAGAATGGATGAAGGTTTATGATTTTCTAAGATCCTCCATGTGCTTTAGGCTTCCCTGGTGGTCCAGAGGATAGAGTCTTCCTGCAATTTAGGAGACTCGGATTCAATCCCTGGGTCAGGAAGATCCCCTAGAGACAGAAATGGCAACCCACACCAGTATTTCTGTCTGGAGAAATCCCCATGGACAGAGAAGCCTGGTGGGCTACAGCGTGGGGTCGAAAAAAGTCAGACATGACTGAGTTACCACTCTCACTTTCACTTTCTTTCCATGTGCTAGGTGTCCAGCTTCAAGGGCTTATTATCTTATTCAGTACTTAATTCTAGAAAGTCCTTTTTTTTTTTCCACTTTTACTTTAGATAAAATAAAAGATAATTTCAGGTAGTGCTAGGTTAAGTAGCTCTCTCAACATCACACAGCCAGTGATTAGTCCCATCAGGGTTTGAACCTGGATTTTGAATCCAAAGTCCAACTTTTCTTCACTATAAGAGAGGAAAAGAGGACAGGATAGAGCAACAGAGAGAGCTAGAAGTGGAGCATGAAATATAAGAATATATTGCCAGTAGGGAGAGAATGTTTACGATTTGGAAAAATGGGGTGTAAAGAGGGGACTAGGATCTGAGAAGAAGCAAACACTCCCTGGGGAAGGCATCTCTTCTGCTGCTCTTTTGTCTCTTCACCCAAAACTCAGGTAGCCACAGAGGATTTGATCCTGGAGAAGGAAATGGCAATCCACTATATTATTCTTGCCTGGGAAATCCCATGGACAGAGGAGGCTGGTGGGCTATAGTCCATGGATTGCAAAGAGTTGGACATGACTTAACTACTAAACAACAATAACAGATTCCACATACCCGATGAGGAGAGAGGCATTGGCTGGATGGGAGTTTAGTTTCCCCAACATATGAATAATGCCACATGATATAGCTGCTAGTGATTGAATGTGGAGGGGAGTGAATGGAAGGAGATGAATCATCCAGACTTCCAGCTTATGCTCACTTCCCAGCACAGTCCTCTATCAACCAGCACTCGAAACTGTGGTCCTTACTCTTGACCTATTCTTCACTTAGTAGTTGCACATTGCATGCTGGCTCCTAGGGGCCATTTTGCAAGGTTGCTTTCATCACTTTATAAGAGACCTACCACAGCCATACAAGTTCAGCACTTCTGAGAGTACTGGTCCCCTTGGTTGCGCTTTGTGATCTATTTTGTGAAGATGTATCTGTCTTGGATTCTTGGACACTGCCTTGTGTTAAATTTGCCTCTCAATATGATAACGCAGCTTAGTGAGGCAGAATGGAGGAAATAAAGGGATCAAAGGTAGTGATCTTCTGCTAGCTGACTGCCCTACAAGGAAGGCTAAAAGAAGCTTTAGCCCTTTAAAGGTCTGAACCTTAGATGGTGAAGACAAGATCAGAGATGACAAGATCAACAATCAATGCATGGTTTATTTATGTGATGTAAAGATTGTCTCCCGGGCCAGGGATATCTCTCTCTCTCATATGTGTGTGTGTGTGTGTGTGTGTGTGTATGGTAAAGAATCTGCCTGAAATGCAGGAGCTGCAGGAGACACATTCAATCCCTGTTTGGGGAAGATCACCCAGAGCAGGGCATGGCAATCCACTCCAGTATTCTTGCCTGGAAAATCCCCATGGACCGAGGAGCCTGGCAGGCTACAGTCCATTTGCACAGTCAGAAACTGGCTTTGTATATATCCATTAGCACATCTTCTCTTGTTGGATATATTTCCTATGCTTCTATTGTTCTGTGAAAGCAACCCAGAGAAGACCTCTGGGCCAGGAGATCCTGATGTATAGGGGGAAAAAACGAAATATAAAATAATGAGATGAAGACAACCTGGAGGAGTAGAGATACCTGTTTATAACTTTCCAAGGGTTAACACATCCCAATACTCCCATTTCTCTTTGGATTCCAAGGTTAGCAAAATGCCTTGCTTGGGGTTGAGCAAAAACTTTTATGCCTTTAATGGTGAGGGAAAAAAAATGGCTCTATGCCATATTTAGGAAATTTGTTGACTGTAATTAAGCCTTCATGGGAGTCCCCAAGGTTTACTTACCTATAATTGAAAAAATGCAAATGAAGAGAGTTAATCAGTAGACTAGCTGACTAGGAAGAGCTACTACCTATTGAAATGAATTGTAAAGGAAGACACAAATATGTCCAGTTGGGAAGGTTACCTGAGAGCCAATTGGCAAATTTCTCAGCAACACTGGAGATTTTTTTCTTAGCCTGGCTGAGACTGCAAGGCTTTTCTGCTAAGGTCTTTGCCAATTCATCTTGAGCCATTTCATACAGATTTCCTAACAACTGGCCTCAGCCTTGGTAGAGCACCAGCTGCCTCCCTGGCAGCACTCAAGGAAACTCTGCAGAAAAAAATAGTGAACCTCTTGTCCTTCTTTCTGTTGTGACTGATCCACTACTTAAAGTTGTTAAACTTTTCAAAATCTTGTAATCAACTGGGAATATCCTTGGGATGAAACTAACTAACTCTTTAGGAGTTAAACTACAGTATTTTCACTCTGTTATCAAGGATTGGTGCATGTTCTAATATTAATAGATTTAATGCAGCTTATTTTCTCTTTAACAGTAATCACAGATACCTGTAATGGCCATTTTCACTTCAGACATTATACTTGTTAATATACTCAGCTAATTTTTATCATCTTATTTAAATCACCCTCCCTCCAATGCTTTGCACTTCTGTTCATACTATGTCTTCTATTTAGTGATTTCATTAATTAGCAAATAATGCTATGATGTCTTTCAAATGTGGCTCAGATAGTAAAGAATCTGCCTGTAATGCCCGAGGTATGGGTTCAATTCCTGGGTCGGGATGATCCCCAGGAGAAAGAAATGGCAACCTCCTCCAGTATTCCTGCCTGGAGAATTCCATGGACTGAGGAGCCTAGCAGACCATAGTCCATGGGGTCCCAAAGAGTCAGACACGACTGAGCTACTAAAACACTATGATGTCAGTACAATATTCAGTTTCTCCCTGAAATTTAACTATAGGGACAAATAAAGATTAAGTACTGCATCATTTAGATAAAATAACTTGTCTGTGATAGGATTAGTAGTAACAAATACAGAAAGTATTAAACAATTTAAATATAGAGGTAGAGATATATAGTAGATTATGTACTGTGTTCTAAACTGTATCAAATTGTTTTTGACATCTGTCAAAATATGACCTCTTGGAGAAGGAGAAGAAATTTTGTTTCCCATGCCACTGAGCAGATTCTGAGGGAGCGAAGTGCCATGATTAATATTGCCTGCCACGAACACCTAGGGATTAGTAGTGAATTGCTGCCCTCTATGTTCACCACTGTCACTAGCTTAAAAGGAAAGAATCTGGCTTTGCTAGTTTATTTCATTGTTGATGTTTGATGAGAAAGAGTGAGTGGGCTTGGGCACTGAAATGAGGGCTTTCCATACAGGAATCAACTTTTTTGCAAGCATGGAAACATCCATGAAGGAGGAAAGACACAATTTTCACCATGTCTTTGTTTGCTTCAGTTATTTATTACCCTGGACTTGCTAGCATTTTAAAAAAGTGTTATTGATATACTCTGGAAAAAGTAGGCAGATATTTCAAGGTATTTCAAATGTATCACAGTTTCTGAGGAGATCAAATATCTCTTCAAAGCCTCATGGATTTTTTAAACATGAAATGTTCTTCTTGGCGGATAATAGGCTGCAATGCTCTGGTTTTCTAACCTCGCATTCATTAACGGCAAAGCTGACTTGCCGCAAAACCTCTGTTTTTGTTTTTTTTTTTTTTTCGTCCTGAAAGCAATTTGTGACTCCTTTTGGAGAGATAACTGTTTAAATATAAATAAATGACCAGCTATCGTAGAGAGATTCTAGTTTTCTCAGGGTATTTACTTTCAATTTATTATAAGTTCTTCCATCACAACTTCTTCCCATCCAACCTGGGATGGGAAGTTTGGCCTTGAATATGTATAGTATAGCCCCATTAAAATACTTCTTGTTCTTATATGTTAAACACTAAAGTAGTTCCATTAAAAGATCTTTCAAGGGGCTAAAATAGACTCTCCCCATTTTAACTTTTTGAAAGTCATCAGCACCATCAGTTCTGAGTTGAGAAAATTAAAATAGCCTAGGCCCAAAAGGGACTGGGTTTCCTCTCCCAGGCTCTCCTAAGCTTTTTGGGGTAATCATTCCTCTGTTTTTATATTTCAAAATCACCTTCAAAATGATTTGGTTTATTTTGTTCAATTTAACTTAGCCAGTAGTCCCATGACATTTGTATTGTTTTTAATGCAAGGACAGATTGTTTTGTACTTGGGATTTGCATGAACTGCCATTTCTGATTCATTATTTTGTGGTAATAGATAATCAGCTTTTTAGAAAATAGATTCATTTCCAGGTTGTATTTCTATCTCTACATGCATATTTTAAATGGATTAATGTAGAACATAGTGAAACCCTAATTCTCTTCTGTAATTATGTGTCCAACCCTCACAAATTAACATCCTAAAATGTTCACTGTGTCATATGTGGTTAATCCAAGGCATTTCTCTCCACCTCTTTGCACTTTTGTCAATGGCATTGGTGTCGGGGGGCGGGGGTGGGGGGTGGGGTGGGTTGTTTTGTTTTTTAAACCAGCTGTTAAATCTAAACTGCATTTGGTTTATTGCTGGTTGGTCCCAGAAAGTTCACCATTATTATCAAGGGTGAGGGATTGCTAATTACTTAACAGAATCAAAAGTAGCCTTGCCGGTCAAGGGAATAGTTAAGATATTTCTTGATGATGTTATGTCTTAGATTATTAAAAGTATATTGATTTTGATGTTAGTATAATGCTGAAAAAAATTTTAGTAGATTCATTAGACTTTTTGACCTGAGGGCAGAATATGGATTTAATATTTCATTCCACATTCTATCGTGTCTCTCTGTAGAAACACTAAATAAGGAATGTGAAGGGAAGAAGAAATCAGAAATTGACATAAGTTGTATACTTAGAGTATGCAGAACTGAGAAAACCGATATAAACAAAACATGGTTTTCTTGAATTTCACTCACAGAATTTCAGCTCTCCCTCTGATAACTCACTCCGCTTACTTATAGCACACACACTATTCCATTTGTCCAAAGTTAAACTCAACAGTTGAGCACTGCAGCATCCCTCTTGTTTCTGTTAATATCACCTGGATGAATTCATCCATATATACCCATCTGTATGATATTTAAAATTGTCCTTCTTCAGCATTCTTAACCATCTAGGCACCAACAATGTTCTGTTCAGTCCATCAAAGTGAGCTTAGACATCATATCCACCAGTAAGCTTTATTTTCCTAACCTATCCCTATCTGATTCAAGGTAGATCCCTCTATTTTCTGGGATTTTAGCACCTCACATCCAACTAAAGGATATATAATAGAGCATTAAAACTTCATGGGAGTCACAAAGAGTTGGACTTGACTTAGAAACTGAACAAAAATTAAAACTTTGGGTCTAATATTTGTATACACAACACTTAAGCCCAGTGGTTGACACAACATAGTTACAATAGGTATCTATTGTGAAGAAGTCCTTGGATGCATAAATGTGTAAGTAGACAGATGTAGGGTAAAGAGTAAATGATAACTAGTGTTTCAAGAATGTGGTTGCATCTTCATGTGTGATTTGAGTCTTGCAGTCACGTTTGTGTCAAATTCTGTTTTTACTGAAACTGAGCACCTCTTGCAGTATTAACCCCATGTTAATGAAATAGCATAAAACTTAAGGACATGGGGTTTCAGAAATCTCCAGATGATCCTGTAAACTTTAAAGATTCATTATAAGCACTTTTCACAACAATCTTCAGCTTTGACATGAGGAATTAGCACAAATATTGATTAATGGGAGAATCATAATTCAGGAAAGTCTTCCCCCTAGTATTTCTCTCTATTCAAAACACAAAATAAGAAAATGCAGGGAAAAAGATATCTATTAGGTGTTAAATGAGGTGAAGAAGAATAGAATGGTAAGAGAGGCAGAAAAAGAGCCAGAAAAACCCTATAAAAATGGCTGTAAAACAGTTCTTCCACCCCTGTTTGCTTTTCATGGACTGTAATAGAACAAGATGTGAGCAAACATCTGTTGCCTTTTTAAAATAGTACTTTGATATTTTAAAAAGAATAGTGACAGAATTAGAAGCCTAATTTCTGTGGTTAGGGACAACAGACACCTATGGGATGGAGTGGGGAGACTTAGTCTAGCACAGTTTGATGAAATTTAGGACTGTGGATTCGTCTGCTGTCACAACTCTGAGAAACAGCATGAAGCAATGGATAGAGCATGGACTCTGAAATTAGGCTTTCTGGGATTGAATCTTGGCTTTACCACTTACTACCGTCATGATACAGGACAAGCTGTATGGCCCTTCCAAGTCCCAGTTGAACACAATAGTAGTTCCTCTATCATAATGAGATTGGGTGAGAGAAGGAAAACTTGAGAAGCTAGTCCAGATAATGACTCAGGGTCACAAATGCTAAACATAAGCTATTATTTTTTTAAATTAAGTAGCCACTTGTCTTAGACTTGATAGAGGAATTTTAGGACTTCCCCGATGGCTCAAGTGGTAAAGAATCTGCCTA